>NC_064228.1:2452500-2768333 GCF_023101765.2 Spodoptera frugiperda | reverse complement strand
TGATTTTTTTTAGCCTCTGGATAACCGCCGCTATAAGACTGGGGCATACTGTAAAACCCAGGAGAACCTCGCGAATTGTCACGGTAGTTTGGTCGATAGCCATTCGGAAAGTCAGCTTCAGAACCTGGGCCCGGTATTCTGGCATTACCAATTGGAATATTAGCTTCGTTAACGTTCTCGTCAAATGCGATTCTTGGTTTGTCAAAAGAATTACTCTGAAGCGATTGCAAAAATTCGGGATCCATATTATTATTGTAATCAGGAGATTCTTGCGACCTCTGTTCAGGTGTTAGATAACGGTCGTCTCGACCCGTCGGTATGTCTTCTCGATATTCATTTGGTCTTTGTTCTCGATCTTTGAAGTACATTGGAGGCATTGCGTTGTATTGTCGCCGACTCCACAACAGTCGCGTTGGTGGAGGCAAGGGTAAATGAATGCCCTTTTTTATATCGTACCAAATGTCTAAAGGCGGTAAGTTTCTATGCTTGGGAATTGGTCCTGGGCTCTTAGGATTTGCTTCATAGTCCCCACGTTCACCTCCAGGTACCGCTCCTGGGCTTCTGAGATATGATCCTGGGCCCTTAGGATATGCTCTAGGGCCCCCAGGATATCCTTCCAGGCCCTCAGGATTTTTTCCCGGGCTTGTAGGAAATCCTCCCGGGCTCCCAGGAAATCCCTCCGGCCCACCAGGATGTCCTCCCGGCCCCCCAGGAAATCCTCCCGGGCCTTTAGGAAATCCTCCTGGGCCTCCAGAGTATGCTCCTTGTCTCAGGCCCTCAGGATATCCTCCCGTTCCCGCAGGGAATTCCCCCGGTCCCCCAGGAACTCTTCCTGGGCCCTTAGCAAATCCGTCCGGGCCCCCAGAAACCCCTCCCGGTCCCCCAGGATATCCTCCTCGGCCCTCGGGAACATTTCCCGGGCTCATAGGAAATCCTCCCGGGCCCCCAGGAAATTTCCCCGGCCTCCCAGGATATCCTCCCGGGCTTCCAGGAAATTCCCCCGGCTCCCCAGGATATCCTCCCGGGCCCCCAGGAAATTCCCCCGGCCCCCCAGGATATCCTCCCGGGCCCCCAGGAAATTCCCCTAACCCCCCAGGATATCCTCCCGGGCCCTCAGGATTATTTCCGGGGCCCCTAGAAAATTCTCCCGCGCCCTCAGGAAATCCTCCTGGTCCCCCAGGAAATCCCCCCGGCCCCCCAGGAAATCCTCCCGGGCCCCTAGGAAATCCTCCTGGGCCTCCAGGGTATGCTCCTTGTCCCCTGAGATTTGCTCCCGGACCCCCAGGGTACGCTTCTGGGCCCCAACCATTACCAGGATGACCAGCATATCCTTCTGCGCCCCCGGGGAATGCTTGAGGTTCCTCATTTTCAGGGCCAGATGGCAATTGAGCTAATGTTTCCATCATATCTTTGGATACTGGATCCATTTCGCGTGGTTGTGATTCAACTGGTTTCTGTGAAGTGAAAAAATAAATAATAAGTTAAAGTAAGGTTAAGTCTTTGACTACCAATAGAAAACTGTTGAAGGCAAATCCTCTGCTAACGTTGGTCACCGGTGACCACCACGGCGTTCAATGTGTTAAGCACATCAGACTATTTTTCAGCAATCATCAAGTCATTCCAAACAGCATGGTTTTTGCCCGCATCGTTCTACACTATCAAACTTGCTGACATGCCTGTCCTCATGGATAAAGAAGTCCAATGAAAACCAACCTATAGACGTAATCTACCTAGCCTATGAAGAAGCCTTTGATAAGGTTCCCACAAGAAGGCTCCTACAGAAATTGGAATTCGTGGGAATACGCGGAAAACTGTTAAGCTGCTGAAATTAAATCGTTTTTGTGGCAAATAAATAACTTTACAAGTAAGAGTCGGTGAGACGTTATCAAGATATCGAGAAGTGCATAGTGGAGTACCCCAAGGGTCTATATTAGGCCCAGTTTTGTTTATAATATACACATACATATTTGACCTGCCTGAGATGTAAAGTCAAAATTTTTGCCTGTGATACTAAAATATTTGGGGATACGACAATTGACTTCAACCATCTTCAAGAGAGTTAAATAATATAGCGAACTGGTCTAAAGAATGGCTCCTCAACCTTATGTCCAAATACCCAAAGGCTACTCAATTTTAAGACACTCTCAAGGACTAGTTCTGTTGCTACCATTTTTTTATAAAATGACATAGACACGATATTTATGTACAACTTAAAATTGAGTAGCATTTGAGTATTCGGGCGTTAAGCTTCTAAATGTACGAAGGATCCTCCGACCAGACGAAGCTATCATATCTGGCGGGCTACTGCCTAACATTTGTACGTTAGGATTTTCTATATTTGATCACAGGCAAACTGCACTAACGCAATATAGGATTTTGTGACATCATCTGTTGATATGCCGTTTAATCTTCTATGTGCGTCGCCACGTCTCAATTCTGAATCTCATATAAAATCCGTAGAAAAGAATCGTGTTTGATTTATATATCATTTTGATAAATATATTGATTTTTTATTATTACTGATAAGATTCTTTAATAGACTAGTTATTGTTTACTAACCATTTCATTCTATACCTGAACTTAATCATGTGTATGATTCGTATTTTATGGGACATACCTTGTCATGACCCGACCAGTAAGGTTCCAGCTGGAAATGGTAAACAAAGGATTTTAATTTCTAATTCCTAAATGATATGGATCATTTTGAAAATACAGGATCTTCATGTTGTTTTGATGGGTGAGATTTTAATCTTAAATATCAATACTATTTATCTAATCAACTTTCTGACATTGAATCGAGTCAGAAATGAAAGAAATCAGAATGCTTAGCACGTCAGCAGTCGCAATTACCGGAGACCATCTAAAAAATGCAAATAAAATACTTACGCCAACGCTAGGATCCGTAAAATGCGGTTTATTTTGTCTCTGTAAATAATATACCATAAGTTACAATACTTAAAATAATGTACATATTTCAAAATCTAACAACGACACCATATACCCGATTCCCAATCTCTGATTCCCTAACAACCTTTAAATTCCTAACCCCCAAAAGCCGGCAACGCACTTGTAACGCCTCGGGTGTTTCAAGTGTCCATGGGCGGCGGCGATTGCTTACCATCTGGTGATCCGTCTGCTCGTTTACTGGCTTATTCCAAAAAAAAACAACTATAAACAAAGTTACATACGGTACTTTTCTCGTCAGATTAACTATTATATCTATTTCGAACTTACTGCAGCTTGACGTTCTTGTTCCTGTTCCTGTTCCATAAACAAATTTTAGATAAGCGAATGCTTTATAGCCTTACAAAATTTTATAAGACGATTAAATTGTCACTGTAATCAAATCTTTATAAACGAAAAAAATGGGCCCAAGCGAGAACCTCGAGGAAGACCTGAATATCAGACTTGTATCTACAGTAAATTAACTACCACCATTTTTTGAAACTCCTTACCGCTTCCTTACGTTCGTCCTGGAAATTAATACTAATATTATACAATGTGATAGGTGTGGGACTTCTAACCCGTTAAGGCTGAATACTACATCTAATTTTATCGACAAAAAAGTAATATGGGGGTTTGAAATTGAAACCCCAATTGAAAATATTGAAAAATAGCGATTTTTTCGGTAAAGATTATTCAGAAATTATTTTTTTTCTCACCAAAACATTATCAAACATATGAAAAAAGTAATGAATTAGTTAGCCAAGGTTATTAGCTACCGTTTGTCGTTTTTTTTTTGTTTCTACGACGCATACAGCCTTTGATATCACATAAAGTAAGAAAAATATTAAAATAGCCATAATTTTAAGGGGGAGGGGATTCGACCCCTTTGACTCCCGACTTTTGTCCATAAAATTAGATGCCTTAATCAGCCTTAACGGGTTAGAAGTCCGAACCCTATCACATTGTATAAATAAGAATGCTTGTTTTATCCATCTTTAACGTCAAGACAATTTCACATCTTTTTTGTGCGATAATGTATAGTCAACCGAAGCACTTCTTTTTATTAGGTATGATTTTATTGTCACAGTTACAATTACGATGTAAGTGTGGGAGAGCCATGCTTCGGCACGAGTTGGCCGGCTCCACTGGAGTGATACCACGGCCTCACCGAAGACCGATGGAAACAACGATTGCGTAGTGTGAGTGAGGTTACCGGAGGCCCAATTACTACCCTTCCCGCAACGCACTTGTAATGACATCTGGTGTTTCGGGTGTCCATGGGCGGCGGCGATTGTTTACCGTAAGGTGATCCGTCTGCTCAGCTTATACTATTAAAAAAATATCTTTCTTCTCCGTTAATCATCTTCTGGCGTTAAAATGATCGATTCTATTTCACACTGTACTTACTTCTTCAGCTCGTCTTTTCTGAAAAAACATAGATGCTAATTTGAATAGAAGCAAGAATTGATGTTTGTTTTACCTATTCTGAATATGTAACAAAAAATTGGTGTGGATTTTAGATAACTAGATGGCTCTCGAGCCCACAATTTATCCAATGACATAGCACGATTCATACCGTGAAAAGCTCAATTGTAAAGAAAATAACGGCAATTGTATAATGTTTATTTATAATCTTTAAAATATTATATTTACCGCGATCTTTTGTCTTTCCAATAATTGTCGGGAATACGACTGAAAACATAAAAACATATTGATATTCTTTCCTCGAGTTGGTTTCTTGAGGTGTCGATATTGAGTCACACATATAGCCGCTATGACAAGACAAAGAATATAGAACGCAATTTGTATGGACTATCTGCCATATAAGTTTATCAGGTACTTATGTGAAGGTGGTGAAACAAGCACTTAAGGTCTTAACCGATTCTTATGAATTTCGGTAGATGTTTTACAAGTAGCCTGTGCCTTCTGCCTCTGCTTTCTAAAACCTACTAAATGGTAGTAGGTTTAGTGTTTTGACCAGAGCGTGGATGCATGGATTCAAGCATCTGATTACCAATGGTATCTATATAGTCATACATTTTCATATTTTTAACGATCCTGTAGACATAATTAAAAAACAAACAGAATACTTTGCAAGACATATTAATAATAAAACTACACGTAAAACTATGAATATTATAATACTTTTTTTAAAATATAACGTTGTCCCACATTGGGATTTTCTCCTGTGTCGTGGGTGCGTTTACAAACATACAATTTTACATGCATATGACACCCAGACCCGAAACAACAATTTGTGGATCACACAAAGATTGCTCCGTGCGGGAATTGAACCCGCTACACGTAGCACGGCAGCCAGTTGCCCAGCCACCGCCCCAATCGTGCAGTCTAACTAACAGTACTGAACGTAGTATGAAGCAATATTAAATCAGCTTCATTTTTAACTAATTTTCCATCTGAAATATGACCAGTACTTACCGCCCACATGTGAGCGTCATCCTCCCACTGGAAAACAAAAAAAAATAAAAAGTTATATTTTTTACAACGAATAGATAAGTAACCTATGTAATATTCTTATTTTTTTAGTAGCCTATATATTGTTATTCCAGACAACAATCTACCTCTGTTCCTAATTTCATCTCGATCCTTTGAGCCGTTTTGACGTGATTGAATAACAAATATAAATACAAACTCACAAACTTTCACATCCTACTAATATTAAGAGTGCGAAAGTTTGTATGTTTATTACTCTTTCACGTCAAAACGGCTGGATGAAATTTGGAACAACGATAGATTATGGTCTGGAATAAAACTAAGGGTTTGTATCCGAGACGTGAGCAAAGATAATGGCAAAACCTAGTTTTTATATTAATAACAACTCCTTACGTTTTCCATATCTTGCCCTTTCTGTTTTTCCTGAAACATAAATGTTGCAATATACATTAGGTAATAGGTACTGTAGTGTGTGTGACACCTCGCGCCTATAAGTAGAGTAAGTTAGTCGTATAAGGGAGAGTCAATTAAAGGCATTCATAATTGAAAATGGTTATAATGAAATAAACCAACCCATCAGAGCGCCAAAACCGCTCTCGTTCATTAGGTTAGGTTTGGGGTAGGTTAGGTTTGGGTTAGGTTAGGTTTGGGGTAGGTTAGGTTTGGGTTAGGTTAGGTTTGGATTAGGTTAGGTTTGGGTTAGGTTAGGTTTGGGTTAGGTTAGGTTTGGGTTAGGTTAGGTTTGGGTTAGGTTAGGTTTGGGTTAGGTTGCCGTGCGGCAGGAGGCCAAGGAGGCCATCGTCGGCCATTGGGCGGACGACCTTGCCGCTGCTGCTTTTGGCAGACGGACGCTTGACGCCATCGGGCCAGTCCTCCAAGCTTGGCTCGAGCGGCCGTTTGGTTTCCTCTCCTTCCGCCTGGTGCAGGTGATGACAGGCCATGGCTGTTTTGGCTCATACCTGCACCGCATCGGGCGGGAGGAGAGCCCGTCGTGCCACCACTGCGGTGCGATAGCGGACACGGTGCGGCACACTGTGGAAGAGTGTCCATCGTGGTCCGAGCCGCGCCAAGATCTGGTTGCGGCGGTCGGAGCAGACCTCTCGCTCCCTTCCATTGTTCGCATTATGCTGGGGAGTGAGGAGGCATGGGCGGCGGTCGCCTCTTTCTGCGAGTGCGTAATATCGCAGAAGGAGGCGGCGGAACGTGAGCGAGAGGAGGACGCCCTCGCTCCAGCGCTTCGTCGAAGACGAACTGGTAGGAGAAGACGATAACACCACCGTCTTCTTCCTCCCGGGGGTGAGTAGCGGGTGCTAGGCGCGGGGGCGCCTACACCTGCATTGCACTACTCACCTCTCGCGGGACGGGAGCGGTTAGCACACGACCGTTCCCGATGCCCCTTTCCCATGCTAGGGAGGGGCTTGTAATGGCCTGCCACCACAGGTGGGCTCCGCCGAGGGGGTTCTGGTAGTAAAGGTTCAGCCGGTCTCCCAGACCCCCTTAATTGGCGATGCGGGTGTGCTCCTGGGTTTTTTAGTGGGTATGCCGGCTTCGACCGGAGAGTCCCACATATCCCTCCCGTCCCCCGACGGGCGGACGATACATAAAGTATTTTTCCCAGGGTCAAAAAAAAAAAAAAAAAAAAAAAAAAAAAAAAAAAAAAGGTTTGGGTTAGGTTAGGTTTGGGTTAGGTTAGGTTTGGGTTAGGTTAGGTTTGGGTTAGGTTAGGTTTGGTTTAGGTTAGGTTTGGGTTAGGTTAGGTTAGGTTTGGGTTAGGTTAGGTTTCGGTTAGGTTAGGTTTGGGTTAGGTTAGGTTTGGGTTAGGTTAGGTTTGAGTTAGGTTAGGTTTGGGTTAGGTTAGGTTTGGGTTAGGTTAGGTTTGGGTTAGGTTAGGTTTGGGGTAGGTTAGGTTAGGTTTGGGTTAGGTTAGGTTTCGGTTAGGTTAGGTTAGGTTTGGGTTAGGTTAGGTTTGGGTTAGGTTAGGTTTGGGGTAGGTTAGGTTTGGGTTAGGTTAGGTTAGGTTTGGATTAGGTAAGGTATATGTTTGGGTTAGGTTAGATACATAAACCAATACGTTAAACCTAACCCAAACCTAACCCAAACCTAACCCAAACCTAACCCAAACCTAACCCAAACCTAACCCAAACCTAACCCAAACCTAACCCAAACCTAACCCAAACCTAACCCAAACCTAACCCAAACCTAACCCAAACCTAACCCAAACCTAACCCAAACCTAACCCAAACCTAACCTAAACCTAACCCAAACCTAACCCAAACCTAACCCAAACCTAACCCAAACCTAACCCAAACCTAACCCAAACCTAACCCAAACCTAACCCAAACCTAACCCAAACCTAACCCAAACCTAACCCAAACCTAACCCAAACCTAACCCAAACCTAACCCAAACCTAACCCAAACCTAACCCAAACCTAACCCAAACCTAACCCAAACCTAACCCAAACCTAACCCAAACCTAACCCAAACCTAACCCAAACCTAACCCAAACCTAACCCAAACCTAACCCAAACCTAACCCAAACCTAACCCAAACCTAACCCAAACCTAACCCAAACCTAACCCAAACCTAACCCAAACCTAACCCAAACCTAACCCAAACCTAACCCAAACCTAACCCAAACCTAACCCAAACCTAACCCAAACCTAACCCAAACCTAACCCAAACCTAACCCAAACCTAACCCAAACCTAACCCAAACCTAACCCAAACCTAACCCAAACCTAACCCAAACCTAACCCAAACCTAACCCAAACCTAACCCAAACCTAACCCAAACCTAACCCAAACCTAACCCAAACCTAACCCAAACCTAACCCAAACCTAACCCAAACCTAACCCAAACCTAACCCAAACCTAACCCAAACCTAACCCAAACCTAACCCAAACCTAACCCAAACCTAACCTAACCCAAACATAAACCTAACCCAAACCTAAACCTTACCTAAACCTAACCCAAACCTAAACCTAACCCAAACCTAACCTACCCCTAACCTACCCCAAACCTAACCTAACCCAAACCTAACAAACGAGAGCGTTTTCGGTGCTACTATCAGAGAAAACGTTTATTCACGCCGGCCAATCAGAGTGCTAAGCACAAAAACTATCAACAAAGTATTCGTATCGAATAACAGCATTTTCTATGAGATTTGAACAGCGCCGTTGAACAGCCTACCGTGCGTAAAAGGAACTAAATGATTTTGCCATACAAATCGCATACTGCTTGAAGTAGTATCGGAATACGTTTTCCATAATATATTTCTGTGTTCTGTTTTAAGGAACTGATAATATTAAAAAATATTTTTTTGGACTTGTTTTTTTTTATCTGCAATCAGTCGCCAAACTCTGTGTCTAATATTCTACTTGAGATCTGTGTCTAATGGCGCTTAGGCGAGGAGACCAGTGTCTCTCCTGCCTTCTAGAACACATCCTTCCTTTTTAGCCGTTTAGCTTTTACCTAGACTTTAGCCTTTACCTAGACTTTAGCCTTTACCTAGACTTTAGCCTTTACCTAGACTTTAGCCTTTACCTAGACTTTAGCCTTTACCTAGACTTTAGCCTTTACCTAGACTTTAGCCTTTACCTAGACTTTAGCCTTTACCTAGACTTTAGCCTTTACCTAGATTTTAGCCTTTACCTAGACTTTATCCTTTACCTA
The DNA here is from genome assembly GCF_023101765.2 of Spodoptera frugiperda. NCBI lineage: Eukaryota > Metazoa > Arthropoda > Insecta > Lepidoptera > Noctuidae > Spodoptera > Spodoptera frugiperda. Next base: position 2,759,261 of record NC_064228.1, on the reverse strand, counting down.
GGGGTATTCAGGTGGGTCGAGAGTTAATCAGTGTACTTCTCTTTATGCCTATCAATTTCTGATTGGACAGTGGGCACATTAAAAAAGGTTGTTTTTTTGTGGTACACGACACGTAAACGAGCAGACGTATCACCTGATGGTAAGCAATCGCCGATGGTGTGCATAGAAAAGCGTTGCCGGGAAAAAAAAGCCATATTTTGTATGTACATGCGATGGTCTACTTACGTGTTGTCTATCCAACAAAGCCTTAAACTCGTCCCACTGTAATAAAAACATAAGATCTTACTGTTTTTTACATATATGTACAACATTATTATAATAAGATAGATAATAAAAAAAAATACCTTATGTGTTTCCGTTAATCTCTTTTCCTGTAAAAAGAGATAAATCAAAATTTTGAAAATTTAAAATCTAACTCATTTTTCCAATTTTTATTTGTCTGTCTATCTGTTTGTTCCGGCTAATCTCTGAAATAGCTGAACCGATTTTAATGGGACTTTTATGTATACTAATATTATGAAACTCAACTCATTGACGTTCCTCAATAAGTTTTAATCACACTGTGTTATTAAAAGAAACCGAGCAGCGAGTGAAACCGCGCGCTAGTAGCTAGCCAGAAGATATCACTACCATCACCATTAATCGCCTCTTCTCATACGAAGAAGGTTTGAGCATTAATCACACTTGACCAAAGTGGATTGTCGATTTTTAAGTCATAAGCCGCCTCGAATAAACCAATCAATCAGAGCGCCGAACGCGCTCTCGTTTCGATTACTTTAAACGTAACGCAATCTCGTTCTAAGGCTACAGTTTCTACTAGCAAATATTATAAAAGGCCTTACTAAGTCGGCCAGGTCCAAGAAGTCAGTGCCACCTAACTCTTTTCCATCGGGACGAGGGAAAATGGCGGCGGCATCTTCATCATCCTAAAAAACAATTAAATGCTTAGTTAATTATTATTTTATCGGCTTACTCACGTAACTGTTTGACGAGGAACTCCTCAGTACAATAGCAACAGTAGCAGCGCGACAATCGCCGCGTCGTGTGTGGCGGAATGCGGCTCATGAATATGAGCCTCTAGGATAAGTTTGAACTAGTCGAGTTCCTCGTCAAACAGTTACGTGAGTAAGCCGATAACATAATAATTAATATAGTATGTCTCATGAAAGTAACAATAAAATTAAATGCTTAGTGTAGTGGTTTCTCTCTAAGTTTTGGATTCGACACCTTATACCTTATAGAACCAAAATTAAAAACTTTAATTGAACTGCGATCTTCAACCTGCTTGTCAGGCGTGGAGATTATAGCGAATCCCTCTATATACATCTACAAAAGAGACCCTAAAGATAATGGCCTATACTTTTTGCGACCCTTAATCAATCCAAGAGTACTTGTTTCGTAGTCACGTTTTTTCATGTTGTAAGTCGGTAAATGAGCAAACGGATAACATGATGGTAAGCAATCGCCGCCACCCAAGGACACAAGAAACACCAGAGGCGTCACAAGTGCGTTACCGGCCTTTAAGGGTTGTAGAGGAATCGGGGAATGGGAAGATTGGGATCATTGGGTGATTGGGCCTCCAGTTACCTTACTCACATAACGCAACACAACGCAAGCGTTGTTTTACGACGGTTTTCTATGAGGGCGTGGTATCACTCCGAAGCATAACTCTCCCACACTTAAATCATTTACACTACTTACCATTTGTTGTACAATATTCTGGTCTTTAGCATCCCCTCGACCCTGTTAGAGGATATAATAAGATAATTTACAGAGCGGTATAAATAATATATCATCATCAAAACATCAATCATATTACACATAATTATTATGAAAAGATTTTGCTTACTATAGATTTTTTCACCAAATTCTCCTCGTTAGTTCAATTATCAATTATTTCGTAAGAATTAAACCCGCAATACGTTAAATAGCTGCTTATCAAATAGTAAGTAATCACGGAGAAATAAGAGTATAATTTGTAAGTTCCAAATACTAATCATCTTTATGTACTTACCAAAGGTTTAAATTGTCTATCTTGCTGCTATAATACGTAAAAAAACATTAAATGTTATTCAACTGAAACAACACAGTAGTCAGTCCGACTTAAGGTAAGGCCCGCATCGTACGCATCGGACACATCGCACGCAACGGATTTTAGTTTGTCTTGTTTAGAAACTCATACAACTGCGTCCACTGATCCGCATCGTATGGACCGCTCATCGGCAATGCCTACATACGCACGATGACGTCATACGGAATGCCGATGTCAAAAATCCGAATGGAAGTGGTAGCAGCAATCCGATCACTGTCGATACAGTGGACGCAGTCTCAAAAATTAATACGTTTGATGCGATCCGTGCGATGCGGGTCTGTGGACGCTTACCTTTAGGGGCTACATATTAAACAGCGACCAGGGGCTTACTCTTGAATCCAATTCCGATCGATCAACATTGATATTGTAACATTTCGTACTCTTGAGTTGCAACACTAGCGCCTATTGCATTTATATTGCATGGATATTGAATGAACTAAATGGTATTGAGTTTGGCTTTATATTCCGTACTCTGAATACTATTTTAACAGCTACGATTGAGGCTGTATAGTTTTGACATTGAATAATTATTGAGATTTTGTTGGATTGACATTGAGATTGGTTTCAAGAGTAAGCACCCTGATGGGTCAGTTTCTGAGAAACTTAATCTTTTTAAACTGTAATCTCCAATCTCTCTGTCAAACGTGGAGATTATGGGAAACAACTTTGTTGAAAAGGAGGCCTATAGCCCAGTAATGGACCATAACCGGATGGTTGATAATGACAAATTAGAAACCATTTTTCTGTACACAAATTCAGTAAATACTTACTAACAGAGGCGATGGCGTAACAGGCTGGAATAATAAAAATGTTACTTTAAAACTTCTTAATAACATGCTAATCATTTATAGTCATGCAAACTAAACGTGTGTACAAAATTTCAACTCAATCGGTTGAAGATATCTGCTTCAAAATCCCGTTGCAAGATCTTCACTGCGCATACATTCATTCATACATATTATGACGTACTTAATGTTTGCAATTTTATTTTTAGCACTCTTTCAATAGGTCGACATGTAACAAACCATGTAACAAAATCTAAGAATCTCAATAACACACAATTCTAATTGTTCTAAAATCATGAAACTGTAAGTTAGGGAGAGCCATGCTTCAGCACGAAGTGGTACCACGGCTTCACAGAAAACCGACGTGAACGCTTGAGTTGTGTTTCGTTGTGTGAGTGAGGTTACCGGAGACCCAATTACGCCCCTTTCCAATCCCCGATTCCCCAACTACCCTTATATTCCTAACCCTCAAAAGACTTGTAACGCCTATGGTGTTTCGGAGGCGGTGGCGATTGCTTACCATCAGGTGATCCGTCTGCGTGTACAAATTTCTTTTATCCGAATTTTACTCACAATTGGTAATCCATTTGGAGGTATAGCTTGTTTGTTCATTTCATTTGATTCAACCGGTTCATAGCCTGGTGGTGGCTCGTCCGGCTGAAATACAGGTTTAGAATAAGAAAAAAGCAATGGAAAAGCAACGTTAAGTGTGGGAGAGTCATGCTTCGGCACGAATGGGCTGGCTCGACCGGAGTGATACCACGGCCTCACAGAAAACCGACGTGAAACAACGCTTGCATTGTGTTTCGTTGTGTGAGTGAAGTTACCGGAGGCCCAATTCCCCCTTCCCAATCTTCCCCATCCCCGATTCCCGAACAACAACCCTTAAATTCCTCTGTCTGGTGTTTCAAGTGTCCATGGGCGGCGGCGATTGCTTACCATCAGGTAATACGTCTGCTCGATTACCGGCTTGTTTCATAAAAAAAAAAAAGGCACGCCTTTTATCCCCCAAGGGGTAAGCAGAGGTGCACGCTTTCTCGTTCTTCTCCATAAGAATCTACACTTTGAAACAAGCAAATAGCTTTACAAGACTGACCGACAGACAGACATTTAGTTTTTTTTAAATATTGAAATATTTGCTTTGACGTTCAAAGTGCCTTTCCGGTCTATTTGAAATAAATAATTTCGAGTTTGACTTTGACTTATGTTAGCGAGCCTAGATTGATTATTCTTACCTCATGTGGATATTTAGATGGATGAGGCGACGCCATTTTTTCTGGATTTTTTACACCCATATCCTGAAAATAGAAAAAAAAACGTATTTTTTTTATAAATCAATTCATTTAGATCTTAAGATAAAAGCAATAAATGGTAGTAATAATGACAATTTAATTCAATGCACGATTTGCGCAGTGGTTGGGCCACCGACTGCTGCTGCAACGTGTAGCGGGTCTAATTCCCGCATAGAGCAACTCTTTGTGACCCACGACTCAGGAGAAAATCCCTCATTATTATTTTTTTGGAACTTGCCGGTAATCTAGCAGACGTATCACCTGAAGGTAAGCAATCGCCGCCGCCCATGGACACTTGCAACACCAGAGGCGTTACAAGTGCGTTACCGGCCTTTTCGGGTTTAGAAATTAAAGGGTTGTTGGGGAATCGGCGATTGGGAAGATTGGGAAGGAAGTAATTGGGCCTCCGGTAACCTCACTACCACAACGAAACACAACGCAAGCGTTGTTTCACGTCGGTTTTCTGTCAGGCCGTGGTATCACTCCGGTCAAGACGGCCTATACGTGCCGAAGCATGGCTCTCCCACACTTAAAATATATAAGTACGATGCTCCTGTATAGTTATTTTTTCAAGACACACATAATATGAAAACTAGAATACCCTTAAATCATCTGCGTTGAAAAAATCAGGATATTTCGTTGAAATTATATGGCCGATGAGACTCACAAATGTTACATTGATTAATAAAACACATATTGTCCTTGCCATGTCTCGAGTAGAAATGAATTAAAAACTAATAAATATTGATTGGAACCAATTTCCTATTATAGAGAGGATTTATGATTGAGAGATAATTGTTTTTGAGCTTCATTGGTCGAGTGAGTGTAAGTACGACTACCGAATAAGCGATCCAGGGTTTAGGATAATCCACTGCGGACTACCTTCGAAAAGCAGGAGTAGGAACGGGTGGTTTTTAGTCAGTAAGAGTCTGACATTCCCGCTCACTTCGCCCAAGGCGGCCAACGGATGAATTTCCCCCCTCAAAAAAAAACCCGGTGGGCGGGCAACTGGCTGCCGCGTAACACGTAGCGGGTTCAATTTCTGTACGGAGCAACTCTTTGTATGGTCCACAAATTGTGGTCTAGGTGTCACGTTTATATGAACTGATACATATGTTTGTAAACGCACCCACGACACAGGAAAATATCCCAATGTTGGGCAACGTTTTAGAAAAAACAACTAAACATCACTAAACTCGAACGAAGAATCAACTAAAACTAGTTACAATCGCCTATAAATCTCGTCCCACTTCGACAGCTAAGCAAAAACCGATAAAATAAACGATGGGATTCAAGCTAGGCTCGCAAACGCGATGGAATGAAAAATGAAGCACTCTTTGAAGCCATTTTCCTCAGTAAAACAGTCGATCAGCCAGGATATTAGGGTAAATTCCTGAATGTAGTCCATTCTACTCGATCGCAGTGTAAACGAGTTGAAAAAACAATACAAAATGCCAATGGCCGGTCGAGGAAGGCAATGGAGGAAATAAGGGGGAAATGCTCTTCAATTAGTGCAGCCAGCAGTTTGGAGCAGAAGGTTCATAATATTAGAACATGAGACCGGATATAGTTATGTAGTTGTAATCAACTGTTTGGGGCTGATAACTTAAACAATTAAAATTATAAAAAACAATGCGTTTTTTGGGAGCGTTCCGTTTACACCCTGTATGACAAAAACATGATGATAAAAACATGAACTATACTACTAACGTACGGTATATATAGTTAGTAGAATAGTAACGTATAGTGTCAGAATTTCAGAAAAATGTTGTAATGTGTGTTGAGTAAATTAATTGATATTTGTGAATTAACTAAATAATCTTCTAATGTTGCAATGTCAACGTGAGTGAATTAAAGTCACAAAATCATTCTGCATGCTTTTTTATAATTTAAAAGTTTTAGGGTGCTTTTCTTCCAGAGTTGTGCTATGTAGCTATGCTACGAAGATGTAATAGCTAAGCTGTGAAACTATGTGACCGTTTCCACTTCCACAAACCATATTAAACTATGTAGCTGTGTGCAGCTCGATCGATAATAGGAAAGCCATCCATAGCACGCATCTATAGCAGACATCAATAGCACGCATCTATAGCAGACATCAATAGCACGCATTTTTTTCTTTTATAACTTAACTGAGTCCGTTTACACCAGTGCTAAGCTATGTGTGCCAATGAATAATTATAATTGGTGGTGGTCAAACGCATCCACAGCAACGTATAACGCATAGCACATCTCTGGTGGAAAAGCATTAACCATTAACCTTCTGTGTTATACAACAACTGCGTTACAAAACTTTATATACTTTACTTTACCTCTAAAACAACAGCGGGTTGGCTACAAATTAGCTGACAATTTACAAGCTTACTGCGGGACTCGTGGCGAGTTTATAACTAGCTGTTGTGGATGTAAACTTTTCTATTATAAAAAAAATAACTTTTAATCGACAAAAGAATTCTTCTTAAAAATTCACAATTACTTATATTTTTCTTAAAAAAAAATTAAACAGATGATAAATAAAATGGCGCTGTCAAGAATTGGCGGTAATACTCTATTTTTAAAAACAAATAAGTTACTCACGTTACCTAAGTTACTCACGTTATTTATAATTATGCAAATAGATATTATATGCAACCAGGCATTTTGGTACTTGCAAATCTAAAGAAACCTAAAAATCAAGGATGCCTTTTCATATAAGTATACGCATCCTATTTTAACCGACTTAAAAAGAGGTTCTCTGTTTGACTTGTATGTATGTGCACACGTATATTTGTACGCGATTATCTCACGTTTGGTTGAACCTATCTTGGTGGGGTTTTCAGCATAGTATTTTTCAAACTTTGAAGGTTTTGGGGATATTACCTAACTTAAGAAAATGGATGCGTTAAAGAAAACCGAATGCGGTTCCCTGTTTAAAAAAACGTACGGTTTTATCGTATCTTAGTACCTACTTACTTATTTTTTTTCTCTACAACGCAAAATGCCATCATTGTTTCTCCAAATCACACCAACATTACATTTCTCAGAAAAAATATATTATCAGAAACATAAACCAAAGCTTGTAAAACCGACAGAATTTTCGAAAAACATATTATTATTATAAAGCATTTTTTAAACGTTTCCTTATCGACGCTACGCACACATTAAACGATATTTATCTTGGCCGTAAAGACCCCAGCGCCATTTTGATCCCTGTTACACGAAACCATTTACTGAAGAGATTCAATTTCGTTCGTGTAATAGAGGCTTTATTTCGATGCGATAATGTGGCGTATGTTCGAGAAAGTTTTTTATGGAGTTCCTCTATGAATAGTCTTATGTCGTTATTACATACATACATATCGTCATACCTTTAATCCCCGAAGGGGTAGGCAGAGGTGCACATTATGGCACGTAATGCCACTGAACAATGTACACCCACTTTTCACATTTTTTGTTGTAAGTCCCATGTAATAGGTGGTGAACCTATTGCCATATACTGGGCACATTTCCAGACTCCGCGCTACTACTGAGAAATTTTCGAAAATCCGAAAAAAGCCCAGCAGTACTTTGCCCGACCCGGGAATCGAACCCGAGACACAGATTACACATTGCGCGGTAGCCGCTTGCCCTGCCACCGCGCCAACCGTGCAGTCAAAATCTATGCTGCGTTGCTATGGATGTGTGTGGCTTCCAATTGTTGTTTCGCGACTGGGTGTGATGTGTATGTTTGTAAAAGCACCCACGACACAGGAGATAATCTTAGTGTGGGCTTAGAGTGCAACGTGAAAAGAAAGTTAAATATAATTCTAAATTCCACGCATGAAATCACAGACAAGAGCTAACTATGAAACAATATCCAATACATTCTCTAACAAACATAAACTAATATTTCCCTATTCCAAGAACAGAGATTTGCAACGAAAACATAAAGTTGTAAGTTTCTAAAACAAATAAATATTGTGTTACTCTCCTTTGTGTCCGTTTCAAAATATTTATTTCTATGTTTCCATATTTTTTTAAAAAGAAAAAGATAACACCACAATGTCCTGAGACGTGAGCTGACAAAAAAGGTAAAAGGTCAAAGTTCAAGAGCCGTCTGTTGTATATATTTCTTTTGGCAAAAGAAAAAGATAGATTTCTGTCAATTTCTCTTGTACCGGTCAATTTAACGCTTCAATTTCTGACTGACTGACTGACTGTTAGACAAATCGTCGTTGTCAGCTTGTTAGCTAATTGACTGACTCGCTTGTCATGTGGTTGTATACTATTTCTGCCAAGTTGGAAAATTCGGGTTAAGTTTCAACTTTCAAGATACGATAGGTTTTTTTGGTTTTCGAAATCCTTAATGATAATTGGGTAGCCACAATACTGAAGAAATGTCGGGTATAAAACATTGATGTGCATGAGTAGGCAGAGGTCTTTTCTTCAGGGAAAAGGTTTCAGTATTATCATCATAGTCAGCAGTCGAAAGACGTCCACTGTTGGACAAAGCCCTCGCCCTTAGTTCTCCGGACTGACCGGCTGTAGTGCAAAGTGTAGCGAATTCTTTTCCCACACCAAGCAATTCTTTGTGCGATCCACAAATTGTTGTTTCGGGTCTGGATGTAATGTGTATGTTAACTTGTATGTATATGTAAACGCACCCACGACACAGGAGAAAAACCTAGCGTGTTACATACGTTAACGTTTTAAAAAAATATACGCAACGCAGCGTCACGCCTTTTATCTCCGTAGGGGTAGGCAACGGCAAAGGCAATACAGTCAACGACGAAACAACCATTCCGGCTATTACTAACTGCGGGAATTCCAAACTATAAATTAAAACAGGAATCCCCATGTGAATATTACTTGGAAATCAATCGTGGTGAACTTTCCCCACCTTGCAAGGTGTATAAGTCTGCAATTAGCTTATCGAAGTACCGCCTCGTAATGCTTTACTACCCTATTGGAAAATACCAGTTTCATAATACCGTGGTGGTATTACCGTCATAGTTTTTCCCCAAGAAGGTAGGTCGGGGCGTAAGTACCGTAAAATTTTGCTTCAAAGCTAATGTTTGGCGGTGAGTTCGATTCTTGTTTCTAGCGAACCTAAAATTAATACTTATAGATTATTTCATGGGACTTATAACCATTGACAATAAAGTGTTCATAAATTAATATTCAATCGTGATGTGTTCATATTCACATCATCAACACATCAACAACCTATAAGTGGCCACTGCTGACCAAAAGGCCTCTTCTCACAGGAAGAAGATTTGAGCATTAATAGCTCACAATGTCTTCCTTCTCAGTTTGTAAAAGTACATAATAACTGGGGAAAAGTCACATTGGTACTTGCCGTTGGTAGATTTCGAACCCCTCTCATGTTTGAAAAGTAATAAGGATAGGCGTCTTAAACTTTCGGACCACCACGACATAAAATATTACGTTATATTGTGCACCTATATGACCCATCTCTTCAAAAAAGTTTAACGTTATCATTATTTAACCTACAATTTAACTAAGTACGGTATCTACACAGGTGAAGTCACAGCCACAACTAGTATAGTCTACAACACAATGACTTGTAGTTTCTGCTTCGAACAATCAATTCGTGTGATACCCTCACTTCAATTTGTCACGGCGACGATATCGTTACGACGCATGTCAATTTGACTGATAGACAGAATTATATAGTAAACGTGCCTATATTTTATAGGGGAGAAGCGATATTTGTCATAGTTTTTTTTTTATTATTATAACTAGTGGTCGCCTAGTGGCCGAAATTCGACCATAGATGATTTAATTTACAATACCACTTAACGTACGTTGAAGGATAATTTTTATTTAAATCAAACTCTTTTATAAAACTCTTTTCATATGAGACGTGAGAATATCATCGCAATGTCTATCGATTTTGACGTTTTGTCAAATACGATCAGATACTATGCATGTGTGTGTAATGTTTTATTTATTGATTTAATGTACTTTATAAGCATTATTATTGAAAAATATTAGCGTTCTGCACTTCTCCTACACATAAACTATAAGTGTACCAAATTTTATGCTCCTACGTCCGCCCAATTTTCGTAAAAATGAATATAAAGTTTTTGCATCACGTATTAATATATAGATGTAGTTTTTTCAAAGCAAATTATTGTTTGGTAGTTTGAAATCGATTGTGTATTCTTAGTACGAGTTTGTTTTATCGAAACTCGAAACGAGAGGGCGTTCTGCGCTCTGATTGGCCGGTGCGAATAAACAAACCAATCACAGCGCCGAACGCGCTCTCGTTTCGTTACCCTATGGATTGAAGTATGGAATTACAAAACCTTGGAATTTGAAGAAACTACGAGAATTAAAAGCCTGTAACATTCTACGACAAGTATGTCTGAATGATGACGAATCACAGAGGGACTCGTCATCATAAGTAGTGTGCGCAAACGCGACGGCGCGCGGCCTACCATGACAACAAAACTAGTAGAGCCCTAGAGTCCCTCTGTGACTCGAAACTAGCAGAGCTTTCCTCTATTAATTTACGTGACTACCTAAACCATGATTTTTTAGTTAACACTTTGAACGCCATGGTAGTCACCGATGACCGACGTTAGTGGAGGATTTGCCTTCAACAGTTTTCTATTGGCAGTCAAAGACTCAAACCACGTATTCTCAAAATAATAATATTTTCAAACAACATTACCTACTTACTACTTTCCTAACCTCTTCAAAATATTATTCGTGATATTAAGCGTCCCCACTAGCCTCGAATATTGTAGTTTGAAACAGATTTCCGAGTTAAACTCTAAAGTCTTAGTCTTTTATATGTAAAACTCTACTTTTATACGATACGGGAGCAAATCGTTTGGAATATACGGGCGGAAAATGTGAACTGTCACTGTGAAATTTATAAGACTGCACAAGAGGTCTCGAGTCCAATTCCCGGGTCGGGCAAATTATTCCTGGGCTTTTTTCGGATTTTCGAAAACTTTTTAATAGTAGTACGGAGTCCGGAATTGTGAAGTGGGTGTACATTGTATAGCGGCATTACATGCCGCATTATGCCCCTCTGCCTACCCTTCCGGGGATAAACGAAGCGAAACGAACGGTGACGTTGCAAGCAAATTCATAAGACGCCAACTTCACTTGCTTAAATAGACTAGCTGTAGTAATCCGTGGATCCTCTTCTCTCTATATTTGTAATCCTCCTTGTGTCCGGGTAAAAAAAACCTACCGAGGAAGTTTCCCCCGTATATTTCAACAAGACGTGTAGAACAAGTTTGCACGGATGTCGGATTATCAGCAAGCACCAGCTTACTAGATCCTTGTCTTCAGAACTGTGTTAAGCGTTTCATACTGACTCTAGATAGATCTGATGTGGAGGACATGTTGGTACGTTTAGCCCTTTAGCCAATGTAACAAAATATGCATTCATGCAAAGCAATATAGCTAGAACAAGAATTTAAAATTTGTTGCATGAGTGAGATTACTGGCGGCGTTTCAATTACTTGCCTTCCCAATCTTTCTAATCCCCAATTCGCCAACAGCCCTTATTCGTAACCCCCAAAAGCAATGCACTTGTAACGCTTCTGGTGTTACAGGTGAGCGGTGGTGATTGCTTACCATCAAGTGATCCGTCTGCTCGTTTACCGTATTATACCACAAAAAAACTAATTCATGCATTATTTTATGCTACATTTTGCGTCTTAATAAAAGTGTTCTTGAGTAAGCAATTGAGCATGCAGTAAAAAATGGCTTACTAAACTTTCATCACTCACATCACTACCTATATAAGTTTTTAAACTGACATAGTCACTAACACTAGTATTAGTATCATCATAGACACAAATAAACGTGGTAAATGTCCCGTTTCAAGTTCTAATCTCTCGCATAACTGTTACTTTCACATATCAAAACCGAAATCTAGCACAGTCTAGAAAAATAAAACACAATCTAAAACAATTCGCAATAAAATAAAAACAAAATAGAAAATACTTCAAACTACGTCGGACTCATAAAACTTATTTCGCCAATATCCAAACAGAAAAGATTTATATTAAAAAAATAAAAGAAAGAAACAACACATTTTTTATCTGTGGACCGTCTCTAATAAGAGAAATAAGTAGGAAAGTTTGAAATAAACATGGCTCCTTGAATAAATAAGTCTATTTAAATGCATTGAAAACTACACAACGAGACACTCTTTCAATATTAAAACTTATTACTAAAGTACTTAGGTCTCATATTGCAGAATGGAGTGTCTAGTACTTTGTGTAATTTGTCATTTCGAAGACTATTCTGCTGTTGACTCGTGATGTAGTATTATTAGCGGAAATTATTCCTGTTTAGTATCATTGAGCTATAGGACTAGTAATTCTCAGTAATAGAATGAAGTCTGAGATTGAGCCCGTTGTCTGAAGTTAGACTCGCTTCCTATTACCTAGACTAATAAATAAAATTGGAGTGTCTGTTTGTAATATTGAAATAAGTGCTTTTTACTTCATGCACATGAATATAACTACGATACACATTTTTTGTCTGTCTGTCTGCTTGTTCTGGCTTATCTCTGAAATGGTTGGACCGATTTTGATGGGACTTTTACTGGCTGACAATGGATGTACTCAGAAGTAAGTTAAATGATTTTAATTTTAGAAAGAAAATATTTTTTGAAAAATATAAACTGAAATTGTGTCGGAAGTCATTATTGTTTTTTTTTTATATGGAAACGAGCAGACTTATCACCTGATGGCAAGCAATCACCATGATCACTTGAAACACCAGAAGCGTTACAAGTGCGTTGCCGGCCTTTAGGAAGAAAAAAAGCCAAATAGTACATTTAGCAACGTCTCTACAGAATAAAATTCTGGCTCCGACGAAATTATGAACGAACTAAACGTTTTCAAAATTGCGTCTCCGAGCGTTTCCCGCGCTTCGCTTTGTGACGTCACACACATACTACAAGGTACTGAGTGTAATTACAGAAAATGTCCTTTATTTGAAACCACGCAAGCTCACAACTACCTTTGAATGTATTTTATTTTCGTAAAATGTATCTTGAATTTCATTTAACGAAAATGTTTTGGGAATTCTCGTAATGACTTCTGCTTCTGCGACAAAACGACACAGAGAATTAAGTTTATTGTGCAATTTTTGTATTCCTATTTATTTAATTTGACTGTTACGTAACGACTTCCAAGTCGTAAGTATATGGTGTTGGAGTCGATTATCAGATCGAACTGGTCAAAGTTTCGATTCCTTCTTCAAAAGTTGCTGTGGAATTGTATTTGACACCCGCTACCCCGTTATAAATCCGTAACAATCGTAAGGGGTCACGATTGTAATTCATGTCATGATTATTTTAGTACCTAAGTAACTCTTTACAGAAATCGAACCCTACACCGCGTGTTCAGCAGTCACGTCCGACACGCAACGAAAGTAAGAATTTTGTTATTCAACCATAAATTGTGTAAAGCGCCATCTACACAGTGAATGGGGAATCACTTACACAGAAAAATAGACAAGCAAATGCATAACGCAATAAAACAAAATAACTCCTATCGTAGTATTATAAAATTAAGATAGATGGCACTGTAACCAAATTAGTAATCTTATCACAAAAATAATATTGATTCTGTTCCTGTAATTCATTACTCTTTTCTCAGGAAAAATGAATCATATACTAAAAAGTTACGACAAAACATTTATTATATCATTTATATTTACACATTGTTTTAGCTAAACCTAGTTATTTATATACAAATCGGGAATAAAGATAAAATCACAGTGTCATAATGAACATCAAGGTAATTAATAAGTTTAAAAAACAAAATTGACCTAGTATACTGTTCCTGTATTATAAAACATTATTTAAATAACAACAAACTGATGATCAGAATAAAAATGTGAGGAATAACAGTTTTTAAAGTGACGAGTAAAGTTTATGTTACATAGCGTTACGAGTTATGCTCAGTTTTACATGTTCTAGACAACAGCCTAATAAATACATTTTTTAATAGTAACAACTAAATCAGTACGATTCTACCTGTAAGTTAAATCTATCAGGAAGTTATCAGAGATGTAAAAAACTAGACAAAACATACTAAAAGATAGATATTTTCATTGATTTTCATGCTTGTCTTCGCTAAACTGCGATGAGATCCAAGTCAGTGCCCATTTCAAATTCGTCAACATGTATTTGAGCGCTTTCGTCCAATGTTCTTCGGAGTTAAACTGAATTTTAATTGAATAAGCATGTGGTGGTGACGCTGTATCCTCAATCTTGCCTTTATCAATTCGATATGGCAGACAGAAACCTGTATTGCCTTTCTCAACTTGCTCCTTAAATTGCTGAAGACAGTCTAAGAACGCTACCATGGCCGCATCAAACTTTGTGTCCCATAGGAAACGGAAGCCTCCTGAACCGTATAAAGGCAGGACTTTCTGATCCTCCAACACTTCTATGTACGAGTGGTTTCCGTACGGTACAAGCTTGTAACGTTGGAAGTTAAAGCTTATTTTCCGTGCCAAAGAAGCAAGTAGGAGAACGGTTTGGCCCCAAGCAGCGTTAATTTCGGACCAGTCGACCGGTGCGGATGGTAAACGTCCAAGTCTGAAGTTGTTTATAATACCGAATTGACCAGAATCCGAAATGTGGAACGTAGCCTTAAATACATTTGTTTTCTTTAACTTTTCAAGCTGAGACTGTGTGTATGTCAGCTGGCACTCGTAAAACTTCATCTGATCTTCAATTGTCATCAAATCTTTCCGATATCTTGTGTACTCTCTCCAATAAACATCTTGTTCCTTTTCTAATCTCTCTTTCTCTCTTTCTTGGATATCAATCTCCTCTTTCATGGCTTTCTCCTCTTTTTGTAAAGCAGATAATTCTTGTAACAACCGACTTTGTTCCTGCTTCCAATCTCCCAACTCTTTCTCCAACCCTTCCAAATTCAAATCTTCCTTGTCATCCTCTAACTTTTTTAAATAGTCATTGTAGTCTTTCCATTCAGCCTCAGTTTGACGTAACTGGTTATCCATTAACTCTAATAACGTATCGGTGCACTCATCACACAGGGGATGGTCTACATCTGAATTATTTGATAATAGGTCGAATAGAGTAGCTTTGACGTGGAGCTGGTGGCCCAAGGAGGTTGTCTCCCAGCCGTCTGAGATCACCATAAACCCATTTGCGCCGTTACCTGATTCTGACATGCGAAACGGAGGTACGTAATGTTCTAAGCTTGTTGATTGTATATCTAAGTCGACCTCATTATTGCGACGGATTTGGAGCGCCAGGTCAGCTATCGTGTGCTCTCCCAAGTTGTTCAGGGACTCGTCCAACTTCAGTGGCTGCAAACATCGCTGACACGAAAAGTTTACGAAAGACTTTGAATCACTCATCGTACACGAACCTTTCTCTGTTACGTCATGTACAAAATCCAAACATAAAATACTATAACGTTGTCACTAACACTTTATAGCAATAGTTTATCGTGACTTTGAAATATTTTTATTGTTTATTTTAGTTAATTTTAAACAAATCAAAATGAAAACAAAGAACTTCGATCCTCCCACGATTTATTTTGTAATAATGAGTTTGACGTTTGTAGAGATGCAACACAATGACGTTTAACAACAGAATCGAGTAGCGTTTGTAAAATCGACTAATTTAGCATTAGCGACGAATAACTATACAAGTAACTAATTTAAAAAATGAGGTGTTATCATAATTAAATTATTTTAATTTAATTACATTTTCAATTTCATTTAAGGCTATTTTTTAACGCCGGATACATTTTATCGGAGGAGTTAGTTTTGAATATTTGTTAATTTTTCATACAAACTATCAAATGGCATATCCATTTATATCAAATGGCATATATATTTAAATTTTATTCTACAGTTAAGAAATATCTATTTATTTCAGTAAGGGCTCACTATAATTAAAGCATTTTTGTGATCCATTCGACAAGGAATAACATAGAGGAAACCACCATAAGACAAATCTAATGACAACCTAGTAAGTCTGACAAGTTGACAACTGGTAGAAGGCAAGGCAATGCCATGCAATGTCACCAAAGCGACAAAATATCAGTTTCAGAAGTAAAGTCAATTTTTATTTTGCAAAAGCGAGCTATTCGAGCAATATATAACTTGCCCCGTCGCGAATCTTTGAGAGAACTATTTAAAACTATAAATATTCTTACAGTGCCTTCTCAATTCATTTACGAAAATATTATGTACGTGAGAAAAAATCAACAATTGTTTGAAAAAAGAAGCGACAGACACAATTTTAATACGAGAGGTAAAAATAAGTTAGCTATACCGCAATTCCGATTGTCCAAAGTGCAGAAATCCTTCATGGGATTTTGTGTTAAGTGTTACAATAAACTACCAACCACCATACTGAATCTGAACGAGAAAAAATTTAAATCTTGTATAAAGCGTGAACTGTGTAAACAGGCATATTATAAACTGTCAGATTATATTGAAGATAAAAATGTGTGGCAGCATGTTGGTCCGGCTCCACTGGACACTCGCTCACACTAGACAATGCTCTAATACGATCACTAGTTACACGTTAAATTAAAGTACTAATTTATTCCAATGTAGTCTAGGGATCCTGTGGCATCAAGCAGTTATTTATTTATTTTTTATTTGAAAAATTAAATTAAAGATTATTTTTTATTTGTATAGAAGCATTATTTCAAAATTGTAAGTGTACATATGTGGGCACTATGTTTGAAACAACCCGCTTTTTTAATTTATATTCTTTACAAATTGGTTTTATTGTCCCATAGTTTTGACGTCGTATTGTCGTTACATTGTTCCTACATATATATACAATAGGTAAATGATCAAATAATGTATCAGAGATATTGTAAAAAACATTTTTTGAAAAGAGTAACGATGGAGTTTCTTGCTCGTTCTTCTCCATTCGAAGCAACACTTTGGAACGAGCGCCTAGCTTCACTGACAGACAGACTGACGGACAATTCAATTTGACGTTTCAAAAGTGCCTAATTTAGGATTAATTGAAATAAATGCTTTGACTTTGACTTTGACTTTAAAACAAGTAATACATTGAGAAATTGTTTTCTTGCAGCCCTTGTAATGTGGGAAGTGATTCCACTAGGCTGGACCAGTGTCAAAGATTTCATCCCATCGTGGTGAGGCCAAGATGGAAATAACTGAGACAGTCTGCATCAACAATTTATTGCCATTTTCAAGTTCTCAAACATTAAAAACAAAACATTGTGGAAGAAGAAAATGAAATCGGTGCTTAAATCGTTTCTACATTGAACTAATTTCAAGTTTGAAACACAGAATGAAATGAAAATCCTTTCAAGAGTTTGAAATACTCAAGATTGTAATAATATTTACAAAATTTTAGGTATTTCATCTTCTTTCCAAATTTTCTTTGAGCCTGAGCTCAAAAAAGCTAGTTTTATACAAACAATATTGAAGTAACCCGGCATTGCTGCAATAATTGCATTTATAGATCATTTATTTTGTTACATTACCTGATTGTGTTTTTTGTATTAAATTTATTAAATATAAATAAATATACCAAAGAAAATCACGTAATATATGTAAAGGTGTCTATGTTATTTATTTCAAAAAGGTCTTTGTCAGGTGAGGGTATAAATCTTCGAACATATTATACAAAATTACTCTTTGAGCAGATTTGAGCAGAACTGGACGTATCGATTAAGTTAACGACAGTAATTAATTTGCGAACAAATTTTGTCGTTATCAATGTCGAGACTGACGCCCCAAAAAATAATGAACCGCCTACTACGTATTGTGTATTTAGTAATAAAACTATAGAATAGATCTACTACAATATAGGTACCTACTATTGGGGATATTTATTTGTACTTATAATAATTTACTACATGGCTACCTAACGGTTATAAAATCTAAGTTCACTTGGGAAGCCCCAATTGCCACTATCATTACCATAAGTTAAAGTTCTCAGTTATGTCCAATAGATGGCGGTAGACACCAGTTCTGTAGATGTTCTGTGTTCTGTTGCATTGTGGGAGCATATCGTATTTTTTTCGACTGAAAGCAACCCCAACCTATACCTATTTATACACAATATTTTTATTAAACTTTATTTTAAAATTAAATACGAAAGTTTAAGGTAATTATGTTGAAAAGTTAAGGTTAGAATTTGTATATCTATATTTTGTCACGATTTTGGAATCCTCGAGGTGGCAGAATGTACTTAGCACTTCCTTTTGCAAGTTATGTTATGAAGCCATGGAATTAATGATAGGGCAAGTGACCCGGTTGTGGCCATCGACCCCTTTGTGGCCATTTGGGCCTTCAAATATTTATAACTAAGGCATTGACAAATAAATTACTCTGTGATGTAAAGTTTTTAAAATATTGAATATTAGAGACACTGATACCGTTGGCAGCTTTAATGTGTCAAACTTCACTTCGATGCAACAAGTCATTCTTTTTAGTTGAGGGTGAAATTGTTAAGATCTTAACAAAAAGGCTAAGGCGAGTGGGTGAGGATTTCGATTTTATTTTTTAAATCTTTGCTTATTGTTTGGATGTTTACGTTAATACTACATGAAGAATATATTGTCTAAGTGAAACTAAAGTTATTTTGTCGCCATATGTTTCTGAAGTGAGGTTTTTAGAAGGTGGCCACTAATGGGGGACAAAATTATGAATTTCTCCATCTTTGGCCACATGGCTGGCCAAAACTGGAGTACATAGACACCCCACTTCTTCCCCTTTATTTTATCGTGGCTTTTTTTCCTTGGCTTTACATATCAACAAATACATATTTTTCATTTTTAGAGATGCAATAAATTGCCTTCACACAAAGGGAAGGTCAGTTTACTTTGCAGCTTTTACCAACGTCATATAAATGTTGATCTCTTTATTTGTAAGTTAAATTAAAGTGAAGTAATAATATTTCATATTTTCCAAACTAAATAAAAATCATTGTTTGTAAAATGTCCAATTTAATTAATAAATTTTGATTACTTTTATAGTATTTTTGATGGCCAGAACTGGCACACGACCGTGGCCAGAAATGGCACGAATCTGGCCAAAAATGGCACAAACTCCCTTTTTTTTTTCTTTTTTATACAGTTATTTTTCTATTGGACGTTCTTTAAAAAAGGGGTTTTCTTAGGCAAGGTTAATACATGTTAAATGACTTTTTACAAGAAATATGTTCGTGATA
The DNA here is from genome assembly GCF_023101765.2 of Spodoptera frugiperda. Classification (NCBI taxonomy): domain Eukaryota; kingdom Metazoa; phylum Arthropoda; class Insecta; order Lepidoptera; family Noctuidae; genus Spodoptera; species Spodoptera frugiperda. The sequence goes on along the minus strand of NC_064228.1, from coordinate 2,739,923 downwards.
ACAAAAACTATAAGTTAAGAAAGCCTCAAAGTCGACAAAATTCTTAAAGTGGCCACAACCGGGTCACTTACGATATATCGGACAATTGGCCTGAAAGGACTAACAATTTTCAATACGTTACTCTATTGGAGTTGAAACCCGGTCAGGAATTGCACTTGCTAAGTTGCCACCACTCAATCAACGAGAGCTAGAGGTAGTCGGACTAGAAAAATATAAAAAAGTATGTAATTCTCATAGAACTTTAATTCACTTCCAGACTAGAATACAATGGTTTGAAACATAAACTGCACCATCAAACACCAAACTATAGTATTTTGAGCATTAATCACAAAATAATAGAGACTATTTTTACTTATAGGCTAAATATCCATGAAATATGTTTATAAACAAATCATAAGAGTAGAACTATAGCGTGCCATACACGGACTGCTTCAAGCAGTCAGGATCGACTGCTTCAAGGCGAGACGGGAGTGTTTCAGACAGATTCTTACTGACTAAAACCACCCCGTTTCTACTCTCGCTAACTGCTCTAGCAGTTATCAATGGCAGCTTCAAGCTATATGACTCCGTCTGCAAGAGCGATCCATGTATGACAAGCCTATGGCTCTATAGACAATTCCGCCGCGTGCGGTCACTCTCCCGCCCTATTTCTCATTCTATTTACTAACAGTTCTGAGCAATGACAAACGGATAGAAGATAGAAAAAGGACAGAAGAATAATCTTACCTTTGTGGTTTGTTTACAGACATTTTGTATCGATCTGGGCCCAGGTACCTACTGAGTACCTATAGGTAATTATAGAATACACTGATTTGCATTATCTTATTAATAAACTTAAAATAAACTAGAATTATAATCTACATGGCATTTAGGAACTATAGTTTAAAAAAACAAATAAAATAAAGATTATCTATAAGATCCCCTCATAAGAATATAGCAAAAAATTTATACCCAATGGTATAGTTATTTTTAAACCTCGAAATGCCTATTTATGAGGTCAAGTTTTCAAATCTTAATCAGTTTGATTGAACTATTAGGTATCTATTAATACCAAAACATTCGCTACTAAGTATTTCGGCAATGAATATAATAATAATAAAACTTTTATAAGTATACATAAAACTAAGATAAACTATTTACAATAATGTAAAATAATATTTATACATAATTATGGCAATAACACCACTTTTCACAGTCTGACAAAATGTACAGAACTATCTTACACTTTGGACAGTAATGCCACCTGTTGAGCGAGAGTAAGAACTAATCATTTCATCTGTCATTCTAGGAATTTGACACTTCATATTTTTTTAAACTGTATGTACAGTGCATGGTCATAAATATGGCACATCGGCTTTTGTAAAGAGACAATCAGAGAAGCCTCTACTACGCACGCTTATGAGCTGCTAACATTTTGTTTAATTGCGACATTTTTTTTCTTTTATTCCTAAAACTGTAAACTTAAACTCTAAAACATATTTGTATGTCTTAGCATAGACAAAACATAACGTATTCTGTTTATCTTTAAGATCAGTATTTTTTGTTATCTATGTTTTACAAATAACTAGCAAACCCGGCGAACTCCGTTTCGCCACCAATGATTATTTCCTCTGTTTTCCTGCTTTTGTCTTGAATTTTTCCTGAATTTTCTTTGCTATAAACCTCACGCAGCCCGAGACCTTTCCAACGAATGCAAAACCGTGGAAATAGGTTCGTGCGTTCTGGAGTTATAGCGTCAGGAAGGAAAACCTGACTTATTTTTATATAATAGATAATAAATGATTAATTGATTGATTGACTGCTAAAACAAGTCAAGAACTCTCCTGGAATTATAAAAAGATTAAAGAAATAAAGTTTTGTACAAATAAAAGATCTGAATATCACACAAAATTGTCTCTTTCCCAAAGTCGATGTGCAATATTTATCTCCTTGTACTGTAATATTAAACTATTTTACTATTGCCAATTACGGTGCGCCACCATGTAAATAGTGCGTTGGGTCTTGTAGTTGATGGTAGTACGCATTAGGAAGTAGTGCCTGCGCCAAACCACCCTGAGGTCCTGCATATTGAGCTGGTACTAGCATTTCTCTGGAACAAAAAATAAACAGTCAATAATAGAATTTTGGTTTAATCACAAAATGGATAAATGTGTGATTTTTGGGGAACACTAATTCTATTTTTTGATATAGGAGCAGAAAACTTTGACACCACCCCTTCCCGTCTCGTGTGTGTCGTTCGTAAGAGACAACTAAAGGACACTATAACATTACCCCACCAATAAACTTGTAATTTTTTGAACATTAAATCTTGTGTCGTTTGATACATTTCATAACGTTAATACAAAAAAAAACAGCACAGCATTTTCTCTCAAAAACAAAAAATCCATAGCATGTCCACGCTGGTTATATTATATGCGATGAGCCTAAATTTTAACCAAAGACTGCTGAAAATTTCAAACTTTCAGGCATGGAGATTATGGCATACTCTCTTATGTTAAAGACCATATTAATATAAATTTTGTAACAGTTCTTAGAATCGAAGTTCGACATCACCTTAGACGGCCATTGTTTTAAAAACTAAGTCAAGTGGAAACAACTTGAAAATCAAATACACCGCTGACTTTGAACCAATCGTTATACTAAACAATAACTAATAGCTATACACCGATTATACAGGACCGGATTTGTGTATTTCACACTCTTGAATTGGGCCCCTGAAATCTCTCTTTCATTAACTAAGCGCCCAATTAAATATCAATTACCGTGCCCTTAGTGCGCGGCTAGAACCAAAAAAGTATCTAAACTAAATAAAAAAAGAGTAATCGTGTGAATAGAACGTAAAATTATGCATGTTCTGTGTCGCAGCAATACGACATGAGCGGTGTAGGGACACGGAAATATATGTCGCATAATATGCACCACAGGCCAATACTGCAAATGGATTAAGCTCCGTTTTTTAAGAGTTGGTGTGACAAATGAGCAGACAGATCACCTGATGGTAAGCAATGGACATCCCGCAACACCATAGAAGTTATAAAAGCGTTGCCATGCCTTTTTGGGTATCAGTAACCAATCTCAATCTAAAATCTTTGAATTAAGTAGTCCTATTAAATGTTTATCCCAACCTTCAATACAACTAAAGTCAGAGAATGCCTTAAGGCATTAAGTCCGCCATTCACTGTCAGATGTATAGATATTTAAATAAATAAACTCAACAATTTGCATCAATCCAAAAATGTTCGTTCGAGATCGGTAATTTGCGCCCGCATTTCAGGGGCATTTATTTCCTACCTAGTACGGCCCTGCACTCAGGACGATATGGTAACCTTCAGACGAAAAAACGTCGACATCACATAACACAATGGGGCTTTGAGTCGAAACAATAAATTGTAAAACTTTATTTACTTAACGTAAGCGCAATCATGATTCTGTGTGTGTTTCTTGAACACGTGTGTAAGTGTATGTGTGTGTAGATTGTTAATAGTTTTTTTATTGTATGTGAAGCACATATAATAAAATCTGAATTTCTGAATCATTTCTTTGGTCCCGTGGCGAAATGTGTGATGGCCGAGAACTAAAAATTAGGTTCATTTTTTAGGTTGGAGTCGTACAAAGCCTACTTGAGATTTTTTGCCCTATGACTGAAACTTAAAAATGCCAAAAGTTGTGTGTTCAACATTTTAGTTGTTATTATTAGATTATTTGAGATTTAATAAACATTATGTTTTTACTCGTACTCATAAACATATCTTTAGTCAAAAGAAATCGACGCGTCTTTCTAATCTTTGCTACACAAAACATTAACTGCCGAAAGAAGTTGAATTTGAAGGCAAATCCTCCGCTAAGCGTCAGACACCAGTATCCGACGTGGCGTTTAACCTGTTAGTAAGATTTCAGTAACCCTCAACATTAAACTCACTTTCTAAACTATAAGCTTTCCTATTGCCCTACACTTCTTTCTTGCCGAGTCATTCCAACAACTCGAAATCGTTGACACATGTTCCTATTGACCGGCGCGCGGCTTAACATAAAACAAAACAAATGAATATTTTTTGCAAACACTTTTTTCTTTACTCAGGGACCATTTTGACCTATCCCTGGCCATAAACCCTCATTATGAGTCATTAATCAATTAGAACAAAGGTCAAAATTTTCGAAAATCGTCGCCACATGTGTATGTCGATGTTTAATGTTGTGTCCGAAGCGATTTGGTGATAATGTGGGTCATTTTTACGAGAAACCATTTGCTTTTGGTACCAATGTGTTTCTATGTGACTTATGTCTAATTAGGCAGTAGGCACTGCCTATATAATAAAATATGGTGTTTATACCATGCGAAAAGCGCAAATTATTAACTGGCTTGCCATGTACCGACAGCAAGTGATTTCAAAGAGTCAATAATTATATTTAAAGAAAGCTGGGCAAAAACGCACTGTTACAAATCTAAACCTAAGTACTTATAAAACTGCATTTTTTAACCCAAGAGGTGAGGGTCTGCGAGCGGCGAGCTACCCTAGTTTTAAGTAATCGAAACGTGAGCGCGTTCAGCACTTTTGGTTGGATTAAAATTCATTAGGAAATCAAGTTTTACACGTAAAAATCTAGTACAAGTCTGGTACTCACGGTCTATTCGGTTGTTGCGGTGTCCGATCCCGTTGCCTCCTGTTCTTGAACCAGTTGGAGACCTGTGTGAGGGTCAGACCCGTCTTCTGAGCTAATGCCCTCTTCTCGTCGGGTGTGGGGTACCTTTGTAGAAAGATTACACGTATGAGTAAGAAATTTTTAGAAATTCTTTCCGAAGTGAAATTTGCTTTTCTTGTTTGATTGGTAAAAGGTAGCTTATGGTAGTAAAGGGTTCATAAGGTACCAACTGGAGCTTTGCTAGTACGACAAGTGCAACTACTTGACTTTTTTTTCGAATATTGGTAAAATATTTTTTCTTTTGACCTTGTGGGGTGAATATATTGTATTTTGAGAAACAGATATTATATAACAAGTAATTACAATCACACAGCCAACTCTTAATCCAAAACAGTTTTCACACTTAAAACTTGAGTAACATGTAGTGCATGCAAATAATTCATCTTACCTATTTCTATAGTAGCAGTCTTTCAAAGCGTTTCTGCTTTTCTCCTTGAAGCAGTAGACGGTCTCCTCGCCGTCCCATATAGTCTTCGGTAGTGGATACTTTTTTCTAAGTCTGTATTTATCTACGGCACCTAAAATCGTGTGAATATGTTTAGTCTTTGAAGAGCTATAAAGACAATTGATGTCGAAAGCTGGTTAAAACAGATTTTTGTTACTTGAGTCGTGAATTACGTAGATCGATGTATGCGATGTATCGATAGCAGGCAAGCCAGCCATAACACACATCCATAGCACGCATCTTTCCATATAAAAAAACATAGCTTAGCTGAGTTCCTTTCCACCAGTGCTAGTTAAGCTATGTCTACCAATGAATATAATTGATGGAAGCCAATCGCATCCATAGAAACGTAGCATAGTAACATCTCTAGTGGAAAAGCACCCTAAAGCCTTACTACACACAAGTGCAACTCCTCTGGTATTGCAAATACCCATAGGCAAAGCTTACCATCAGGTACCTAACCTATCTACTTTTTTACCCCCTTTAACACATGTCATACTTAAAGGACTTCCCTGTTCAATCCTGCATAGAAAATCCCAACGAACAATTTTATTGGAAAGAAAGCCCGCCAGACACGATCACCTCGCCTGGTCTGAGGATTCTCCTTTTCTGATCTTAGGTAGTTTTACTCAGAAATGCGGAAAACGTAAAAGGTTACCGGGGCTCCGGTTCAAAGCAGAAGAAAGAACGAGGTGGTTTTTAGTCAGTAAGAGTCTGACACTCCCTACCGCCTCACCCAAGGCGGGAGAAGTCATTGGATAATTTTCCCCCTCAAAAAAAAGGTAGTTTTACTCTCTTTTCCCTAAAATACTAATATTATAAGTACAAAATACAACTTACCCAAAGGCCTGCCTCTGACTTGCTGGGCCTCCAAATAGTGCGCTTTAAACCAAAGAGTCTGTAAAGCGGTATGATGCCGTGGCGGGAACGAGTGTGCCTGCAGGATCGCGTACAACTCCTTGAATACACCTTTATGGTAGGCTACGAGTGCTCGGGCCCTAGGACATAAAAGGATAATTGTTAGAAAATACTCGGGTAAAAATAAGACTTTATATCGTCACACCTTTTATCCCTGAAGGGTTAGGCAGAGGTGCACATTACGGCACGTAGTGTCATTGTACAATGTACCATGTAATAGGGGGTGAGCCTATGTCGGGCACATTTCCAGACTCCGTGCTACCACTGGGAATTTTTTTAAAAACCGAAAAATGCCCAGTTCTACTTTGCCCGATCGGGGAATCGAACCAGAGGCCCCCTAGTCGCACTTGCGGCTGTGGTAATATTTTCCGAATAGGAATGGTAGGCTCTAAACAGTTTTTGCATATTTTAGACAAATATCTATACATATAATAAAATCGTAGAAAAGTGCTGTCTGTACATTGAAAATAAAAATAAAAAAAATAGCAGGGGTTATTGTTATGTCGATGTCGAACCCAAAAATGTAATTAACTTTTTTTTTGTCTGTTTGTCTGTTTGTCTGTTTGTCTGTTTGTCTGTTTGTCTGTTTGTCTGTTTGTCTGTTTGTCTGTTCGTCTGTGCGCGCTAATCTCAGAAACGGCTGATCCGAGTTGGATGCGGTTTTCACGAATATATTGTGGGATGCTTAAATTTACATTTAGTGTTTGTTTCATGTCAATCGGTTCATAAATAAAAAAGTTATGTCAAATTAAAGAATCACGTCGAACATTCTATGCTTATACCATTAATCTCCGCAACTATTTGACGGATTTGGTTGAAATTTGATACAGATATAGTTTAGAACCTTAGAAAGGACATAGATATATTTTTATTTCAAAAATCAAAAAATAAAAATAAGAAATAAATTATTTATAAATAATTCTATGTCGATCGTTACACGACTTCGGTTCATGTTATTGTTTTAATTCATCGAAAAAAGTAAATAAACAGTAAAAAGGTATGAAAAAAATAATATCAATATAATAAAACATTTAGTACAAAGAAAATGCTCTAACGGAGTATAGATAATTCTATGTCGATCGTTACACGACTTCGGTTCATGTTATTGTTTTAATTCATCGAAAAAAGTAAATAAATAGTAAAAAGGTATGAAAAAAATAATATCAATATAATTAAACTTTTAGTACAAAGAAAATGCCCGAACGGAGTATAAATAAATAATCCAAGTTGTCTTTATCCTCGATAGATGGCGTTGGGATCGAAATAGATCGCGCTATGGTTTCGTTACATTCATTTGGTTGGGTATCGGCCGAGCGCTTCGGTACTATCGTAGAAAAAGTGTATTATCAGTCGTATGATTATTTGTCTGTAGTGGTCCTGCTGTTTCGTATATTCTTAATTGGTTTCGTTGTATTTGTCAATTAATAAGTTTATTTGTTGGGTTTTCCTGGTTTTTTGGTTAAACTATTTAACGTAGGTTTAGTTTCATATCGATTATTAGTAGTTACTGTAGTTAGTTTTTTTAATAAAATTATAAGTCTAATTTTTTTTAATTAGATTAGATTTAAGTCGTTTCTTTTAAATTATTTAGTTTAAGCTTGGTTATTATAGCATAGAGGATAGGTTGTAATATAGTTTCTTTTTTAATTGTTATAAATTCGTAATTCGTAGCTTTCTTTAGTTTTAAGTTAGTTTAAGTCCGTTTTTAAACTCAATTTTCAATGCCCTAAGTGAGTATACATCTATTAAATTCAAACGCAGAGCTCATTATGATGATTTTTGAAGAGTTCCCTGGAATATCTTCCACATCTCATTTTTGAAGAGATCCCGCGAGATCGGGAACTATGTGGTTAAAACCAAAAATTTGCCGGAAGTCACTATTCCACGCGAACGAAGTCGCGGGCAAAAGCTAGTTTAGAAATAATTATGATTATACTCACACACAATTTCACGGAAAATCTAGCTAATGGTGCAACATAGATCATTCACGTTATAAAAACGTCACAGGAAACCATGTGGTAACATTATACCAACAGGAGCTACAGAAAGGTACTAGTTTACAATAACAATAGGCCCTAAACACAATATGATGACACTTACCTCAGTATCGTCTCATGTGCCCGAAGCCGTTCACTGTCCGGCAAACTCCTTAGGAACACAGCCAACTTCTCAATATCACCTTTTTGCTGCAACGCCTCACATACACACTGCACTTGTTCAGAATTAAAGTTCAAGTACCTCAGATTACTGTTCTCATTCTCAGCAAAATACGTCTGCGGCACTCTCTCGTTCACATTTACATAGTCAAAAATCTGCTGATTCAATTTCATTTCTGACAAATTAGGATTATTCTCGTTCTGAACGCAACTCTTTAGGTCTTGAACCTCGTTGAAGTAACCTGAACGCATTCTGTTGTCGGCTTCCATTTGCGAAAAAATATTGTCGTTCGTCGGCGGCAATTTGAGTTCGAAATTCAAATACTTCTTGTTTCTTGGCGGGGAAAGGTAATTCTCGAACGTCATTTTGTTGCTTTCTTGTAAATAAATGTCTTTTGGGCTCTTTTCTTCATTTCGTGTTTTCTGTTTGCAAGAAAAGTATTGTTTTTCGTTTAGCTCTGCTTGATAGAAGTTCCCATTTTGGTTGTCGTAGGGAAAAGGTGGTAGCGATGTTTCCGACTCGCTTGTCAGGTCGCTTGATGGACTCAGGCGGTCGGAACAAGTCTCCATGTTTGTGGATTTCATCACAGAATCTTGAAAACTTGACTTCTTCTAAAACCTGTAAGAATAATATTGTTAAAATATTTAATGTTTAATCCTAAACCTAATTAAGTACTTAGTCCTATTATTCCTAATCCACCCTAATTCTAATGCACGTTACTAAGCAAGAAGGTACCTAATATCGTTTACTATTCGTCGTTTATAACAGTTATTAATTAAATGAGAGACTTCAGTGTTAGGCAGGTGTAAACCAAACAATAAACAATAAGAACCTAAAAAAACTTTCACATCAATCAAACTTATTTACTATTATTCAAGTTTTAGTAAGCATCCCTAATTTTTTTGAAAATAAAACAGCCTATTTCACTCGGGAATAATGTAGCTTGCCAACGGCAACGGTGAAAGATTTTTTTAAATCGGACCAGTAGTTTCGTAGCTATTTCAAAAAAACAAACAAAAGAATATCAAACCTTTCCTCTTTATAATATTAGATAGTATAGAAAAGAGTTGAAATGAACTAATTAGTCACTCACTTTCTCCTCCGATCGCAACAAGATAATAACTGATTGCCAAAACAACTACCAATTCTAAACTCCGTCCTATCAATACAAATTACTGGAATCAAAACACAAAATAAATAAAACCAACCAACAATTAAATTAAAAACGCACTTATTTCCAGTACCTTCCCGTCGCGTCGCGTCATCGGAAAGTCAACAATCAAATTTAAAAATAAAACTATGCAACGGATATTGGTATCACATCATACTGTATATAATCGGAGTCACAATAATACATTTCGCCAATTATTTAAAAGAAAATTTTCGTTGGTGTCAGGTGAAAATATCGACCGACTTGTTTTCATAACAATATTTCACATCGGACGAACTAACGGACATGTACTGATAACAAAATCGTTTCACTTGAACTGCAACCACGTGCTTCCTAGAAATGTCAAGAAAAATGTTTGTGTGTCGGCAAATGGCATTCACGATATTTACACGATACAAGCTCCTGCTTGTGACTTGCTCGCGTTATTGGGGTAATGATTTTTGAGGGGAAACATCCAATGACTTCTACCGCCTTGGGCAAGGCGAGAGGGAGTTTCAGACTCTTACTGACTAAAAACCACGCCGTTCCTACTCCTGCTTTTCTAGCCGGAACCCCGGTAAACCCGCTAGGTAGTCTCGCAGCTCATTGGGATAATGTAGCCTATGCTTAAGTGTAGAAGAGCCATGCTTCGGCATAGATGGGCCGCTCGACCGCAGTGATTTATTTATTTATTACTATAAGTTTCAACATTAATAAAAAACAAGATGAAGACACAAGGTCATGTGTTTATGCCAATTTTATAATAGACATGCACCACATTCACAATATTAACACAGTTAGAATACATGATACGGCCTCAAAGTAAGCCGGCGTGACACTTAGGTCTCCAGTAACCTTACCGGAGACCTAAGTGTTCCCATCTCCCCAATTAATCCTAATTCCTGAAAGTCCAGCAATACTTGTAACTCCTCTGGTGTTACGCCGCCCATGGACACCAGAAACACCAGGGGCGTTAGAAGCCGGCCTTTCGGAGGTTAAGAATTTATGGGTTGTTTGGAAATTAGTTGTTCCGGACTTCAATCTATCTCAATGCTAATTCTTTTACATGAATCACTTAAAAAAGTTTATATTTAAGAAGACGTAGTCGGTAGGTTATTTCCACTCACTTTTCACTAATCTCACTTTTAAAGCTTTGGTCTGAACAAATGTTTGTTAAACGAAATGCGAAAATATAGGCAAAGGGGTACTTAGTACATAATCGCAATTCGGTTCGACGGCTTTCCCTCTTCATTTCTTAACAAGGATACACCCCGACCGGATTTCAAACTAGATAGGTGCACTGAAAACTATAGGGTAAAACCGGGATAGATGCCGCGCTAGGATAGATGCCTCGTTTCTAAAAACTCAACTACGGGAGAACGAAACAGCAAATTCGTTGTTTAAATACGTGCTACATGCACCCCCCACCTCCGTGACGTGCAAGTTGTTGTGCTAGACGGACATTTCTCGCTTGTGTGTCGCAGTATATTCTCGGCGGACGCGACGAAGGCTTCAAATTTTCAAACGTAAGAATTCACTATTCCATATCTTTATAAACAGTTAAATGATTACATTTTATTTGAATTGTTTTAATACATTGGTTCTTTGTGAACACATTTAAGAGTCAATCACTGATGTTTGCATTTATTTTATTTATAAAATATTGAGAGGCATCTATCCCTAGTGAAAAGGATAGTTGCCCCGAGTTTACAAGGGATAGTTGACTTTAGGGGCTTCTATCCCTCTATACTGCAAGTGTTGCTCTACACTGCAAGTTGAAGTTGAAAAAACAACTACACTTCCGGTTTCTTCAATTGATTGTTCAACTACATTTAAAAACGAATATTTGTATGTTGCAGACCTGAACGTAACACCACCCAATATGCCATCAACTTCATTTAACCGAAACTCACCAAGCCTTTTGATCGATCCTAAGATTTTAGAAGATATTCTTATTGATATTGTTGATATAGGTGATGATTCACTAATAAGGATTCTAGATTACAAAGAAAAAGAAACACCTTCTAAATTTTTAGCCGAAGCATCACCAATACCAAATATTCCTCTGACTTTAGCAAGAAGAGCTAAACAATCGGCAGATATTCTCAATTCTAGAGAAAAAATAAAAGAAAAAAGGGATATAGTTGAAAGGAAAAAGAAACAAATAGAATCTAAGATAAACAAGACTGAAGCTACCAAAAAAAGACGAACAATGAAAAAATATTAAATAATAAGATTAAACGAAATGATCAATTTTATTTTGTAAGAGATGAATACTTTTTTTTTACTTTTTTTTTAATGTTAAATAATTATTGCTACGTTGAAACGGGAATGTTTCGTTTGAGATGATAATTTTAATATGTTATCGCTTAAACAGTTTTTTTTGTATTTTTTGTTAAAGACATGCATAAATATAATAATGGTTAAGCATTTTATATGAAAGATAATAAATAAATATTACATTGTGATTACGTATTCTTGTTGATTATTTAAAAAGGCATCTATCCCGCATCACAGGCATCTATCCTCTTAAGCGATTTCATAGTGAGGCATCTATCCATATAGGTAGGCACCTATCCCCAAAAAATGTGTTTCGCAAAAATTTAATTTTTGCAAAACCAGTAATGGTTAGGTAAATAAATACAGGTTCTAAAGCTCTATAAATGATTAAACTAACTATATTACAGGGACAATCTATGCAAATATGTTTGGTATTCAAATAATGAAACATTTTCGAAAAGTAGGGCATCTATCCCGGTTTTACCCTAGTAGAATGCATTCTCCTATTGTTGATGTACAGCATTTAGCCATAATCCTACTATTTTAATCATGAAGCAAATACAAAGAAGAAATTGTATAACTGGTTTTCCTTTTAACATAATGCGTTTCACTTAACAGGGAGCGCAGAACGTTACAAACCACACCTCTCTATATTTTCCATCTAGCGGACCGATACTACAAAAACGTTGCCACTTGTCCGCTATTTTCCCCGTCATGAAAAAAAAGGTTCAATTTGCTACAGTTTTTAAGAGTTTCTACTAACCTTCTAACTCTTAAATCCTATATGTATCTATGTATCCTTCTGCCGCCTTGGGCGAGGTGAGAGGGAGTGTCAGACTCTTACTGATAAAAAACCACCCCGTTCCTACTTCTACTTTTCGAGCCGTAGCCCCGGTAAACCCACTACATAGGTAGTCCGCAGTTCCGGATAAGGGGTAAGCCCTACTGGGCCTCAACTTACGACTGAATTTCAGTACCTGTCTCTTTTTAGAAAAGACTGAAAGTAATGTGTACCTTGTATCTACTGAATAATAAGCTTCTAATGTTTCTAGTAGCTCTAAATAATTATATCACCTGCTTCAATTCATGAAGTCTAAAAAAATGTAGTTGAATAAATATTATGTTTGTTAATGAATTACAGATTTTTTATTACAGTCTATTTAGAAAACAAAAACGTCAATTAAAAATCGATTAATCCGTCAGTTAGATAATTAACTAAAAATATTAGTTGATAAAACGAATTTTAGTTTAGAAGTGGGAGCTAGTTACGTCACGTTACCCTGTAAAATATAGTAAATCGTGACGTCACACGATATATAAGGTATCGTTGATAGTATTTATTTAATTCTGTAAGAAAAGAAAATATACGTGTCTAATATTTAAAATTAATCTACCAAATTAAAACAGAAATTGCGATGCTACCCGCCGGTATTTTCCTCATTATGTATTAGGGATCTCACTTAATTATATTATGTTACTGGTTAGGTAATGACGACAAAATAAAATAATCCAATAGGAAACATTTTAGGTAAGTACTGTTTAAATTACAAAAGAAAATTTCTAAATTCGACTAAAGATTTTCAATTAACGTTCCAAAATGTTTTCTTCTTTTAGGTAATGAAATTGAATTGAATTTTTTCAGGACCTTATTATCATAATAAACAGCATTTAAAAAAATATAATAATAAAAAGAAGCCTTACCTTCCATACACTCCGAGACACACCGCAAAAAAATCACTTGAGTAACACTTAACCACACAAAAATCTAAATTTTAAAATACTTGTTTAAAAATAATAATAATTAAAAATATGTTTTTTTTTTCAATTTACTGTGACACCCTCACTATACGAAGTCGTCTACTCAAATAACAAAAGCTATCTCGCATTTCAAAGCCCCAGACAAGGACAGCAAATGTGCGAAAGAGATAGATGATGGGGCGGAGCATCGCCGGGTGTTCGATGTTTGAATTTTTCTTTTCATTTTTTAAGATTTGACCTCTAAAAAGGCGGGAGTTTATTACTGAGTCCGTCTGATTTGCAAAATGGCGGATTTTGGTTTTGTTCTTTTTTTATATTTGTTTGTTTTTTTATTTATTTGTTTTCGTGAATATCATGATGTAACATCACGGCTGCTTATTTTCAAGTCATAGGTAAAGATAACGTTTTAATTTCAAGTTAGTAGATTTTCTTATCGATTAGTCTGTTGCTTAACCGAAGTGAAACAATACTTAACATACATCCACTTTTCAGTTTATCTTTTCAGTTTCCCATGTTATAAAAGACAATCTTATTTCCACTATTCCAAAGTCCTCGCGGACACCATTTCAAACTGGGGCCTCCCGGTCGGGAATTAAATACGCCGTAGCAACCGTGCTACGGATAATTTTCGCAAATAAATATAATATACTTTTTGTAACCCAGGAATCAAACCAGAGACCGCTTTTGCACTTATACCTCTCGGTTTCTCTTCGGTTCGGCAACAGACTAATTGATAAGAAAAACTACATACTTTAACTTTAAATTAAAACGTTATCCTTAGGTACCTATGACTTAGGTACTAGGCTTTTTCTGTCCCTATTTCCCTTTGTATGCTTAAATCTTTAAAACTGTACAACGGATTTATGGATACGGATTCATGTGGAAGGTTTATATGTATAATACATGGGGTGGATCGCTAGTACGGTATAATTCGAATAGCAGTTTATTAAAAATGGCGGTTGAACCAGCTCATATTCACAGCATGTGACAATTGTAAAATTATTAGTGACTATGTAAAGATTGTGACAGCGTGATTGTCTTTCCCTGAGTGTCGCGTGTCGTGTCGCAGTACCAGGAATCCGCTCGTGGGAACGTAACACCGCGAGAGTTATTATGTTCATGACTTAAGAATACGAGTATGAGGCGTAGCAACAGCTTTGGTTGTGGTTGTTCCAGTCTAGATGGAAAGAGAAATACGTCTGATATAACTAAACCAGAATTTCTGTACCGATCTGTAATTTTAACAGAAACTCCATACAAATCATGTCAAAATCGATAGTTAGTTTCGGATATCAGACTCTATCTGCCGCCCTCAGAGACATTTAATGGTTACTTAAACTATTCTTTACTAAACATTTTGTACTGAAAACAGTTGCTGCGGACTGTTAAATCAATCTGAGTACGGCGGTATCTATGTAACTATCATTTCAATCAGAATCTTCGTGTGTCTCCGGGTGTCGTTATTTCCAGGTACCTCATTGCAACCGAAACCCGGTTACCGGGGCTCAGGCTTGATAAGCAAGAGTAAGAACGGGGTGGTTTTTATTCAGTAAGAGTCTGACACTCCCTCTTGCCTCGCCCAAGACGGGAGAAGGCATTGGATGATTATCCCCTCTTCAAAAAAATACAAAGCTGTAATGCTAATTATTTTTTTATACGCAAGATCACGATAGGACATAGATGGTTAGGTTGTAGTTAGGTTGATTTTCCAGTTTTCACTATTTTATTTTCGTCTCTAAAATAACACATATTTTAGAATAATAATTTGGCGTTTCTAATAAAGTCGATGATGCTGTACCTATTTTATGGCATGGGCAAACGAGCATACAGATCACCTGATGGTAAGCGATCAGTGCCGTCCATGGACATTCACAACACTCGTATGTATATAGGAAACTTCCATTAATAACAACTAAGTAATACCTAAGTTATGTCATGTAGGTAAAGATTTATAGGTACCTAAACAGCTCTATCTAACCTTTAACCAGGCCAACGGATTCAAACAAAACCTCACCAAAGTAGCTTTGAAAGCCATTTTTATTTATTATAAATACTATATACATACACACATAACATGGTTTCTTTCTCCTGGTTCATTCACATTGAATTTCCTGTATTTATGCAAACTAATTAGTTTAGCGAGTAAACAATTTGCGCTAACTTGCATTTAAACTTGACGTTGTGAAATTATTTCGCTTAGTCAGATCATTTCCCACGATATTATGTCCAGTGACAGAAAGATTTGTAAATAATATTGTTTTATCATTGTTCCTGTGTTATTTTAATACTTGGTTATGTAATGTTATCTATAAGTAGGTATATAGGGGCGCTAGGCACTCATATAGTGCCTAGCGCGGCTAGTTTTTGCCATAGAATACTAATTTTGCTTGCAACTGTTATGGAATGGCTTGATAGTAGAAACACAGAAGTCTTTATCATACATTTTTTATGGAATAAGCCGGTATACGAGCATACGGATCACCTGATGGTAAACAATCGCCGTCGCTCATAGACATTATAAACACTGGAGGCGTTACAAGTGCGTTGTCGGCCTTTTGGGGGTTAGGAATTGAAATATTGTTGGAGAATCGGGGATTGGGAACATTGCGGAGGTAATTGGACCTCCGGTAACCTCACTCACACAACGCAAGCGTTGTTTCACGTCGGTTTTCTGTGAGGCCGTGGTATCACTCCGGTTAGGCTGGCCTATTCATGCCGAAGCATGGCTCGCCCACACTTAAAATCCACAATAGGTAAAAATATTGTTTATTATGAAACAGTAAACCAAAAATTCAGGTAAGTATAACTGTCGAACAGACATTTTTATTTTAATACGTAGCTACCTACTTGTAATCCTAATACTATACCTATAGGTACCTATAATACTTATACTCATTACGTTTACTTACTAAGAATTCCTTATGTAAGAATACCTAACATGCGTTGTATTTTTCCAGTAAAATTCATGTGTTTTGCCCTCTAATTCGTTGGTATGAATTTCTGTGTTGTTCAGGAAGAGGTTTATAAATCCTACTAATATTATAAATACGAAAGTTTGTATGTTTGTTTGTTACTCCGTCACGTCGAAACGGCTAAAAGGATGAACAGCTGAAGGGATCCAGATGAAATTTGGAACAGGGGTAGATTATGGTCTAGAATAAATATAGGCTACTTTTTATCCCACAACATTACGAGTGAAGCTGCTGTTAAAAGTTAGTAGGTACAGTCTAAGAAGATAAATGTAGGTATGGAGTCCATTTTTATTATTTTTGAAATACCAGTGCAAATTATTTCCTAACAAGTTTTTAAAATATTACTGAACCTAACAAGGCTAGGAACTTAAGATATTGGCCAAATTAAATTATTGGCCTTCTTTTTCTAATTTTGGGATCATCAACACTTTACACATTACAGCACATAATGCTACTGTAAAATTTATATATAGATATTCTTCACAATTTGTATTATAAGTCCCATGTAATAAGGGGTTTTTTTGAGGGGGGAAAATCATCCAATGACTTTTCCCGCCTTGGGCGAGGCGAGAGGGAGTGTCAGACTTTTACTGACTAAAAACTACCCCGTTCCTTCTCATGCTTTTCGAGCCGGAGCCCCGGTAAACCCGCTAGGTAGTCCGCAGCTCCGGAGTGTAATACGGGGTAAGCCTATTGCCATATACTGGGCACAAGACGGCACAATGGGATCGTAACTAGTTATTGCTAGTTATTCTTTGCGTATAATTATTATCTAATTGAATTTGATTGTAATAACAATCAACCATGAAACTATAGCAAGTTATCAACTTATTTAGCTTACTAACAGTTATTTCTGTTTGTTACGACATATTCAACTAGACATGTAAACATGTTGTTAGACTTTGAGGCGTCTCTGACACTATTTTTGCGTCTAATAGGTAATTATATTATGAATGACTATTTAAAATATTTGTTAGATAACCAGATTTAGTTATTTGTGACGTTAGAATGTGACACAATTGTCTTTTTTATGGAATAAGCCGGTAAACGAGCAAACCAATCTCCTGATGGTAAGTAATCGCCGCCGCCCATGGACACTTAAAACATTTGAGGCGTTACAAGTGCGTTGCCGGCGTTTTAAGGTTTAGGAATTTAAGGGTTGTTGGAAAATCGGGTATTGGGAAAATTTTAAAGGGGTATTTGGGCCTCAGTTAACCTCACTCACACAACGAAACACAACCCAAGCGTTGTTTCACGTCGATTTTCGGTGAGGCCGTGGTATCACTCCATAGTGTCTTCCAAAATCATGTCTTTTTTAATTTAAGGATATCTTTATCTGCCAGATCAGCACTTAGTAAAAAAATTTGTTATTGCATAGTATCCACTTTCATAACTTAAATAGCGTCAAACAAAAAAGGTCAAATGACCGCATATAACCTACTTGGTAATCTAATATTACAGTAGATACAGCCAGTAATATGTTTACAGTATCAAATGCTTGTTTATAAAAACATGGCGTCGATATTATGGCGGTGCCTTTTGCCGCCAAATTAGCTGTCACTCTGGGCGGTCCATAGATTGCAAATAGAGGTTATGTTTGGCGCCATTAATAGCAATTGTTGTGTCGATTGATTGTTTGTGGAAATAAATTGTAATTTATTACAGTATTTTAAACGTGAATTAGGATCGGATGAATGGATTCTGTCAAGTATCCATTTTTAATTTAAACATGCTTTTACTCATATCTAGACAGACATAAGACAGAATTACTGTTCTATTTTTCTTTTGTAAAAAACGTATTGATTGAAAAACATACAGCTCGAACGTTTTCAAAGCTTTAATAATGACGAACTGAAATTAACTCAGGCACCTATCTATAATTAAATTTAATTATCTCAAACATGCTAAACAAGCACCCTTCTACATCAAAATCCCTAAATCACTCGAATCTCTCTTAATAAGGGTTGTTATCCGACACCAAACGACGGTTTACACCCCCGTTTCTGTTCCACCAATCAGCGAACAAGTTTCTCACCCCCCGTTGTGTATCAACCAATCAGATCACACCATTTATCAGGTGCGTTTAGGTGTTGAGTTACTTAAACGGATGCTTAAAAAAGTGATTTTGGGATTTAAATTGTGTGAAATGTTGTTTTTTTTTGTTTGAATACGTTGTAGAGTATTATTATCTACTTACGTTTTATAATAGAGGCTTCTTTCGTTGGTGGCGAGTGAAGAGTTTATGAAAGACCTCTGGTTCGATATCAGAGCTGGCACTCTTTTTTAGGATATCCCGTCTCAGGTTCTAAGGATAGTGTTAGGCCTCTTGTATACACACGGTTTTTCGCCGTACAAATCTACGGTTAATTCGCCGTGTGTAGGCACGGTCGTCAGTGTTGTATGGATCACTACGGAAGCGTGTAAACTTGCGGCGGTACGGCTGTAAGACTGAACGGCTAACACACCGTACGGTTGAAAAACCGTGTCGTGGACAAGAGGCCTAAGTGACCATGTCAGTTTAAAAATCTTGTATCTAACTAGTTTTTAGCCAATCAGCGACTACTCAAACGTCAGCACAGCAGTCCATCGTTCAGTTTTAATAAGATCTCCTAAACAAACAAACAAACACTATTATGTTTCAAAACATATCAATTAAGAAACGTACTAATATTCTCACAAAAAAAACTACTTACCTACTTACAGTTTCACAAATATCCATTATGTTATCATCCAAACAAGGCATTATTTTCAAAAGATTAAACAAAATTCAAGAGAAACATCGTACTATGGCAATCTAAATCCCATCGCCGTCCTAATCCCCAACCTTGGTGATTTGTGATCTGATAAAGGATTGTCCTCACTCATACCTCGGTGATTCCCACGTGATGGACAATGTGATATGAGGGAATTAGGAAATTGGGACTTTTTCTGCATTTAATTGAGCAGGTGTTGATTTTGATAATGTTTTACAAATACATACATACATACATAACGGCTGTCTCTCATGGGGGTAGGCAGATGTCTTCATTTAATTGCTTATGTTATTAATTGCAGAGCTGCGGAATACCTAGTGGGTTTACCGAGGCTCCGGTTCGACAACCAGGAGTAGGAACGGGGTGGTTTTTAGTCATTAAGAGTCTGACACTCCCTCTCGCCTCGCCCAGGGCGGGAGAAGTCATTCGATGATTTTCCCTCCTTAAAAAAAGTGTTAATAATACATAATACTGAGTAGAGAATATTATTTACGAATGCTGTGCTCGCCTGTAATCGATTGTAACATTTTACTTACATATATCTATAATGAAAATGTCCGTTATTAAATGTACTCATGTATACAATTGTTAGAGGCTAAATAAGATAAAAAATGTCTTTTAGTCAACTAGTCAGCTTCTATAACACCCACAAGAAAAATAGAGGCCGCAAATGTAAGTATTACTTTGTCGTTAATGACTGGCGACTCATTGAACATTATATTTGTCTAAATTCTCCAGAGCCTAGATTAAACGGTAATAGTTATACCTGCAATAATGCGCTCTACTTCACTACATAGTATAAAACAAAGTAGCTTTCTCTGCAACGGATTATTTGTATCCTTAAATCTTTAAAAGTACGCAACAGATTATGATGCGATTTGATGTTTTTTTTTTATATATATATATAGAATGATTCAAGAGGAAGATTTATATGTATAATACAGACATAATAGATCACCATTGCATAGCTAGTATAACTACCTACAAAAATAGAACACGTAAAATTAAATGCAATATTACACTAAAGTTTGCACAGACAATCACTTCATAGTACGAGTAATCCATTTTTTCCCGCCACTTCATTATGTCAAGTACGTAAGGGCGTGTCAATTGATACTAGTGTTGTACCCAATGTTCCCGTTGTCTCGTCCCCGGAGTCCGGGGTCCCGGGTCCCGGGTACAAATGCGCAATAGTTTATTGTCAACGTTAGATTTAGCGATGTTAACGTGTATTGTTGATGATTTTGTGTGTAGGGCTGTCCGTGGCATGATTATTGAGAGATTTATTTGTGTTCCTTATTAAGTAAGTGGATTTCCAATCAATATTATTTGGGGATTGATTTAAAGTACTTTTGTGAATGTTATACAACCCTAGCTCTACAAAAACTAAACTTTAACATTGTCTCTTTTAATTTTTCAAATTACATACCATATTATTCGACTACTTACAACATAATTTGATAACAAAAAAAAATGCTTTTACTATTAGTTTTTTTTTCACATTTTTTTTAGGGTCTCTGATATTAAGAGGTAATTTACCACAAATACTCAAGAATACTCGTACCACCTAAATAAAACCTCCCTACAAAAACTAATTCTAACCTAAAATTCCAAATTCAAATCGCCAACCCTGATCTCTAACCAATGCAACGCAAGTGTTCACAATAGTGCTGTTCATTTGCACCCGCGGCCTCAGACGCTTTGTGTTGCATCTATAACACGTAACACGGGATTAACGCATGCCTTTGCCCAACAGGATCAAGATATTAAAAAAAAACTCGGTGACAGGAGTTTGAATAAAGAATTAGCTACTTCAGATTTTTGTTAATGTTTCATCGAGTGTAGATAGCAATTGACTTGCGTACTTGATTTTGAATAACTTCTACTGAAGTGCTAACGGAATAAGCTTGTAAATAGGACTTTAATTCGTTGGTCGTAAGGTCACTAAGAGATTTTATAGGCATACATAGGTTAGTGCTGATGCCTGATCCAGAGCTGCGGACTACCAAGCGGATTTACCGGGGCTCCGGCTCGAAAAGCAGGAGTAGAAACGGAGTGGTTTTTTGTGAGGTAGAGCATGACACTCCCTCTCGCCTTGTCCAAGGCAAGAGAAGACTTTGCACGATTTTCCCCCCTTAAAAAAGGCATACATAGATTATATTGTTTGGTTTAAAGTGTAAACATTAGACATTAGAGTATTATACTTACCTACCCTGGAGTCAAACAGTCACTCAACCTATATAATAACTAGGCAGCCTGCATTTCATAGTGATAAATTCACTTTCAAACAAACTTCTAAAATAAAATCATCCACTCCATTTGCAAACATCTGTTTACCAGAGAATGTCTAAATAATCTGTTATAAAAATCTATTGCGCTAACAATAGGGGTGTTCATTTGTCAACCGCGTCATTGTGTAACAGGCCTAACTGAGGATTAACGACGTCACGCCTTTGCCCAACTGAATGGCGCAGAAAAAAAAAGTTTAGCATGACGTTTTCGGACGTTTATTGTATTCCAAGTTCGAATGTTGAAGGGCGTGAAATCTTTTTAATTGGAACAGCCTGGCAACCGAGATTTTATTTAGAATTATGTAGAAGATATCAACTTCTTGGTGATATTTCAGAGAGAATATATGTATTTAAAGTATATATATTATATGGGCGATTTTCTAACTTTTTATAATAACTATGGTGAGATATACTCAATTAACTAGCGCGAAGTAGGCTGCGCGAGGTCGCCACGTCTGCGCACGCTGCTCATGATGTAGAATCTTTCTGTAACTCGAAATTAGTAGAGTTTTTAATTTACGTGAGTAAACCGTGATTTTAAAGTTGATTTTCTACCTGTACTCTCTTTAAAGCTAAAACAGTTACTAACTTAAATAAGTTTAAGTAATGGTTACATATAAAACAATGAAAATATTCTTCAAACTTAGGGTTTACATAGTCTCACTTTCTCCTTAAGAGCATACTAACCAATCTTGCTAGAATACCAGCCAAAAACGTGTTTTTTATTGACACCAATAACAAATTGCAAAAAAACATAAGTAGCATCCCTAATAAAGCCTCGACAAAAATCGACTTGCGCATCAAGCCTTCTCAACAATCCCGGGATTATCTCACATTTATATATCACTATTGAATGAATGGAACGAGATAAACATCGCGCGAAAAAATTTGAATTCGTATTTGGAACGTTCTAAGAATTTTTGATATTGCGTCCAAATGGAATTTTATAGTTAGGGTTCTTCACTATTTAATTAGAGAAATACTATGCTACGTTGCTGTGGATGCGTTTGGTTTCCACCTAATCATATTCATATTTATAATCTAAATGTTTTTAACCGACTTCAAAAAAGATGGAGGTGTCTATATGTGTTTGTTTGTGCGCATTTGTCTCACGATTACCCGAAACCATCCTATTTTTTTTTTCCTAACAAATACGACCCGGGTTTTTTCAAGATCAGAGTGAATAGGTACCTACTTTCTAAGTCTGTGTATGTGTTCATTTTCAGCCACATCTTCGCTTCGCCAACACGCCAGTAAGCGGGTTAGAGGGCAAACGCAGACATATCAACGCTATTTAAAAAGGATTTTGATGCAGTTTTCAGAAAAGCGTTTGTTACGCGTAGGACTAGGTTTTAGTATATTGATGTCGGTTTTTTTAAACGTAGTTTACAAACGAGCTGACGAGTCATCTGATGGTAAACGATCAGCGCCGTCTATGGACACCGGCAACACCAGAGTCACAGGTGCGTTGCCGGCCTTAAGACCTAACCTCTACCGTCATAGGTGCGTTGCCGGTCTTAAGACTTAACCAGTCTACCTCTACCTTCAATCTAAAGCATCCTCCCACCAAGCCTGCTCACCCTATAACAACATACACGTGTAATCTTACACGAGCGATAAACAGGTATCAAGTGACGTCACATAATTCCGCCGTTCATGTGAAGTGTAACACGAATCCAATATGGCACCCGTCTGGATATAAAAATGTAAAAATGGCTGCCTTTTCATTGCTTTTTTTATGATACTAGTCTTTGCTTATGGGTTTACTTGGGGTCTAATTCTTGTAGGTTTTATCATTGAATGTAACATGGAGATTACATTCCCTTTCCAATCCCCGATTCACAACTATCTTTAAATTCCTTACCCTCAATAGATCGGCGAAGCACTTGTAACGCCTCTGATATTTCGGATGTCCATGGACGGCGGCTATTGCGTACCATCAGGTGATACGTCTGCTCGTTTACCAGCTAATAACATAAAAAATGCATGTTTTAAATTTGCTCTAATTTCATAACGAATTTTTTAATCGACACCTCACACTACGATTTCCTCCTGTGTCGTGGGTGCGTTTACAAACATACAAGTTCACATACACATGACATTCAGACCCGAAACAACAATTTATAGATCACACAAAGAGTTGTTCCGTGCAGTCTCAATCAATGAATCTAAAATAATCCACAGGCGATGCTTAAAAGTGCTACGGAAGGAAACTTCTTTCCTCTCAAAGTTATTGATCTAAACGTCTAAAATCATTATCTCTTTATATAAAAATCAATTGCTGTTCTTTAGTCTCGCTAAAACTCGAGAATAGCTGGACTGATTTGGCAAATATTGGTCTTAAGTTATTGGTGGAAATCCAGGAAGAGTTTAAAAGGTGAGAAAAATGGAAAAATATGTTTGAGGCGGTACGAAGTTAGTCGGGTTCGCTAGTCTTTAATATAATTTTAACGAAGCGTCATATTTCAGCAATAATATCTTGAAATAATATCTTCAGGACTACTATTTATAGTACACATGACATTCAGTAGTAAATAACATGACAGTTGCATTTCACGCGACGTCGCCTGCAAGTCGAGCGTGATACCTCTTCTATTGTTTCATTTCGTATTAATAAATGCTATACCTACTCGTGTAGTGAGAGAGCCACGGATTCGCAGAAAACTGACGTGAAACAACGCTTTGTATGCACCTCACCCTTTCCCAATTCCTGAATCCCCAACAAATCATAAATTCCTAATCCCCTAAAGGCCAGCAACGCACTGGTAACACCTCTGGTGTTTCAGGTATCCACATCTGACGCCAATTGCTTACCATCTAGTAATCCATCAGCTCGTTTACCGACTTATACTATAATCCTATCTACCTATGTATTTAAATACAATTTAATGAAATAAGATGATTTTCGCTTTACTAATTTTCCAAAAACAACTGCTTATTATACCAACAGTCCGTTACAGTTTAGCTGGACTATCGGTCTCTTTTTAGGTAAGAGTTTACTATAATAGGGTAGAGGACTAATTTTTATTTTAATGTCCGTCCAACAAGAGGTCAGGGGTCTATATTTGGATCAACCCTACGAACAAAACCCCATAAAGTTTCTTCGATTTCTTGAAGCATGAAGTTTAGATTTTTCTAGCCACACAGCAAAGTTCCCCCATAAATATAACATGGTATGATAGGATTCCCAACAATACTAAAGAAAAGTAGGTGTTGTTACGTTGTATTTCTGCATCTCTTCTTACTTCGGGAATTAAAAGGTGTGGCAACAATTTATGTAGAAAACCATTGAAGATTTAAACGTAATTTTTAATTTAATAGACGTATAGAGAGACTATGACCTCCGGGTTTGTTTCGGCATTTCTTCTCAGAGCAGTCTCAGATAGGAAATGCCGGCCTCATCTAGTTATTTAAGAGATTGACGTGTAAAAGTTACATTGTTCTATTTGCAAAAAAACATCATTTATCATTTGTAAAAATAAACAAATAAAACAACATATCACACACAATAACTTAAGAAACGGTACAAAACTAAAACACTAATGTTATTTTAGTAAAAGTTTAACCTTTAATGAAGTAAATTAACCCAAACGTTGTAATGTGCTGTGTCGACGGTCGACTAGTGACGCCCCGCGGGTTCGCGCCCCCTGACAGATTTATTGCTACAAAAAAAACGATGCTACTACTTTCTTTTTTGAGGAAAGAATTTTGTGGATGTGAATAACGTATGCTTTTGTTTTAGCTTACGAAGTTTAGTGTAGTGGTAGCGTATTCAGCGGACTGCTTAGCGGGTTACCAGGGTTCTAGCTCGAAGAACAGGAGTAGGAACGGCGTGGTCTTTAGTCAGTAAGAGTCTGATACTCTCTCTTGCTTCACCCAAGGCAGGAGAAGTGAAAAAAAAAATCGGTGCATTAGTCTATTTAGTCAACAAGTTCTTTTTTCAAATTTGTATTTGCAATATCGGATAAGTTTATAATTATTTAGATTCAGAATAGCAATGACCCATTGTTTACATGTTTACAGTAATATGAATAGTCCTAAACAAAACAAGTTCAATAAGAAAGTTGTCCTGTCGTATCCACCTTCTTCCAAAGATGCACCCTTCGCTATTGATTTAAAAAACAAACTGATTAGCTATAATGAGGTGTCGTGTAACAAAAAAAGTCCAAAATAAATACTCGAAATAGTTGTATTTTTATAAAGTTCTTCGTAAAAACATGTCTGGTATTCGCGGGAATATGTTTTGATCAGTTTTTGCCACCAATTTGTCATATTTGTGTCAAATGTGACACTTTCGAATTTTTGAACAATTTTGACAAAATATGTTACTTTTTTTGTTAAATCCGGCTGGCGTTTAGGATGTCGCTGTTATATTAATAGTTATTATTATAATTAAATAATGCTCAGTGGTTTTCACACCATTGCCGCCGGGTATCTGGCACCCCCACCAAATATTGGAGACTATAAAAATGTTTAAAAAAGTCGAGTAGGAAAATGGTTGTTTAAACACCTAGTACGAGTACCTACGATAGTGTTTTATTTTAATCAATTAAAATTAATAAATTGAATTCACAACTAGAGTTTAAGTAGTTTGTAATGATCATATACAAAATTCGATACGTCTTAAACCAAAGATATTTTCGATAGACTTATAACATGAATAGGGATGATGATAGGGTATATTATATAAATCAATAGCTGATCGTTAATCTTGCTAAAACTCGAGACTGACTGGACCGATTTGGTAAATTTTAGTCTTGAAAAACTCCGTCTACCTCAAACATTAATATGTTTGAGGTAGCACGGAGTTTGCCAGGTCAGCCAGTGGTAATATAAAAAATATTTTATTTAATCTAAATAGCACAATTATTATTGACTAATGGAGTATGATCAACAGGCTACATCTTACATAGCCTCACGATAAAACACAGACAAATCTTACAAACTAAACAACAACACATTGATTTATCCCACAAAAGGGGTAGACAGGCATAATAGCACGCCAATTTGTCCACAGTCACTTGCAGACAATTATTCGGTATGGCAACATTGTTACCGGACCCCTGCAATATAATCTGTGCTCGCTAATGAATTTAATTGACTCTCTGGAGACGGTGTTGCCATAAATTATTATTAGTCTGTCTTCTTTGTTATGTTGTAATGATTTATTGGAGGTTGTCTTGTGATTGGTAGATGAAATGTTATTTCACGGCTTTGGCTTAATTTGTACAAGCGAATAGAAACAAAGTGTGGGAGAGCCATGCTTCGGCACGAATAAGCCGGTTCGACCGTAATGATACCACGGCCTCACAAAAAACCGACATGAAGTAACGCTTACGTTGTATACCATTGTATGAGTGACGTTACCAAAGGCCCAATTACGCCCTTCCCAATCTCCCCAATTCCCCAACAACTCTTAAATTCCTAACGCCCAAAAAGCCAACAACGCACTTGTAACGCCTAGAAGCAAACAGCTTCATTAGAGGACTGACCGACAGATAGACATATTCCTTTTTTTATATTGTAATAATATTTGCTTTGATTTTCAAAAGTGCCTTCCTGGTCTATTGGTAATAAATAATTTTGTCCTTGACTTAAAAAAAAAAATAACTATAACATTTTGTACAACGCATAAGCTCGAACTTAAAACCTCGTCCTCACGTTGTAATAGCCAAAACAGTCCCACAAAAAAAAAACACAAAATAAACATTCAAATTAAGCATAAAAAGCGAGATTACACGCTTAATTTACGATTTCCACCCTTATGCTAACGTTATTAGAGCATATGTCCAACTGCGCGTGTAATTATTGGTAATCATCATGGGATCATCCCCTGAGATTGAACTCTCCCTCACTATAACACGATAGTCTCGACGATACAATGTTAACGATAAAATACAGTCGTTAAGTTATATCGATGTTATTAGATTTATAAATATATTAGTTTATGTTATATATTTTATACTTATAGGAGTGGAAACTATTTATGATCTTCTTTTGTTTTATGAAATATATTCAGTGTGCTTCTGACTATTTATTTAATTTACATATATAACAGTTTATTACAAACAAAATAATGTAACATAACGTCTTGTATTTTAATACCTAAATGGGTAGTGCGCATAGGTATATCATGCAAGATTCACTTTTCACCAGTCATGTTTGAATTCAATGCAACATTAGGTGAGGTTATTGCTATACACCGAGCACAATTCCAAATTTTCTCAAAGCCAACTAAAACTTTAATACCTAGATAGGAATTAAAGTTTTGATTTTCGGGTTTGTTATAACCCAACCCGAAAATCAAACCCTTTTTTGACATTTGAGACAGATTTATTACAAAATAATAAGGTTAAAATTCTACATCCATGTACATATTGAACTTCGACATCATCATTACTACTTAGCGAACGATAGTTGTCGTTAACATTGTCGAGACTACTAAACACAGAGAAAGCACAGGGGCAGGTGATGTGACAAATTGGTCATTGTAAATTGTTGTAAAAAGATACGTAGGTACAAAGGGTTGTGAAGTAATAGATAAAATTGGAGATTTTTATTAAGTTCTGTAAGTAGAAAAGTATTCTACATATCTAAGAGAATAATTTGAAAAAGTCTAACTGAGAGTAATAATGAGAACTACCGCGCTTGAATTCGCGGCGAGAAAGGTATGTTACCCAATCTAGAATTTACTACTAGAGCCCCTAGCGTTTAATCATTGAACATTCAATTTGTGACAGTTATAGTAATTTGGGCATAGAGGTCCTCGCGCTACGTTAGTGACATCTGGTGAGCACGTAACGACATTCTTCATTGGGTTTAACTATAGTTTTCGAAAAACTTCTAACCATATCGTCCTGAAAGAACCACATAATTGGATTGATAAAGCTTATAATATTATTAATAATTTAGATTTACTAAATACAGTTCTGCAAGAAAATAATTAAAAAAGTAATTCTTATCACAATTACACAACAGTGCGCCATCTATGAACGCATCGCTGAATTTTTACAACAACGAAGTATATCTTCTGTCCACTAGGTGGCGTTTAACGAAAATAGTCATATTGTAGTGGTGGGCAATCGTCGATGAATAATTATCGATTTGTTAGGGTAGTCAGTTTATTTCTACTTGTATGATTGTAATATTTTTTCTCAATTATGATGTCTAAATCCATTAAATATTGAACAATAAGCATTTTACATTTAAAGGAACACTTGAAAATACAGTGTTTTAAAATGAAAAATTCCAATTATGCTTGAGTCGCAAGTTATTGCTTAAATCGCTCTAGCTATATGAAAAGATTTTTATTCACCAGTAGACGTGTAGGTTCATAAATAGCGCAGTAGATTTTGGAGTATTGAGAATTAAAACACAAAATATATTTTGTCGTCATTTATTCATAAAGACAATTCAATAAATGAACGCACTAAGTTACAATAATTTTGAGATATGTCACTTAAATACTAATCAGTGGTGTCTATTACGGTTTTACTTGACATTTCCATAATTTTATCTGAATACGTTATTAGCACAATTAAGTTTACAGGGTAAATAGATTTGTAACATCATTCTTATAGGTTTTAAACCTTCAAAAATATGTGGAGGGGAGGACAATATATAATTTTAAACCCGTAACATCACCACCTTTGCGTTATATTCATAATTATGTATATAATAAGCTACAATACTCGCTATTGATATAATAGATCAGTTACTGGAAGACAAATCGTATGGCTTTTAATATTTTAGTACAATATCATTAATACAAACGCACCGATATGTACGTAATGCTACCAAACTATTGAGGAAAAAAATTCTACGGGAGTACAATACAAAATATTAGGAAAATAGAATTATATATTTTATTTAATTATTATTTTTTCTCATTTCTCATCTAGTAGAAAAAGTTTTCAGAAACATCAGAATTCTTAAAATGAATTTTTAAATTTATAATTCTTTATAAGATAGTTAGAGCCCGACTAAACTATGGTAAAACCCGTCTTTAATCCCGAAATCTTGCGTTAAATTATCGTTTTGTGCGAAAAATAATCTCTCATGTCAGTTTAAAGGGATTAGCAGTTTGCTGTGCATATAAAAACAATTAGGAACCCACTTTTACTTATGTCAGTGCCTCTTCAAGCCCAAATCGATCTCAAGTCGAGCTCTATTAAGAGTAAAAACGTTGAAGAGAAACAGTGCTAGTCCAAATGGTAAAATTCGAAAAGTGGCTTACTTAGTCAAGAAATATGTACATACAATAGAATGAGAAAAGCTATTGTAATGTAATAAATATATCGAAAAATTTAAATATACGAAAACAAAGCAAGGAGCCGATGTCAAACGAAGGCTATGTACAGCTAAGCGATCAAGGGACTATAAACCTAACTTAGATCTAGCCCTAACTCCATACAAATTATAACTTATGATACAACAATGATCACAAACGTATGTCCACATTTAACTTAGTTTATCAATAAAAGATATGTGTAATTAATTGATGAGTATTTAGTGTAAATAATATAAAGTCATTTGACTTTCACATGAAGCGTAACACACAGCAAATCTAAACTAGCAAAACTTGGTACTAGTGTCAGAGATTATAATACCTTTAATAAAAATATCATTCATTACTCTAAAATATGTATTCCCTATACAAACTTAAATGCTAAAAGGTATATCTTTAAAATATAGGTTACGCCTATTCTATGCAAGCTGTAGTAAAATTAAAGTTTAGAAAAATAATACAAAATATGTAGTTTGGAAGATTGTAGAGGTAGATTTGACAATGGATTTAACAATAATATAATATCGAAAACATACGAAAACACAGTTTTTATAAAAAACGCTATTTTATACTCTAAACAAATGTAAATATATTAAAAATCGCGTACAGCAGTAAAATATACACAAAAGATACTTTACGAACTAGAAATTAATATAAATTGTATCTATACAATGTCCACTTAAATGTTAATTACTTAAAACTATAAGAACACTAGGCGATACCAAGTTTTGCACACAAATACAACACCTAATCAGCCACATTGTCGTACCGACGGCATTCAATAAAAACGTTTTATTGCTTGTACACGTAATAACGAATGTAGTAAACACTACACCGCAAACAATCACAAATTAATATATCCTTTATAATTACAATGATAATTTTAATTAAAAATTATATTTTATTATCCTTTGATATGTATTTATGAGTAATGATCGATTAACTATGATTATATGATTAAATAATTCGAGTTCTCTTTAACTTAATGCGTGATCTATGAGTGTAGCCAAGATTACGTATTTTAATTTTTACGCGAATTTAAGTGTGAAACTGTTTTGAATTAAGCTTTGGCTATGTTTTTATAATTAATTAGTTGTTAGATAATATCTGTTTGTTTCCCAAATAAAATAAGCATAAAATATCTTTATTTCTTTTGGAAATTAATTGTGAACAATAAATTTATGACTGATTTTTAAATACATTGAACCTATCTAAAATTAAAATTCGAACACCGGAAAAATAATACGCAAGAATCCATATTTTTGTTACTTGGCTAGATTTTTAAAGAGTCTGGCCTTAAAATGTTTTGGTTTGACAATGATTCTTACTTCTTATTTAAATTGCAGTAACATTGGCTACACCCATAATAAAATTATTACACTATACTATTTTCTAACAATATTTCAAATTATATGTAAGCCAATTTTCTCTTTAAAACCAAGTTATACATCTCATAAAACTATCTTATTTAGGTTATTTGGGGTTACATGGGGATTAAATACATTTTTACATTATATCAACCATCAACAACATCATTAAACTTTAAACAATCACTGAACGTGAGATCTATAAAGCGAATATATAATATCCTCTTTTTTTGTAATGGCAACTGAACCGTTTTTGTTGTACATTCGTATTTTGACAGCAAACTGACAGTGACAGTGACATATCACTAATACACCAAAAACGCTTTATAGATTCCAACTTCAGTATTATATTCTGATTATTTGAGAATCCTTGAACATACATATAAATATAAAACAGTAATTTGATTAATATTTTTATTTATACTGTAACTATTCTAAAGTTGACATATCGAGCATTTTATCGACATGTGATGCACATCACTAACTTTCATTCAAAGTTATTTTTTTCACGCTCTTCTTTACGTTTCCATAATAAATTCTGAACCTCAAAAAAGATATGTATTATAATGTATTTCATTTCTGTTTCAATATTTTTATAATTATAGTAATAATAGACATATTTTCGCTGACTTTTAAAAATCTCCAACAACATTTTTTCAATCGCTAGCTAATTCCAAAAATGTCAAATTGACAAGCAGATGCCGCTTTCCCTCTACGATTCTAGAATATTATTATAAAAACGTATTTTATAATAGTTTCGTAGCATACACTTGTGGATATATTTAGGACATTGATAGATATGTATTTTAGATATCATTTGTAATATTTTAATTGTTATAAAAGGTAATATAAAGGAAAATATCCTTCAAATGATATGTTAAGTCCCGTTCCTGTAATAGACTCAAGGTGTACCAAAAAATTGTTTACCTCATGTATTAATTTTCCCATTAAAAATAGATGTAGATAATTATCAGTGTCTTTCTGCCCTTATTAAGATTTTAAAGGACATTTTACAGGTGAGCTTAATACAAAGATGCCCTAAATATACCCACAAGTGTGAACATAGCATAATATCATTTATAAATCTCACTTGATTCTTAGTTCTTACACATAACAACATTTTGGTCTACCGTACTAAGACAAACCACTTGGCATTCAGAACAATCTTAATAGATCTCACTATATCAACGACCTACGATAAAAAACTCCTTTCTTACAAATATCATTTCTTTAGGAAAGAAAAACTCATTTTCTTCTCGTAAAAAGAATAAAAGAACATAGAAGAATAATCATTAGATTCGAAAATAAAAAAGAAATAGAGAATTAGAGATAGAAGATAGAATTTTATAGAAATACACTTTCATTTAAGTGTAAAGAAGTTTACCTTAAAAAGAAAAAACATATTTCGATTAGATTTTTCGTAACTTTTTGTTTCCTCGTGAATTTAAATGCTATCTAGACTCAATTTATCTAATTATGATGAAAATTTTTAAGTAATCTTTTATTTATTATCTTCAAATCACGTACATTATTTCAATTAATGTCATATTATAGATATTTTAGTTTAAGTAAAACTGTTACTTTACCAATATTTAACGATCCAAACTGACAGCTAACTTCAAACATACTACAATCGCAATACAAAAAAGGAACTAATTAAAAAAACAATCTGTCAAAACTAAATTGTTGTTGGTTTGGTTTTTTTTTTTGTGTAAATTACATTTGAGAACGAAAGAGGTCGGTTTACTCCATAGTGTCATACTGTACCTTCTTGACCTTGAGGTAGCGCCAGGCGGCGTATGCGCAGAGTGTGGCGGCGGTGGCGAGCGCTAGTGCGGCGCCGACGGCCACGGGCGCGGACTCGGCGCGGGCGCGCGCTGCCCGGGCGCATGCCCACGACGGACCGAACTCCCCGCCCCGCTTGTACATGAAAGCCTGCAGCCGCATCTCACGAAGGTACAGTTTGGCGCGGTGTGCTGTAGCGGGACTGAAAAATGAGAAGTAAAATGTCATAATCATGACTCCTTCTTTTACTGAAAATGCTACAAAACAAGAGATCCCCTTTATTGACAGTCGCATGTCTATTGCAAGCCTATTACACAGGACTTACAACATAAATTGTAAAAAGTGGCATTACGTGCCATGCTGTGCACCTTTGCATTCTCTCTGCATTGCATTTCTCTCTCAGGAATAAAAGGCGTCATTGTGATGATGATGACAGTTGCAGTTGCCACTCTACCAACGAGACGGACAACAAAAACCATAACAATTTTTAGTTATAACTTACTTGGCATCTTGCTCCGCCAACTCAATGATGGTTTCTTCAGGACATGTGTAGGACTTGCCAACTGGAGTGGGGAACAGGAGCTCCCTGGAGTCTGTGCTGAGCGTGACCTTCCGGCCCTGGTTGGCTGCATGTTCGAGGATCCGAGCGCTCGAGTTGTAAGTTAGGCGAAGACTGTCCGCGTACCAACGCTCTCCTCCTGGTGTCTGGAAGAGGAGGTGGAAATTAGTGGGGCTTTGGTTATTAGGTGGTGGAACGTTTGTTAAAAAAATCTGCACAGTGGTGCAGTGGCTGAGTAAATGGCGAATGCGCATTGTGAAGTATGAAATAATCTATAATATAAAAATAAGTCGGGTTTTCTCCTCGAACGTACGAACCGAATTCCACGGTATCACATTCGTTGGAAAGGTCTCGGGGTCCGTGAGGTTTATAGCAGAGTAAAATTCAGGAAAATTTTAAAGAAAAAGCAGGGAAAATCATTGGTGGCGAAACGGAGTTCGCCGGGCTTGCTAGTTCTTTATGTAATCGGATGGATCTGGGTGTGATGTATAATGTGAATTGAACTGTTTGCAAACGCACCCATGACATAAGAGAAATCTTTGCACGTGTCTGGAAAACGTTATATGTTTACTGGGAATTACCATCAGAAAACTTACTTTAGAAAATGAGAATTCTAGAGCGAAGTCCTTGAAGGTGAGCAGGAGTGTCTCTGCATCGCTCTCCTTACACGCTCCGGCCACGTTGGCGTTGTTCGGGACGAACGTGTTCGCATCCTGAAATAGAAATAGATAAACATTAATGTATGGATAATTATTTTTTTAAGAGGGGAAAATCATCCAATTACTTCTCCCGCCTTGGGCGAGGCGAGAGGGAGTGTCAGTGTCAGATTCGTGCTGAGTAAAAATCATCCCGTTCCTACTCTTGCTTTTCAAGCCGGAGCCCAGGTATACCCGCTGGGTAGTCCGTAGCTCCGGTATGGATAAGTATACGAGTAAAGCCATGTGATGACGTGGTGTTCCTCGTGAATCTTTATGAATACGCTAAATCTTAAACACAAATTCTCTGATGTAGAGTGCTCAACTTCTATCAAGTGGGTTGTTGATGATGATGATCAAAATACTTTAAAATATTTTTCTTTTTGCCGCCATAAGCGCCTCTTTGAAATAAATATTTAAAACGCCTACAAAAAGGACAATAATATGTCATCGTTTACTCTAGACTAGGCTTTTTTGCTCTACCTACGCTAACAATACAATAATATTTTTTTTAATTTTCATTCCGCAAGTAGTTTTATTTACTTCAAGCGAAATGACAACTAAAGGCGAAGAAAAACGCTAGATATTTTTCTTTACCTACTTATTTTTCTACCCATTCCCAGAATTAACGAAAACACCCTTACATTATACCTAATAAAGTATTTTACAAAATTAAAAAACAGAGCTTACAAATAAACCTAATCTAACCTATGACTCAGTAAAATTTATCGCCTCACAACACAAAGTTTAGCAAGAAAACCGTGTTAAATTAATTACTACTACACAACACTGAACTTTATTGAGAAGGTTAATTACTGTGAGCCGTCTACATAACACTTTGCTGCTTGATTTACTAACTGCCTAACTTTACTTCCAGTTTACACATAAAACGTAATGTTTGAAAACGTTTGTTGTACAGGAACTTTGGGATTATGACAGTTATGTGCTTAGAAATTTGTGGTTCGTGGCTTTCTCTGGAGAATTGAAACGATTAGGATTGGCGCAGTGATATTCATAATGTAATGAATGACAGTGACAGCGATGCGGACGAGTACTTCGGCGCCTAACCAGTCTAATGCCTTTATTTTAGTTTTAAGTTAGTTTTTATTACTTTAAATAATACGTTAGTTAATACCTTGTGTTTAAATAAATAGGTTTTGAAATAATGTAATGAATATGGTTAGTTAGTAACTGTGAATTCTAACTATTGGCGTCTATAGATTTTGTCGACATTTGGCTGAAAGTCAGCATTTAACTTGGAGTGACTGACAGACCTTAGGCAGGGTGCTTCTAACCGGCCTATCTGGAAGTCATTGGGGGAGGCCTATGTTCAGCAGTTGACATTTTATGGCTGATATGATGATAATGATGACTGGCAGAATCGTCGTGTTGTTTCGCCACGTGGACACTGGGTAAGGTTACCGCAGGCCCCTTTCTCCTCTCCCTTCATCCCTAATCCTTAAATCCCTAACTCCTTAAACCAGCTTAGCCTAAAAGATTTCCTCCACCACCACCAAATAATATTTGTAAAGTTCTACTTACAGTTCTCTCGTTAAGTTTGGTGACGTATGATATGTCGAGGAGCGCGTCCACCATCAGTAGGATGCACGTCTCCCCGTCCCTGCCCAGCAGGCGGTACGTCGCCGTGTTCAGGCTCCTCTCTGTTACTGCTTCCTGGAGTATACAATAATTGACGATATTAGGATACACGCAGATGGGAAACTAAATACAGAAAACCGGAGTGAAACAACGCTTGCCTAGTGAGTAGTGAGTATGTGAGGCCCAATTACCCTCTCCCCAATCTCACCAATCCTCAAAAATTACTATTCGCAAATTCTCTAACCCTCAAAAGGCCAGCAACGTGTTTGTAACTCCTCTCGTATTTTAGGCGGTTATGAAAGGCGCCGATTTCTTGTTTACCATCAGAGCTATGTGCCTATTTATCGGCTTATTCCATAACAAAACACTTAACTAAACACCTTTTTTTAAACAAAATTATGTAAGATTTTTTATGTCAAGTCATCTTTGTGGTATCGCAGAGTTTGAGTGTATTGTTTTGTTTATAAAAATAACTTCAGAACGAAATGAGTAACCGTTCACTATAGATATTCAAAATAATTTCAAAACGGAACAGGTTACCGTTGAATATCTAAAATTAATTTATTTTATTTTAGTTAGCCAGAACAACTACGTAATGTCCTTAACTTTAATACATAATAAACTGTCCTTTTATCCTTTATTATAGCTCTTAAAAGTAGGTATAAGTAAAACAGCCCTCACCGTTGATCCTCCAGGCGCGATGGTAGTCTTGCTGTACTTGGTGACCCTCGGCCTCCTCGTGGACGCCTGGTTGTCCAGCTGTAAGCCCTGCACTGACCACACCAGCACCACTGCCAACACATACCGCATAGATGTAAACACACAATTTAATTAATTGTCCCTAAAAATTTAATCAACTGTCCTTTTGGTATTAATATTTAATTTATTGTCCCTAAAAATTTAATCAACTGTCCCGTTGGTATTAATTTTTAATTAATTGTCCTAAAGTTTAAACTTTGTTTAAATACATGTTTGGTTTATTATTCATTAGAGAAATCCCCTTAAAACATTGGTTTTATTAAATGTCCTTTGGGATGTCCCTTGGTTTATGTTTTGCCAAAATGTCTCCAAGCACTTTAATGATTTAAATGATTATTCCCAATAAACTCTCAACCATTACTTAAACCCTTCATAATTGTATTTATTTCTCATTGTTTATTTTTCCAAAAGATTAATTTATTATTTACAAACGAACACTGATATTACAAAACAGCCAGAATTATTGATTGTTTAAAAATAAAACGTGTTTTTTAATCACATGATAATAAAGTGTTGTACATTTTTATTTTATTCACTGATTTCCACTAAAATACATTTAAAATAATATAAAATCTGTTTAAAAATACATATCTCTAGATCGCGTTCTTAGTTTGAATACGAGGAAAGATCGTCGAGTGCATATAATGGCGTTGATTTGTCTAGTGATGGGCTGACAAAATATCGATATTTTTATTCTTAACGTCTTACGATTTTTGTCAGGTTTTTTTTAAGGACTTGTTCGTCAACTGGCTAGTGTCAAACTCGCGTGTTCATCAATAGCGCAGGTTTCTTTTAATTTTACAGTTATATTAGACCATAATAACCACTCGCGAGTTTGACACTCGCCAGTTGACGAACAAGTTTTTTAAGTTACATTTTTCATTTATTTTGTTGTTCATTTCTACCCTAAGTTCTCTTAAATGGAAAACAAAACAACGTGAACGAGTTATATAGTAGCTAAACAATACAGTTCATATTTTAATTACGTCACAAATTATAAAGAAAATACAGAATAATATTCAATATTATAATCAATTAAATTTTTAATTAAACAAAACATAGTTGACATTTTCGCATTAACCTAGTGTTGACTTTGTATCTACTCGAAAATGGCTGACATTTGCACAAGTCATAAGTAGGGCCATTTATTAGCAAACGTCCTCTCCTACGCCCTTTTAATAAATTGCCTAAAGTAAATACGACTTCTAAGGCTGAATTTGTTACGTAAAAAAATACTGAGGAGTTACAAGTAAGTGGGATCGTCCGGTAAGCACCTACTTGGTTCTAATCTAACTTTGAGATGATCTAATGTTATTGGTACTTATTGTTTCCTGTCGTGGTGACCCGGAGGTTTAAGACGCCTGCCTCTTATGCAAGAGAGTGAGGGTTCGAAATCTACCAACGGCAAGTACCAATGTGACTTTTTCCAAGTTATATGTACTTTCTAAGATTATTTAGACACCACTGACAAATGGTGAAGGAAAACATTGTGAGGAAACTTGGGCTTATAATTTCTAATTATAAGTTTAAAATCGCCAACCCGCATTGAGCAAGCGTAGTGATTAATGCTCAAACCTTCTCTGTGTGAGAAGAGGCTTTGGTCAGCAGTGGCTACTTATAGGCTGATGATGAAGATAATTATTGTTTCCTGTATACAAAATTAGCCCTAAACAATAAGGAAAACACAACTCACTAACATAAACATACAGTAAACACGCCAAGAAAACAAAGTAGGCGTACTATAAATAACAACTACCCCTTTAGAGGATAACAAACAATGTATTATATTATTCCTCAAGTACTGATACAAAATACCCTACTAACAACAATACGCCTACGACGTCTTCACAAACCAGACAGCTATTTTTCTACGATCCTTTATGCTAGCAAGTCACATTAAGCCTTAAGACAATACAGTATTATATCATGGCCTCTTTTCAGAATAATCTGTCTTAGACATATGTCTGGCCTAGATTTATATCTAGAACAAAAAACCTTCCCGTGTGATTAATATTATTCCTGAAAGCTCTCAGACGGATTCCAAGTAAATGATTAATGATAGCAGCCTCGTTTTAGTACAAAACATCTCTATGTGTACGTGAAAATTAATTAAAATACCCAAAAGTACAAGTCATCGTTTTAATAATACATGGTTTGAGCCTATTTTTGGTTGGTAGACGATTATTTTTTGAACGTAATTAAGTGGAGTGATACTTGAAAGTGAAGTTTTAAATTTAATTTTTCGACGCGTTAAAATAAGGTGCTGAAAATACACACTTAAATATTGTTAATTTTCTTAACAAAGAAAGTAAATTGTGCATAAAATATGATTTAATT
Source organism: Spodoptera frugiperda (assembly GCF_023101765.2). Taxonomy (NCBI): domain Eukaryota; kingdom Metazoa; phylum Arthropoda; class Insecta; order Lepidoptera; family Noctuidae; genus Spodoptera; species Spodoptera frugiperda. The sequence continues at coordinate 2,701,110 of NC_064228.1, read as the reverse complement.
ACGCCAATGTAAAACATTTGTAATATTTTGTTTTTCATATAAAATACAATTTAAAGAAAAACTACACTAAACCAAATATACAAAACAAAAAACAAAGTTATCGATAAAAAATATATTCTATCGATATTTTCCCCAACTCCTGCACATCACTACGCTAGTTAGTTCATTGTGGAAACTTTATGTGAGCGAGCGAGAATCACGATTGATGGCTAACACCACCGATGTGGGCCATTTAGCAATTCATTTTACGATTTTTTATCTTCTGTCTAGTTGTCATAAGTGCTAAAACCGATTATGAGGTCTTGAGTTCAGCACCCTGGTGACAAAGTGGGTATTTTTCACAGATCTTCGTATAACAGGTAAATTGTGTTAAATAGGTGACTAGCTAGCCATTGGTCGGCTCAGTAGCCAAACAATAGTTACTATAACTGTAGTCTGTATTATATGAATCTGTGTTTTGTTACGTGTAAATATATAGACTGCACAGTTGGCGCGGTGGCTGGGCAACTGGCCGCCTTGTAACGTGTATCGGGTTGGATTCCTGCACGGAGCAACACTTTGGGTGATCCACAAATTGTTGTTTCGGGTCTGAGTGTCATATGTATGTGAATTTGTATGTTTGTAAACGCACCCACGACACTGGAGAAAAACTAAGTGAAGGGCAACGTTTAAAAATAAGATATATATCAAGTTTTCGAGCTAACTGCACATCTATAAAACCTTATATAAAATGTATGAAACATATCCAATGATAATTTAATTTATCTGAACGCTGCAAGAATGATGCATTTTCATCAAAATAAGTAATGAGATATTCATGATATTGCATAAAATGTAACAAGATTCTGTATATTTCAGCATATACTGTAAATATCCCTAATGTCAAGATGTGTATGCTGTGTTGACTGCACAGTTGGTGCAGTGGCTGCCGCGCAACGTGTCGCGGGTTGACACCCGCACGGAACAACTCTTTGTGTAATCCACAAATTATTGTTTTGGGTCTGGGTATTATGTGTATATATGAAATTGTATGTTTGTAAACACTCACCACACAGGAGATTACTAGTGTGAGGCAACGATTATTAATATTGGTATCAATTGAAAGTACGTAACGACCTTTAAATAACAACAGTTAGAATTCCTAAACACAACAGATCTCATCAGCACGTAACGTTAAAAAAATGTTGTCAAAATATTCAGAATGGGATAACATTCCTCAAGAGACTGTTGTCACATAGCCGTCCATGAGGAAAGCATGGAAGCAGATCAGGGCTAGGGAGGGTAACACTAGGTTTTAAGTTGTTTTAAGGACTTATTTGCTGATAAAATAAAATGTAACTTTTTAATCAAATGCATTTGGTTTTTTATTCCCTGGTATCCAAAAAACCAAATCCATTGAATTCTTCAACCTAAATGAATTGCCAAGATACCTTACAGTCATATGTCATTGATTAATAGGGTTACTAATGAAAACTTTTAAAGAGGTGCGATTTTTGTGACGCCGACTGTATTACTAATTAACTATTTACTGTGTACTGATATACTATTTTAAACTCACTAGGTAACGCAACTAGGTAATTCTGGGGTTTCGAGTGTCCATGGTGTCAAAATGTAAGTTACCATTCTCCTCCGAAACGGCTTTACCGAATGTTACCAAATTGTATGCGCATTCAGTAGGTCTGAGAATTGGCAACTATTTATTATCCATATGCCTAAGTGATTAGGGTTGTTCAAGCAATTTTTTTTATATATTTTTTTGGTGAAATTGTAATTGTTACTTTTTGTCTACACTAGAATTTATCTAGAAATTATTTCTAATTTCTAGATAAAAGTTAGTCGTTGATAAAAATTATTACAAAGGAGAATGCTCAAAAAAAACCCAGGCCCGGCGCAAACTATACGTATCTCAGTTTATCAGTATAAATGAGTAATGAAATGCTATATAGGTACCATTACATCAAAAACGATGGCTAAATGTTGGACCTTTGCATATAAATTTTTTAGCATGGATTAATTGTCTGTCCGTTAATTTGATTTATGAAACTAGTACTATGTTTTGTTTTAATTGAGTTAATACGCTTCGTAGTACGATGTGGGCAACAATTACAGATCACCCCCTGCATCGTTACAGCTGTAGGTAAGTCAGTTTCGTTAGTCATAAAAATGCAATTGGCTATTATTGAAGTACAATAGTACGCTACGGTATTGTCACCACTCATGTCTCTTTACTACCTTGGGTCTCATAAGATCCAATATGTCAATCCCGCAATTTCAATACAACGTAATCCTAAGATGTAAAACTAAAATGATTGAACTTTGAATAATCTGATTGAGGATATGTATAATTTGTTTAAGCTTTCTACTCGTAATATCCTTTAAATATCATCATCATACTAGAAATACGTCCACTGCTGATCGATTTAAATATAGTCTACAAATGTTTATCCACAATTTAGCCATTTTACGATGGTACCTATACGGGATTTTAACACATTTATACTGATAAGCTGTCGAACAATTCGTTTCCTCGGGCCTCGAGAGGTAGGAGTTCCCAAAATTGACTTGCAGCATTGCCAAAAGTTAAATTGGCAATGCTTAACTAAATTATCAAGGTAGTAGCTAATTTAGTAAATAACCTTATACTTTATGATAAAAACTAATCCGTAGCAATAACTGATCCTAGACTCATATACAATTTGCGTAGTAACTACAGATAACATAGCACCTATTACACAAAAACAATTGGCTTTCTGACCTTTGCAGTATAAAAAACGAAAAGTTGTCTGTCCGTTAATTTGATTGGATAGACTTGTTTGTTTTTAATTGGTTCGGCGAGTGGATGTGGGCAACGATTGATTGCATCGTTACCTCTGTAGGTAAGTCAGTTTCGTTAGCATAAAAAAACGTCCATAGTAGTTCACCACCTGATATCTTCTACGGGTCTCATATCACTTCAATGTAAATGTAAATCTGGTTTAAAGAGGGGGAAATCCTTACTAATATTATGATATTGTTTGTCATTTACTTCGCAATGAAGCGTTTTTATGGTACACAGCGACTTAACAATCGCCGCGCCTGATTAGTCGCTGCGTCTGAACAGTCGCCGCGTCTGAACAGTTGCCGCGTCTGAATAGTCGCCGCGTTTCAACCGTAGCCGCGTCTGAACAGTCGCCGCATCTGAACAGTCGCCGCGTCTGAACAGTCGCCGCGTCTCAACCGTAGCTACGTCTAAACAGTCGCCGCGTCTGAACAGTCGCCGCGTCTGAACAGTCGCCGCGTCTGAACAGTCGCCGCGTCTGAACAGTCGCCGCGTCTCAACCGTAGCTACGTCTAAACAGTCGCCGCGTCTGAACAGTCGCCGCGTCTGAACAGTCGCCGCGTCTCAACCGTAGCTGCGTCTAAACAGTCGCCGCGTCTGAACAGTCGCCGCGTCTGAACAGTCGCCGCGTCTCAACCGTAGCTACGTCTAAACAGTCGCCGCGTCTGAACAGTGACTGCGTCTGAACAGTCGCCGCGTCTGAACAGTCGCCGCGTCTCAACCGTAGCTACGTCTAAACAGTCGCCGCGTCTGAACAGTCGCCGCGTCTGAACCGTAGCTGCGTCTAAACAGTCCCGGCGTCTGAACAGCGGCCGCGTCTGAACAGTCGCCACGTCTCAACCGTAGCTGCGTCTAAACAGTCCCAGCGTCTGAACAGTCGCCGCGTCTCAACCGTAGCTGCGTCTAAACAGTCCCAGCGTCTGAACAGTCGCCGCGTCTCAACCGTAGCTGCGTCTAAACAGTCCCAGCGTCTGAACAGTCGCCGCGTCTCAACCGTAGCTGCGTCTAAACAGTCGCCTCGTCTGAACAGTCGCAGCGTCTGAACAGTCGCCGCGTCTCAACCGTAGCTGCGTCTAAACAGTCCCAGCGTCTGAACAGTCGCCGCGTCTCAACCGTAGCTGCGTCTAAACAGTCCCAGCGTCTGAACAGTCGCCGCGTCTCAACCGTAGCTGCGTCTAAACAGTCCCAGCGTCTGAACAGTCGCCGCGTCTCAACCGTAGCTGCGTCTAAACAGTCGCCTCGTCTGAACAGTCGCCGCGTCTGTACAGTCGCCGCGTCTCAACCGTAGCTGCGTCTAAACAGTCCCAGCGTCTGAACAGTCGCTGCGTCTCAACCGTAGCTGCGTCTAAACAGTCGCCGCATCTGAACAGTCGCCGCGTCTGAACAGTCGCCGCGTCTCAACCGTGGCTACGTCTAAACAGTCGCCGCGTCTGAACAGCCGCCGCGTCTGAACAATCGCCGCGGCTGAACAGTCGCCGCGTCTAAACAGTCGCCGCGTCTGAACAGTCGCCGCGTCTGAACAGTCGCAGCGTCTGAACAGTCGCCGCGTCTGAACAGTCGCAGCGTCTGAACAGTCGCCGCGTCTGAACAGTCGCCGCGTCTGAACAGTCGCCGCGTCTGAACAGTCGCAGCGTCTGAACAGTCGCCGCGTCTGAACCGTCGCTGCGTCTAAACAGTCGCCGCGTCTGAACAGTCGCCGCGTCTGAACAGTCGCCGCGTCTCAACCGTAGCTACGTCTAAACAGTCGCCGCGTCTGAACAGTCGCCGCGTCTGAACAGTCGCCGCGTCTCAACCGTAGCTACGTCTAAACAGTCGCCGCGTCTGAACAGTCGCCGCGTCTGAACAGTCGCCGCGTCTGAACAGTCGCCATGATGTACACATGAATGCAATAAATGATTTGAGTTTGAGTTTTTGTTTGAAAAACTTATAAAATACGTTTATACTGAGACAGAGCGAAACTCTAGTAAAATGGTTGACTGTACATACATGTCTTTTACCTGGACGTAAAGTACTAGAAGTACAAAACCAGAGCAAGGAAACCTCAACTAAGTTTCGTGCTAACCCGATTTGCTTCGGTCACGTCCGATACCTTTTGCTTTACAAAGTTACATTAACGACGAGTAGAATCCGGATGAATCTAAGTTTCTGTAAGTCGGTTTTTACTTCTGTTTTGCTGTAGATTAGGTTAGGTTTAGTTTCCTATTTTTAAGATTTATCTTGTCATTGAATACAGCTAATTATATAGGTATAATAGTGTAGATGACTAATTTTTATATTAATATCCGTCTTATAGAATATTTTAAAACATAAGACACGTATTTTTTATTTTCTCACGTAAACAAATACTTTCGAAGATATATCGATTTGAAATATCGCGTGAAGACACCTCTAGGTACGATTTATGCATAGAAATGACGTATTTGACTCCTATAATTTGATTCGTTTTATCTGAGTATTTTTATCTAATATTATATGACAATATAGAAAAAATACGTGTCTAATATTTTTTCATTACCTAACTGACGGACTAAATAGATTTTAAATTTTCATGCCCCGTCATCATCCCTATTATCGGTACTAATTAAAGTAGGTACCTATAAAACAATGACACTGCAAGTTTTTCCTTGCCAAACTGCTGAGTCATTTGTCTGGATTCAAATGACGGAATAGGTTAAGCCTTGTATTCATAGTAAACATTTTGTTTAGCAACATGGTTGCATAAACATGTTGCGGGCAACACTTATGTTGCGGAGTTGATCGCGCCATGCTGCAGAGTTGACGCCCGGCGAGCGAAAACATCAGTTTATATTAGTTTAAACAAAGTTTCCAGCAGCATTCTCGCTATTCATCAACAACGTTGATCAACTGTTGCTAAGCAAAATGTTTACCATGAATACGAGGTTTTATTGTCTAAAAACAGACCCCGTAATGAAATAATGAAAAGTGGGTGTACATTGTATAGTGGCATTACGTGCCGTAGAGACTGAATAGAAACCATGTGTTCTAAATGGACAGTGAGGCAATGGCTTCCTGATCCATAAACACTCCAAGAATCTCTGAAGAAATCTGATTAAAGTCTGGTGACTGATTGCAGATAAAAAGAACAGAAAAAAAATACGAGCCGTAATCGGCACCTCTGTCTACGCCTTAGGAAAATCATCCAATGACTTCTCTCGCCAGGGCAAGGCGAGAGGGAGTGTCAGACTCTTACTGACTAAAAACCACCCCGTTCCTACTCCTGCCTTTCGAACTGGAGCCTCGGTAAGCATGCTAGGTAGTCCGCAGCTCCGGATCAGACATAAGCCCTACTGGGCCCCATCTACCCCTACAAGTATAAAAACATAACCCTCCTTCTGGCGCAGTCGGGTAAAAAGGTGTGACGTTGCATACAGACCCCGCACTATTTTATTCTTGCTCACCCAACTCAAATCGAGCAAATTAACCCTTAGATTATAAGGCAATTTACCGCCCAAACCGAAGTGTCAAACATTTACGCGGGACAAAATGGGTTGCCAGCGTAATGAAACGGTTGGCGTTGGGTAATAAACATGAATAACCGAGCGAGCGGTTGGCAACCCCACGCTGCGGTTGCCGTAACCATTCACTTCAATTAACCGAACATTTTGAAATAGTTAATGGAACTGGTGTTTGGTACATGTATATTGGAGTTTGGAGTGCTTATAAAATGTGCTGTTTTGAATTTTCAATTAATTGTGCGGCTTGATAATGTTTGGGTGAATAAATGGCGGGTTTATTATAACTGATAGTAGTTGCCTCATTTGTATACTAGTTGCGTACTTGATTGCGAATCTCAATTATCGTTTTGTAAGCTATATTCTTAGTCTTACTTACTATTACGGTCTTGAAATTACCAATTCCCAGTCTTCTGCCTCTTTGGGTGAGGCGAAATTGAGTGTCAAACTCTTACTGACTAAAAACAAGCCCGCTCCTATTCCTGCTCTTCGAGTCGGAGCCTCGGTAACCCACTAGGTAGACCGCAGCTCCGAGTCGGGCATTTGTCTTCCTGGGACTTATCTGTGATGGTTGGTCGACGACCTACTCGTGCTCGCTGTCCCCAAACTCGCATACTACAATTAGATACACTTAACCTCATAAAGAATTCTTACCGATAAAACTAAGACTCGATCAGTTAAACATTTTACCTATTTTAATCGGGACTTACTTAAATATTACGCAGCAGATTAAACTCAACAGTAACGCCATCTATCCAACGCAAAAACATCTAATGAACTAAAACTAGCACTACACATTTCTACTTAGATACTTCATAATAACACAGACATAATGTAACGTAATATCACAAACAAAAGAGTTAAAAGACTCGAAATGGAAATGTTCACATTTGCACGGCTCAACCCAAAATGGAGGAGTGGGAGTGCCGGAGAGGTTTTAGACATTATTTTTTATTATTCACGTTATGATCACTGTCTGTCGAGCCCGCGAAGAATTCACGAGCCGTAACGAAATTTCGTAAGAACCGGCTGGTGGAAATTTTAAGTTATTCAACCTGTTTTTTTATGTTTTATGAGTATAGTTTAGCAAATGTAGTCATTATATTTATAGGAATTAATCGTTCTTAATATTACTTTACTTTAGATAAAACATAAATGAAGAAATTGATGACCATTGGTTAATTACATTAATTATTGTTTCAGGAAGACGTGAGTTCTTTTCCAACACAATTAAATATTGAATATATTTTTCCGTCCCCAAAATCTAATTCTCAGTAGGTATTCAAACAATAAAGATTTCTACCATTAAACAAAAGCAAATCATTAGGTAACCCAAGTATCTAATTACAAATTCTTATTTTAATGACCCATTAGTCCACAATTAGACCACTAAAGTCAAAAATAAAGCGACCACAAATAAATAATTCAGGCCGATCGCAAATAGCACTTTTCATTTTAATTGATACCTATATTTAAAATGGCCGCTGTTGCCGCTAAATTGGGAATTTTCGTCACAGAACGTGGTGGAATTTAAACGGTTTGTGACGTCAGCACAAATGACGTATTGGCTGTATGACGTCAAATAAGGCTGAATGGCTGTTGTCTTTGCCTTTGTCGTCGGTTCAATCACCGAGCGTCATTGTCAAAGGTGATTTTTTAATCTGTATTCCTTTATGAACACCGATCGATGGTTGGATTACTTTTCTGTAGATCAAAGTACACCATGTTTAAAGATTTTTTATTAAGGTTTTTATTAAAAGGACGTCATTGAAACGTTAATTTTTAGGCGTTTATATAAATAAAATGTATATCTTTAGGGAGTTTACATAAGTATCTGCCACGACTTTAATGAGAGGTAGTGTTGTGTGTTTGAAGATTGCAATAGTAAAATATACCTACCTAAAGGACTGATTATGAGTTTTTTTTTAATAAGATACTCTTTCAATGTTTCTGTCAATCGATAGCAATTGTTTTCATTGACGAAGCGACACATCATGCGTATTTGTGAACCCCGTGCATACGCAGAGTAGAGTCAATGTTTACTTTAATTAACTTTAATTAATTATTGTAATCTTCAAACACTACCACCACTACCTCCCATTAAATCCGTCGTTGATAATTTTAGAATATCTTATATTGTGCCAGTTTCCCCTTTTTGTTCAGTTTCCCTAAGGACCCCATTTTTATTTAAGTTTGTGGTTAATGGCTACACTTAAAAGATAAAAATGAATAACTATGTAATGTTACAATACCAAAATTAAAATATACTAGCAGTATCCTCTTCAGTAGCCATAAATATACATTGTACGTTGTCCAAAACAAAAGTTTACTGCTAGCTGTACACAAAATGGCACTAAACTTCTTTATAATGTACAATAAACAATAGCAGCCACAGAAATAAAAGTTTTATTGAGCCAAACAGCTGATAAATAATTTATGAACGTACTTAAAGGTAGCCATAAATCTATTTTTAGATATTTATTATTTATAAAGGTCATGACTGAAATCAGTAATAATCTGTATTAAGTCTATTTTTTTATACTTTTTAGGATGGCGTTTGTCCATCTCGCCTGGTGGTAAGCGATAATGTGGCCGACGATGAAGTACGCCTACTTATGAGTAACCTATTCACTCGAGACTTGAAGGCGCTCAAGTTGTATTTGTTAGGAAACACTGAATCCGGTGAAGTCATTGGGGGAGGCCTATGTTCAGTAATGGACGTCATGTGGTTAATATGAATCATCATATCATCACCAGATAATGATGATGTTGATGATGATGATGAATTAAGTTACAAATTAATGAATTTTGACTACCTCAAGCCCATTACCACCCATCATACTCATAATTAGCTAAAAAAATCAATGTAATCGGAACGGCTAGCCATAGAATTTGTATACAGACAATATTGTAACCTTCATTGTGGAGTGTACGTAAATGGTTATTACGATGCCCTTCAAAACAAATTACCCTTAATTTAATAGGAAAGGTCCATCAAAATATCATTTGCGCCATACATGTGATATCCATCAACGGGATTGTCGTTTTAACATAATCCTACTAATCTATATTGTTAGATAACCTACGTATTAGTTATAGTGACATAGTTTTCTGTATATTATACTAGTTTCTGCCAGAGGCTACGCGCGTATTATAGAAATCTACCCTTATTGTTAATTTCATTCTGATGCCTTCAGCTGTTTTGACGTGATTAATTATCAAACGTTCACACAAACTCACAAACTTTCGCATTTATTAGGGCAAGTGACCCGGTTGTGGCCATCGACCCCTTTGTGGCCACTTGGGCCTTCAAATATTTATAACTAAGGCATGGACAAATAAATTACTCTGTGATGTACAGTATTTAAAATATTGAATATTGGAGACACTGATACCGTTGGCAGCTTTGATGTGTCAAACTTCACTTCGATGCAATAAGTCATTATTTTTAGTTGAGGGTGAAATTGTTAAGATCTTAACAAAAAGGCTAAGGCGAGCGGGTGAGGATTTGGTTTTTATTTTTTTAATCTTTGCTTAATGTTTGGATGTTTATGTTAATACTACATGAAGAATATATTGTCTAAGTGGAACTAAAGTTATTTTGTCGCCATATGTTTCTGAAGTGGTATTATTAGAAGGTGGCCACTAATGGAGACAAAATTATGAATTTCTCCATCTTTGGCCACACGGCTGGCCAAAACTTTTGTACATAAACGTCCCACTTCTAGTCATTTATCGTAATTTATTATTATTTTTCCTTGGCTTTACATATCAACAAATACATATTTTTCATTTTTAGAGATGCAATAAATTGCCTTCACACAAAGGGAGGTCAGTTTACTTTGCAGCTTTTACCAACGTCATATAAATGTTGATCTCTTTATTTGTAAGTTAAATTCAAGTGAAGTAATAATATTTCATATTTTCCAGACTAAATGAAAACCATTGTTTCTAAAATTTCAAATTTAATTAATAAATTTTGATTACTTTTATTGTATTTATTGATGGCCAGAACTGGCACACGACCGTGGCCAGAAATGGCACGAATCTGGCCAAAAATGGCACAAACACCCTTTTTTTTTCTTTTTTATACAGTTATTTTTCTATTGGACGTTCTTTAAAAAAAGGGTTTTCTTAGGCAAGATTAATACATGTTAAATGACTTTTTACAAGAAATATGTTCGTGATAACAAAAACTATAAGTTAAGAAAGCCTCAAAGTCGACAAAATTCTTAAAGTGGCCACAACCGGGTCACTTACGATATATTAATAAGATTTTATAATGTTTTATATAGGAATACAGGATAAATGAACAGATGGATCAATTCATAATGGGTGATAAGCATCGCTCGTGGAAAGAGAAGAGATATGTTTGTCGTCGCGTCTGCATACGCTACTTATGATGAACCTTTGTGACTCGAAACTAGTAGAGCTTTTCTATATTAATGTAAGTAAACGGTGATTTTTAGTTAAAAAATTATTATACTCAAGGATCTTGTCATTTAACGCAATAATACTTTCTTGACTAATCCAGATAAAAGATAATAAAACCTTTAACCATATTCTAAGACAAAATCCATCTCTATCAAGCTCTACTAGACGAAAAGCAAACACCTTTGCGAATATTATTATCCTTCGAAAAAACACAGACTCAATAAATTTCTTTTGAGGCTCCACCAAAATAATAACTGGATCACCCATTTACATAATATTTCAATTCATCCCGAACGAATGCTGAACCGAATCGATTCCAAAAACAAAGAAAGAACCGTATTTTATTGATCCCTCAATTACCTAAGTAAAGATAGGTCTACAGACTAAGAAAAGGAATGTTTTAATAAAAATATTAGATGACAGTATGTTGTTTATTTAAAGACCACCAATAGTTGTTTACAATCAAAATACTTAAACATGAGATGAACACGGAATACTCAATAAAGAATACAAAATACAATACAAAAGACTACAAACTAAATGGAAATACAGATTATATTAATTAACAAACACATTTTTAAAATTTTAAGACACATATAAATTAACTCTAGAAGACAAAGAAAGTAGAATACCTTAATGTTTCGAAAACATCATATACGACATTTAAATTGCAAATTCATAAAAAAATACTCAAATATATGCAACGACATCGCAACATAATCTTCGACTCCTCTTCTGTATATTGCACAGAGCAATCCAAGAGTTTGAAACTCCATGCAGATTTCATACATGTATGGAGTTTTAAACCCTTGCACTGCCCTATGCATGGACACTTCGTCTTCTTTTGCATACGAAACAATAAATAACTTTCCTATACATATGCATAACAAATAATATAACTCGTCTTGTAGTTTCTTTTACTTCTTCAAATCTGTGACTCCTCTTCTGCGATGCATCATGGCACAGAGCAATCCAAGAGTTTGAAACTCCATGCACAAATACACATGTATGGAGTTTTAAACCCTTGTACTGTCCCATGCATAGATACTTCAACGTCGTCTTGACAATCTTGTTTTAATAAGAAACTTATGATAAACAGAGTACATAATTTTATTATTTAAAAAAATATATATACAATTTGGCATAGTTTATCAGTCTTCCAAATTGTATATTATTACAGATCTTATCTTACTTATTCACATCTGTGACTCCTCCGCGATGTATTGGCATTGCATATAGCAATTCAAGAGTTTGAAACTCCATGCAGATTCTCATACACATGTATGGAGTTTCAAACCCTTGTACTGCCCCATGCAGAAATACATCATCTTCACCCGAATTTCATTCTTAGAATCCTGTGGAATATTAGTGATTTTTCTAATAAACATAAGTAAAACATAGAAAATACAAAGTACAGTAAAATTCTTATTCTCTGAATCCTCTTCTTCGATGTGTAGGAGCATTGCATAGAGCAATCCAAGAGTTTGAAACTCCATGCACAAATACACATGTATGGAGTTTTAAACCCTTGTGCTGACCCATGCATAGACGTTACACCAACTTTAGCTGGATAGCCTGCAAGATTACAGTTAATAATTTCTAGATACAAGTACAAAAATTTGCAAAATATAAGAAAAATAATAAGCACAACAATCATTCGAAGGCATAATTTTTGAGGTAGTAAAATCAATTTTATTAGTCTTCCTTTTTGTCTCGGTACTTCTTGACATTTGCAAGTCCTCTTCCACAGTGTATCATATTATTGCATGAGTCAATCCAAGAGTTTGAAACTCCATGCAGATCTTATGTACTATGTATAGAGTTTTAAACTCTTGCACAGCCACACGCATAGATACGTTGTCTCCTATTTTTAATGTAATTTAATCAATCTTTTTGAGAGTCCTGTAGGTCTTTTCCATATCTTCAAGTCTTCTTTTGCGGTGTACCATGATATTACACAGACCAGTACAAGAGTTTGAAACTCCATGCAGATTCCATACACATGTATGTAGTTTCAAACCCTTGTACTGCCCCATGCATAGGTACACCGCTTTCTCCAATAAAAATTATTACAAGTATAAAAAAGAAATTCTTACGTCAACACATCATTTTTAAGTATAAAAATCTTATGTAATACATGCATAAATAAACATTATGACATAATACACAGTTCAATTACAATTCAGATCTGCAACTCCTCTTCTCCGATGACATTGCATAGAGCAATCCAAGAGTTTGAAACTCCATGCAGATTCCATACATGTATGGAGTTTTAAACCCTTGCACTGCCCTATGGATGGACACTCCGTCTTCTTTACAAACATAAGAATGAACATAACAAGAATAATTTAATTCGTCCTGTAGTTTCAGTTACTTCTTCAAATGTGTGACTCCTCTTCTGCAATCCATCATGCCATAGAGCAATCCAAGAGTTTGAAACTCCATGCAGACTCTATACATGTATGGAGTTTTAAACCCTTGCACTGCCCTATGCATGGACACTCCGTCTTCTTCTATACAATAAATTAATAAATTAACAATAAATTATTTTCCTATCCAAACATAAGAATAAATATAACAAGAATAATATAATTCGTCCTATAGTTTCAGTTACTTCTTCAAATCTGTGACTCTTCTTCTGCAATGCATCATGGCACAGAGCAATCCAAGAGTTTGAAACTCCATGCAGATTCCATACATGTATGGAGTTTTAAACCCTTGCACTGCCCTATGCATAGAGACTCCGTATTCTTTTACATTTTTCATTAGACATCTACGAAACAATAAATTATTTTCCTATACAAATAAATATAACAGGAATAATATAATTCATTCTGTAGTTTCAGTTTCTTCTTCAAATGTATGACTCCTCTTCTGTGGTGTAACGTGGCACAGAGCAATCCAAGAGTTTGAAACTCCATGCAGACTCTATACATGTATGGAGTTTTAAACCCTTGCACTGCCCCATGCAGAAACACCCCATCTTCTTTTGCATATTTCATTAGAAATCTCCTAAACAATAAATATTTTTCCTATAAAAACATAAGATTATTCTTACAAGTATTATAACAAGAATAATATAATTTGTTCTGTAGTTTCAGTTACTTCTTCAAAGCTGTGACTTCTCTTCTGCAATGCATCATGGCACAGAGCAATCCAAGAGTTTGAAACTCCATGCAGTCTCTATACATGTATGGAGTTTTAAACCCTTGTACTGTCCAGTGCAGAGATACGCCAATTTCGTTTCTTGGCACCACAATGAAGTAAATTCCAAATGCATACAAAGCGTCCGCTGTTTCTAAAAAAAATATTAGTTTTTAATTATACGTAAATCAATTGCCAGTTACAATCGAAGCCATTTTTTATAAATTGAATTGTAAGCCAATAACCAAAGTTTGTACTTACATTTTATTGATTAAAACACTTCATTCTTTCATGCACAGTAATTTCAGCGATTTTCTGAATAGTTTATTTTATGCATCTTTTCTTTTAGTTCATCCGTAATCATGGCGCTTGCAACAGTGTCGAAATATCGGAAACTCAAAGAAATTAATAAATATGGTAAATATCCCGTTGCAAGTTCTAATGATATTGTTAGTTATCATTTCAGTTTAAAACTTATGAAACTGCACAGTTACATTGTAAGGTGTGTATCCAGCATTATCAAATTAAAAAATCAAATACCTCAATATTTATCACCGCCGAAAATATTGAAACGTCTCAACTTAAATATAAAACCATCCAAAAGTACAACGAAGATAGAATAAGCTAGAACCATATTTTTTTATTAAATTTTCGTCCATATATAGACATCAGACCTTTTTCATATGTACTGGAAAAATATGAAAGAGTATTCGACCGTAAAAATATTGAGTGATGGGATCCTTTATAAAAAGTTGAGAGATATCACTTAAGTTGATAGGTTACGTTCAGACGTCTGCGTCTTGAAGCCTTTTGTAAAGATTAACAATGTGAAACGTTGACTGCAATGGATTAAGGTTGGCTGTCAAACAATAGGGATGATGACGGGGTATGAAAATTAAAAATCTATTTAGTCCGTCAGTTAGGTAATGAAAAAATGTTAGACAGGTATTTTTTTTATTTTGTCATATAATATAACAATACTTACATATTTAATCAAAGTTTAAGAGTGGGAACTAGCTACGCCACTTATGAATATAAAACGTGCTCAAAAGTGACGTCACGCGATATTTCAAAAGTATTTGTTTCCGTAAAAAAACAAAAAATACGTGTCTAATATTTTCAAATAATCTACAAGACGGATATTAAAATAAAAACTACAATAGGGTATTGTAGTTTTTTTATATTGCTATTGGCAGCAATGAAGCTTACGGCTAACTGATCGTGAGCAAACACCATCACCACACGTTTTAGACCATCTAGGAAATTATTTACCATCGTTTTGGAGGAGAAAAGGTCCTCAAAATATAAAAGCGCATTTAGTCTGAGGCTTCTATGTTTTATGTTGATATTCCGAGGATTTTATGTTGATATTCCGGGAAAGAATGAGTTCTTTCGAAAAAACATTGATTCGTATAGCATTTATAAACAAAATACCATCTAAGACAAACATAAATGATAAATGATACCTATTAATTTTTGCAAATAGGTTACAATGTAACTCTTTTACACGTCAATGTTTTAAATAAGTAGGCCGGCAAAAACTGCAATATAAAAATAAACAAGAAATGAAATATTAAACTATTGACAACTTTGTGTCTACAACAGTAAGTCTTTATGTAGCGTGACAACTTTACGAAACGGGATTCTCTTCCTTAGTTATTTTTTTATCTCAGACGTAAATGCATTTTGAAATAAAATGTTAAAGTGTAGACGAGGAAATGTATTTTAATTTTCTTTCTTTCTTTCTTTTAAAGTACATTAGTTACGTCTTAATGCACTACAAAGAGATAAAAAGCATTCCCTAAGTACTACTCGTACAAAGTGTTAGTTGTTGTAAAAATAAATGATATTTTAATTGGCGAACAATTGGGGAGGCCTATGTCCAGCAGTGGACTGCTATAGGCTGATGATGATGATGATTAATTGGTTACAAGATAACACTTTTACACATCAATCTCTAAAATAACTAGATGAAGCCGGCATTTCCTATCGCCGACAGACTAGGTACTCTGAGAATGAATGCCGAATCAAACTCAGAGGTTATGACCTCTATGGTCAAGAGACTATGGTCTCTTTTAAAATCCAGACAAATCAAATAAAACTAAGCAGCAGCTTAACATAATCCCTACACCACATAATATACAAAATATCATGGTTCTATGAATGAGAAGTCGGTACCTAAGTTCTTCTAATCGCCGTACTCAGAGTCACTAAATGATTACTTCACCCTGTCCTTAGCAATTGTTTTCCATACAAAATCGTTACTAAGGAATAGATTCAGTAATCAAATGTCTCTGAGTGCGGCAGTGACTCCTTGAGTATTTCTCTTTCGCCAGAAACTCTAGTAGTACTTCGTACGTCTAGTTTTAACTAAACGTAATATGTTTACATATTTATACGTCGAACAAATTTTAACAATAATCCAACTGAAAATTTCATATTTACCACACTTAAAAATAACAACGCCACTTTCCCTAGAGCACAGAATAATACCTAGAGGTAATATTTTTCTCTGTTACCTTCAGCCGTAAAACGTAAAATGTCAGTCGTTCATGAAACATTTATTAACACGATACAAGTTTCGTGTCACGCTGGCGCCCAATAAACATGCCAACAGCGTGACAATATATCCCGAGCGTGATTCAATTTAAAAGTTGTTTCTCAAATATTTTAATTTAATAAAATGATTTAATTTTTGGTCCTGTTTTACGGTATGAAGCTGATATAGATGGAACGTGAGTTTTTATGATGTTAGATTTTATTTATCAATGTGTTTAAAAGTAATTATTGAGTTCTATAGCCTGCATTAATTCACAAATGATAAAAGATTAAGTTCTATGAATGATATTTTATTAGTTGATATTTTCTATGAATTTTTGTATGGAATGGTGCGTTATGACGTCTTGCGTCATCAGATTTTGACGTCAAACAGCAGACTTATTTATAGCTAGAAAAAAATCAAAAATAAAGTAGATCATCAAATCTATGAATGAAAACTTACGATTATTTTTTAATATTTTATTGCATTGAAAAGTCGAAGTAATGTATTTTTGACTGAAGAAATTACCTAACTGAATTTGCAAATAACTAGCCATTTATTTTTACAACTCTAATTAAAAATATTTCTACCAGCCACTTGCACAAACAAGACACCTACGAGGTACCTTAATAAACAACCTTCCAAACAAAAAACGCTAACGTAAACAAAACCCACAACTGTACCAACCTACGTCCTACGTCAACACTTGTTTACATTCATGCAACCCTTAAACGTAGAAATTTACGCAAATCTACAATCAATCGCGAATCCTACGCAAGTAGTAATCGTTCGAGTAAAATGTTGTTATAAATACAACCCCGTGGGTTGGAATCAGGAGTATCAACCCACATGTATAATAATATACTGATCTTTGCAACGTCATTAAAGGGTAGAAGGTGTAATGTGTCTTTATTTTTAGATTTTAAACGATTTCTGTTAAAGGCTTGCATTTGTGGGTGTGCGTCGAATAATTAGAAGTGCTTTAGTATTAAGTCTCAATTACCCAAACCTAGATATAGATTTACTAAAGATTTACTTTAGATCGGATAGGCAGTTTGTTTGCTGATAAGGGTTCCACAGGGAGCAATCCTAGGCCCTTTTGTTAAGGGGGAAAAACATCAAATAGCTTTTTCCCGCCTTGGGCAAGGCGAGTGGGAATGTCAGACTCTTGACTGACTAAAAACCACCCTGTTCCTACTCCTGCTGTTCGAACCGGAGCCTCGCTAGACAGTCCGCAACTCCGGGTCGGCATCAGCTCTATTGGGCCTCATTCATGGTAGTCTGATGGCTCTCTGAGGCGCCCGCAGAACGCGACGGGTCTGGTTTGGTCGAGCAATCCTAGGCCTTATACATGTTAACTACCTGCCTGTACCTCATGTAAATTGGGAAAGGTTGTTATTGATGTGTGTGTGTGTGATATAAAATGTTCTTAATGTTTCGTATATGACTATAGCACCATAAAGCATAACATGTAAAATTATCGATATACTATTTGTGTGGAGTGCCACCCGGTACTATAACTATTTTTGTGAACTAACTTGTATTAAAACATCCTCAGTTTTAGAGCACGCCTGTGTCTGATTCACAAATAAATGCTATAATTTAAATAAACATCAGTATTTTACTTGACCCAGAATCTCATTCTGAGAAAATCACTCCTACTGCGATACAAAGTTCAAGAGAGTACAGTAATATAAGTAAATGGGTTAGTAACACCCACGTGACAGTGAGGGTGATCGAACTGACAACCCACGCTACAATGACAGTTGATTTTAATTACTGTGCGTAACGGTACCTAGTCTTAAATTAAAGGTACTAATAGAGATGATGACGGAGTATGAAAATTAAAAATGTATTCAGTCCGTCATGAAAAAATATTAGACAAGTATTTTTTTATTTTGTCGTATTAGAAAAGACTACTCAGATAAGACGAATCTAAGTTTAGAAGTGGGAGCTAATTACGCAATTTCTATGTGTAAATTGTAGCTAGAAGTGACGTCACACGATATTTCAAATTAATGTGTCGTTGAAACTATTTGATTCCGTAAGAAAGTAACAAATACGTGTCCATTGTCTTAAAATAAACTACCAGACGATTAAAATAAAAAAAAAATCTAATGATCTAACCTATTGTATCTTTGAGCTATGTATTATTCAAGTTTTCTACATTATATGGAGAGGTTAACAACCTTCTTTCCATGGAAAAAAACTTTCGAAAAATTCAAAATAACAAATTCATAGTACCGCGTAGCAAATTCGTAGCGCTTTAAAATATGTAGCTCGTAGCTATGCTACGACGTGCCTACGGAACTACTACGATGGAAAATGCAAACTAGGTAACTTCTCGAGTTCTTCCTATTTCGTTATTTAATATTATAATATTACGCCACTCATGTTTCGAAGAAGTAGACTGAGATGCAAATCCATAATAAGTTTTAATGATAAGATTAAATGCAATACTTATTTATTATTGTTCCCCAATAATTTTAAGTTTCATGTGCATTATACAAATAAATTTTTATTTAGATAAATCCAGTAATACTCTGTGGGTAGCACAAACTACGATCACCTCGCCTAGTCGCAAGATCCTTCTTTTCTTAAGAAACTTTACTCTCTGTTTCCTAAACCCAGTAACCCAAACTTAATGGGAAGTCCTAAGCAATAAAGCTAATAGTTGGTTAATTAATTTTATACAAGCAAACAGAATTCAAGGTATACTTCGGAGTACGATCCAGTTTTCAGTTACCATGGCAACGTATCAACAAGGACCAGTATCATACGCATAGTTTTCTATCACATACATAAGTTAATCAAGTGGGTCTACTCAGATTTTGTTTGAAGTACCTATATGTTAAGTACTTGTAACAAAATCCGATGTTTAACTATGTACGAGTATTTTGACCGCCTCATTTATGGAGTGGTCACAAGCCTGGCTGCCTAGCAAAGGGTCTTAAGTTCAATAACTAAAAATCATTGTTAGTAAATTAATGGAGAAAAGCTCTTCTAGTTTCGAGTCACAGAGGGGCTCTTCGTCATGAGCAGCGTGCGTAGACGCAGTGATGTTGCGTAACCTACTACGGTCAGCCCGTGGTACCGTGATTTTTAAGTAATTTAGTATGTCTCACGATAGTTATTATAAAAAAATCTTAAGTTCAATTCCTAGTTCGGGCGAAGTGTTATGGACGTTATATAATAACACGGAGCCTGGAATTGTGCCTGATATAATATAGCAATTATCCCACCTTCACTCAAATAAAAGTCATTCTAGAAATGGTAAAAAGTCATTGTCATATTAATAATGTGCACCTATGCCTACCTCTTCAGAGATAAGAAGGTGAAATACTGTTATGTAACCATTCTACATGAATTAGTCTCGGCTTGATTCTGTGACCTTTACAGAATAGGTATCGATGTCTAAATATCTATAAATATTATCTTAGGTGGGAAGATCCAAGGCTATTAGGTAAGGGATGATATTTTTGAAATCAGACCAAATATCTTCTTGAGGAAGTATTTTTAAAACTCATTCATTTGTTGAAAATTATACAATATGTTTTATAGTATAAGCCGGTAAACGAGCAGACGGATCGCCTGATGGTAAGTAATCATTACCGCCCATGGACACTCGAAACAACAGAAGCATTACAAGTGAAAACTTAAAAAGATTTAAGTTTTGGGTTTAGAGGCAAACCGACAGTCTCATCATCTGATATGGTACACAATCAGTGCATACCTTGGACATCTACATTATCAGAGGAGTTTCAAAGACAAGTAAAAATCTTATAAAATCTACCGACCAACATAATACAACACTTATGTCCTAGCAACAAAACCCACATGGTCTCTGTACAAGGAACATAATAATTAGTGAGTCATTTAATAATTCCTGAGACGTAAGTACAGAGTACGCGGTTCATTTAATATGCACCACGTCATAATAGTTGTACGTGTTTGGAGTCTAAAGTGTACCAGTAAAAGAGGCCGAGTATACGTCATAATTTTGTTTAGAATATTACGGCATAAATTGTTCGTAATTCCCACCCACTCGTACGAAGCGCTCCGCTTCAAGCTTCCTTGTGCGAACTGCTAAGGAGTGGAATTCTTTGCCGGAGTCTGTGTTTCCTGATGGGTGTTGATAACCTGGATGTTCAAAGCCCGAATGAATAGGTTGATTATGGGCAGACGTGCTTCATCGTAGGCCGCATCATCACTAAACATCAGGCCAGATAGCGGCTAAACGTCGAACAATAAACCAACAGATTCTGTATCACGCCAGTGAAGTTTACATGTGATTAGAATGTTTGGCATGATTAATGAAATCTATTATTTCATCATCATCGTCATCATATCAACCATAACACGTCCACTGCTGAACATAGGCCTATCCCAATGACTTCCAGATAGGCCGGTTGGAAGCGACCTGCATCCAGCGGCTCCCTGCCACCTCAATTAGGTCATCTGTCCACTAAAATTCTCAAATTTAATCGTATTCGTAGAAATTATAAATTCACATACAAAACTTAAATACCCCGAAAACCTGATATTCAAATGTATTCAGGCAAGTTTGTGAGTCAGAATCCTTCGAGACTTATTTCTTTATCTTGTCACCAAATGTCACGCTCACAATCTACATAGATCTTTCACAAGTTGTCGTGTTCGTGTATTACAAATTACAATAGATGTAGGAAGATAAAACTTCTGAAAGTAGGTACAATGTAAAGATAACGTGTTAATTTGAAGCATTAATGTAAACAAACTATGTTTCTTTGTTAGTTTATATATTTATTTCACACATTGAACGCCGTGGTGGTCACCGGTGACCGACGTTAGCAAAGGATTTGCCTTCAACAGTTTTCTATTGGCAGTCAAAGACTTAATACAAACAGCACGAGACCTTTGCCTTAGTGATGAAGTAGTGGAAAGATGCATGCTATGGATGCATTCTATGAGTGGCTTCCCTACTGTCAATACATCGCATACTCGAACTGCGCATCATCCTCGCACAGATACTTTGGGGCGGCGCATCTTACTCGCACAGCTAAATAGCTTAGTATCAGTGGAAACGGTCACATAGTTTCCCAGCTTAGCTATTACATCTTCGTAGCATAGCTACATAGCACATCTCTGGTGGAAAATCACCCTAACACTATATAAAGTATATGCTTACTTAAAATTCGAATGGACTCCGACAATTTTATATCTTCAAGACTTATTTCTCTATCTTGTCACCAAATGTCACGCTCACAATCTACATAATACATCTTCCGCAACTTGTCATCTTACGTACAACAACAGACAAGGAAGATAAAAGTTGTCAACGTACCCAACAGCACATCAAGATACCCCAACCTATCTTTCTTCAATTCCGACTTTATTACAAAACGTTAAAGTTGAAATTCTATTAAAGGAAAATTTACAGAATGAATTGGAACGTACATTGTATACAGCGTGTTTATTTGGAGCGTGATTCGATTTAAATTAGACTCGAAGCGTGTTTGAGAGCGATCTTTAGCTTTTTATAGCGAGCGCTTGATTTCGATTATAGTGAAGGTTTTATTGTTTCATAAAATAACATTGCAAATTGAAAATAAAGCGCGTATTAAGTGTATTTTACCTAATATTTCCGTAGTTTCCTATAGGTATTTGTAAAGGTAGTACACACTTTTTATCAGATAATTTGAATATGATAAGTGTGTGTTCCGACCTAAAGTCGTACACTGAATACAAGCTCATGTTTGTATTTAGTGCTCAGTGTAAAAGTATATCGGAAATTAAAACTTTGAAACCCCTACTGCTCAACAATCATATCTGCAATCAGACAGTTTTTAATGTCCGCACAAAAAGTAAGATTCTAGTCATCAAAAGGGATGATGACGCGGTATTGAAAATTAAAAATCTATTATGTCAGTCAAAAAAAAATTAGACGCGTTTTTTTATTTTGTCTTAACTAATATAAAACGAATCAAAGTTTAGAAGTGGGAGCAAATACGTCATTTCTACTTATAAAACGTACATATCTTCGAAAGTTTTTATATACGTAACAAAATAAAAATCAAATATTTTAACATAACATACAAGACGAACCTTACAAAAAAAAATTAGTCATCTACCCTATTGTCAAAAACATATCCAATTTTTATCGCAACACCACCCATCAAACAGCCAGTTATAACCATAATACGCTTCACATCAATCACCTCTACACAACACAACTACAAACCAACAATAGAGTTCCCAACGGCACAAAGACGACGAACAAAGCAACTTGCAACGCAACAACATCTGGGGCGTGATTTAATTCCAAAGTAGCAACAATACCGGCCGCGTTCCACTCAACTTTCCTTCATCCCGCTGTTGCTTTTTTAATTAAAAAGTTCCAACGCTTTCAGACGTACCTACGTAGACTAGCATCGACATAATCTGTGGACCTGTTAAAAAGTTTTGTGATAGTGTGGTCGTTTTGGTTGTGTAATGGCTGCTAATAATTGTTAGTGTTCCACTCGACACTGGCAGAATAGTCGACAACTTTGTATTGGAGACTCGGTTGTCATCAAACAGAAAAAAAAAATTGTTAGTGTTGAGTAAAGTGTAAGCGGGAGCCGCCATTTGTCCGTTGCGCTAAGTTGCGTTGCGTCGTCGCAATGGTGTAGGGTTTATCATAAAAAGTATGCAACGCAGCACAACGCACAAATGGGGCATTGCTCTCAATATTTTGTCTTTTCTATAGTAGTGTCTGTTCTATAGTAAAACGTTGCTTAAAGTCATGGCCTATTATTCGATCAGACAAAGGTGCACATGTGCTTTTTTATCAGCGATATTTTGAATTTGAATTTGTCCGTGTAATAAGAAGTGATGAGATACTAAGAATTTCTAAAAATCTAGATATCAGGAACACTTTCCCTGAATCGGGAATCGGACCCACAACAGTTCTATACGACCACATGAGAAAAGACAACGATTTTACATAACACTATCTATTAGATAAATGTCGCATTAAGCAAATACTCTTTAGTCTACAATACCTAAATAAAAGGCAAAGCATAAATGTCATATCTGAATACTGTAACTAAACTCACAAAAAAAAGAAAGTTGAATGACCATTGAAAGAAATAATGAATGAACCGAATGAATCATTGTCCAAAAACAAACATGGCCGCCTAATGGATTTAAAAGGTGACCCTCTCAGAGAAATGATGTAATCAAGTAAAATAAAGGCTCGCATTCACTGAGCAATAGTTCACACGCGATATGTTGCCTAAAGTGTCGAAAGAAAGTATGGGAGAGCCATGCGACGGCACGAATGGGCCGGCTCGACCGGAGTGATACCACGGCCGAGCAGAAAACCGACGTGAAACAACGCTTGCGTTGTGTGAGTGAGGTTACCGGAGGCCCAGTTACTCGCCTTCCCAATCTTCTAAACCCCGATTCCCCAACAACCCTTAAGTTCCTAACCCCCAAAACGCCAGCAACGCACTTGTAACGTCTCTGGTGTTTCTGATGTCCATGAGCGGCGGCAATTGTTTACCATCATATCATATTACGTTAGCAACATTTGTCGACAATATGTCTTCAGAGAAACTGTTCTATCTCCACTTGAAAACACTTGATGCTCAACAGTAAGTTGCATCGAAACAAATAAGACTCACATCTAAGCATAGGCAACAACGTCGCGCGATTATGTTGCTCATGCGAAGTTGCCTAGCGAATATACGGCTTTAATTGTTTTTTTTTTCACGAGTAACATTTTTAAATAATTTGTGTAAATATAATTACTAGTTTTTATGCGAACATTAATTCATAACGTAGTAATTTTACGTGAAATTTTCAAATAAAAAATATGGAGTACTTATTAATATAATGTGAAACGATAAAGGTTGAATAATGTTTCTTTTTTACAACAAATTAGATTGCGTAATTTATTACTTAGTTTAAAAAAGTACTTGGACTTAAGAAATAGTATCATTTAAGTGTTTTTTTTTTAATCTTGAATACATTATTTATACTCATTTTACTTTAATATCATAACTCCGTGAGTAAACAGACACAAGAAAAAAAAACAGTCTACGAGATTTCGTAGCACGCCTACGAGAAAATCTCCGTAGACGCGTGCTACGTGGCTACGAACGCCTACGAGATTCAGTCTGAGAAAATACGTTGAGACGAGATAAACTGAAAGCATTTATAGCATAATAGCTTTTAAAGTCATTATGCCCATGGTACGTTTTTCCCTGAATGGTAGGCCGAGGTGTGATACACCTACGTTTGTGAGTCATGATAAATTAGGTAGTAGTTGTGGGAGGTAAATGAATTAACTCGAATTATAGTACACTACTCGTTATAAGTAGTTTTAGAATATACTATCTTGTGTAAATTATTATCTGAACTTTATCTACTGTTAGGTTTACATTACATAATATTTAATTGAAATTATTGGCCTCGTCTACGTAAGAGGGCTTGTCATAATCTTTCTTTTGACACGTGAGCTAAAAAATTGAGAGCTCTAATTTAAAATCTTTGGATCGATCTTCTTTTTTGACTAAAACTAGATTGAAGTAATGTCAAAAATGGATCTTAGGTAATAATTACTTAACTTAACAAGAATTATAAAAATGGTTGGTCCTTGACCAGAAAAGGGTAGGAAACCCCTGGTCTTAAGCCTGAATTTCAATTAGCACATAAGTTACTTCTACACCTGACACGTTTTATATAACACAAAAAAAACAAAAGCAAGAAGTGATATTATGTCAGATATATTATTATATTAAAATATCCCAAGACCCAACCTTCATCCTTACATAATCTTTTAGTTTGATACTTGAGCGTCCGGAGGGAACACAGGTTGACACTCGAAAAGGGTATATTCGATCCTACATGATGTCGGTATTCTAGGGTTTCCTTTATTTCGACGACAATTTTGTATTTTAGTTTGAAGGAACTATGGAAAATATTTTTTGTATAGAATAAGCCGGTAAACGAGCAGACGAATTACCTAATGGTAAGCAATCACTGCCGTCCATGGACACTTGAAACACCAGAGGCGTTACAAGTGCGTAGCCGGCCTTTTGGGGTTAGGAACTTAAAGGTTAATAGTTTCCTATGTCAAAAATAAATTATTTTGACTTTTCAATACAATAGAATATCCCAAAACAATCGTACTTTCAATCATTACTTTGTTTACGTAATTTTTTAATTTTCCTAGCTTTGTGAGATATAAGTGAGATATTTAACGTAAAAATTTGATGACGCCATAAGTTGCATTCTCCTGCTAAATTCATAAAATCAATGTTAAAGATAAAAGTATCGAATTTGACTAGTTGGAAATTACCGTAGTGTATCCTTTTTTTAAGGGTGTAAATCATTCAATGACTTCTCCCACCTTTAGCGAGGCGAGAGGGAGTATCAAACTCTTACTGACTAAAAACCACCCCGTTCCTACTCCTGCTTTTCGAGCCCCGGTAACCCGCTAGGCAGTCCGCAGCTCCGTAATGTATCCTATTCTATCGACATCAGCCACAACGACAGGAAAAATATTAATTTATTTTCATTAATACGTAATTTAAATTAATATTTAAGTGACGGCAGAAGCAAAGCATCCGAGATTCAATTTCTACTTCTCGTCAGAGACAATGTTACCATATATAGATAAATCCTTGAGGAAAAACACTTTTGTATTTTTACTCAAGGATTACTGATTATGACTGCCTCGGTGGCCTAGTGGTTGCAAGTGTGACTGCCGGGCAAGGGGTCTCGGGTTCGATTCCCGGGTCGGGCGAAGTATTGCTGGGCTTTTTTCGGTTTTTCGAAAATTTCTCAGTAGTAGCACGGAGTCTGGAAATGTGCTCGGTATATGGCAATAGGCTCACCACCTGTTACATGGGACTTACAACATAAATTGTGAAAAGTGGGTGTACATTGGCATTACGTGCCATAATGTGCACCTCTGCCTACCCCTTCGGGGATTAAAGGCGTGACGATATGTATGTATGTATGTAATTTCAATCCATCCAATACAATGTGTAGTATCGATATAGCTCCAGTTACTGTTATTTGTATAATTATTATTTAAATTATTTCTCAGCATCTTTAAAATCCGGTAAACTTCGTGCCGCCTCCAACATCTTTTTCTCACCTTTTAAACCCTTCCCTAGACTTCTACAAATAATTGGAGACCAAAATTAGCCAAATCGGTCCAGCCGTTTTCAAGTTTTAGCAAGAGTAACGGCCATCAATTCATTTTTATAATGTAAAAGATTTAAAATAACATGGTGGAGATAAAATACCGTCTCCATAAATGTTCCGTAACAGACAAATCTATGAGAGAAGCAGCACAGATAAAAAAACTTCTACACGCATTTTAAAAAAAACATTTTCCGAACCAGTAAAAGCTTATTCATTTTCAAGTCCCATTAATCAAACCGTTCATGAAACAATATTTAATGGAACGATTATTTCATAAACCTTAACTCAAGCCCGTAACCATTGTTATCTTAACTACTTGTTACCAAGAAAACCGTACTTGAAATATAAAAAGCTAATTGTTCAAACACTCGTTCGACACGTTAATTAAAGATCGTAGCACGCGATAGCATAGCTCTTAATTTGATTTTAATTAAATTTACCTATGAAAACACGTAAATTGTGTAACAAAGGAAAGCGTATAAAATACGTTGAACGTTAATTTAACGTATTAAGTACGCGACGCCTAAAACAAACGCGACTTGAATTAAAAACATCATAATTCTGGCTGTATAGAATAATATTGGTGCTAAAAAAAAATATTCAGAGAAATATTTCAATTTTGGAACACATTCTTCCGATGGTTTATTCCCATCTTTTTTGTAAAATAATTTTCTTTTGCAAAAATAACAATGAGAATTTAATAAATCGCCGCTTATATTTAAATAGAAGGAATTTTAATGAAAATTGTACTCACATAAACATATTAACTTGACCAGCATCGTAGTAGTAACGTCGAACACCGACAGGAAATTTTTCTGTACTATGCGATAAACCATTCCGATCTCCTTAGCTACGGTATCACTGACTAACTAAACACACGCGCTTTATATCATCTATTCACGAACTTTGTGTAAACGAATTCCGCGTTAACATTAGTCGCGGAAGAATTTGGCATGAACTCGATACATCTGATGTTCTTTTGGTAACTGTGGCTCCTGTTTCTTATTTAATAATTTTTATACTGAGCTCAACTTGATCAAATGGCAGACATGTTGTATTTGTGACGTCATGGCGGGGGAAAATCAATTCTTTAGCGCCTGCGCAAAGTTTCTCCTTGGCCTATTTAGCGACGCATCCCGACCATGACAGAATACATTTAATAAATGTAACCTTTCACAAAATGGCTGACATTTTTATGAATGAATCGCTTTAACTCATTCATTTCATGTTTAGATGTTTACTTATTGTGATTAAATGGAGATGTTTTAAGCTTTCGCTTTTGAAAAAGTTTAATATAAGAGAGAACATTCTGAAAGAATGTTCTCTCTTGTCGGATGACGATTAACGCGCGGACGTCTATCAGTTGACTGTCCTTATGTAATGTTTTATCTAGAAGGATTTCATTAGGAAAATTTTAAAGCAAAATACGTAATAACTGCCAATAACTATTTTCTTACTCCTTAAAAAGTTATTAATTTATGAATTTCAGAATTTTTGAAGCGGTAATAGATTTTTTCAGATACAGCTACGCGGACGCGGACTAACCGCGTTCTACGCCACGCTTGTTTCGCTTGTAATGATGGTGTATCGACAACTAGGTATTATTTGATATCATACGTCGCGTCCGTAAGTACACCGCGTCACAGACCACGTAAAGCCGCGTGTTTTGCGTTGAAATTATTAATGAACAGAAAGTCAAAACACTGATGGCGGGTGTAATATAGGATACCTACCCAGATAAACATTTGTGAATAAAGAAAAGAGTGTTTGTATACGTTTTCTTTTTTTCCAACAGTTTTTATCAAGTGTTTTATTTTACCCTCTTTTCAACCGTTTTCTTTATACAGATTTTCTGAATACTTATTCATATTTTCTTTTCACATACATGATGCGGTCGTAGAATGACTTCTCGTGCCTAAGGTGAAGCGAAAGTGTCAGACTCTTACTGACAAAATCACCCCATTCCTACTCCGCAGTCCGCTCCGTAGTCCGCAGCTCCGAGTCGGGCATCAGCCCTACGAGGCCATATCTGTGGTGGTAAACTCTGACGTGAGATAATAATTTTAAGATAATTTTTTCTTCACACAATACACAACCGTTGCAATACGTTGCACAAATACGCAACTACGTCAACAGTGTCGTAAATTAATGTTGCAATAAAACCGAATATTGCATATAGCCTTTAATCCAGTGAATCAAATATCAGGAAAATGAAAACAGAAGCTTATTTTCACCCTCCTATTTCAATCTGATACTCCACTACCGTTGCTATCTGGTATGTAATGTGTCGGTAAACTGCAATTTAGTTTCAAGGCTTACATAATATCGCTGGGTCTTGAAGCAATACCTACTCCTTATTGTATATTTCTAGGTTTCAACCTTCATTACTAGGAATAGAAGCTCAGCGTAACATGTGTGCTACTAAGATAATAATAATTTGCAGTTAAGCAAGCTAAAAGCTATTTCTAGGATATTCTATTTTGAGTAACAAAATGTATGCATGTTATTAGGTAGGAGTTTAAATTGTAGGTTATTCTAATGCGTGGGTGCATTTCCAAACACATATAAATACGAGTACTTATACATGGCCTTACCCCGATGCGCGTTCTAATTAGTGGATTACACTAAATCTGTTTCTGTGCGGGAATCGAACCCGCGATACACTTTGCAGTCGCCAGTTGCCCAACCACAACGAGAATCTACATGCACGATATTTTCTGTGCCTGATTCTGTTGCTCGCTCGTAAAAAGCGATCTTATTGTAATGTACGTTTTTTGCATTAAATATAGTTACTGCACAGTGGACGCGGTGACTGGGACTGGCTGCCGTGCAATGGGTGGCAGGTTCGATTCGAATTAGGCACCCACGACGCAAGAGAAAACCCTAGTGCGTGGCAATATTTAAATTAGTTTGGGAGCCGGAAAGAGTTAAAAGTAGTCATAAGCTATCTGGGTGATTCTTCAAAAAAAGTCACAAAAAGTTAACGGCGTCATTATCCTCACCCAAAAGTTAACAATTCTGGCGATTGAAACACAAAATTTGGTTTCAATAAATTAAGCCGTGACACTGCTCTAAACCAATCAAATATAAATAAGGATGACAATAAGCTACCATGATGCTTAATAACGCGGGAGAATAATGATTTGTTATAAAAGTTAAAGTTTTTTGAAGAATCACCCACCTACTTATTTTCATTCGACCTTTTCAAGCCGTAGGAAACAGCTAGTTAGTACAGCTGGTATACAGGGTGTCCCTGAAATCGACGTCCAACGGGCACTAGATGATCAGCAAGGTTCCAACTGTTATCAGAAAAATATAAAAAAAAATCTAAGTCCTACAGTTTTTAAATTACAGTGACTTATGTGTTATCCACGAAAAAGTACACCCTGTGCCAGTCTTTTGACTCTTGTTGCTACAAATCTTTATTTTTTCGTCTGCAGTCTTCCTTACATTATGCTGAATAGTGCTCCAGTAATATGGAATCATAAATTCTTAGGCAACTGCTTTAGATTGGAAAACATTGTTAGTTTTAGAGGAACCAAATACTCTGAATAAAATTTTCACCTTACCTTAAGTGACTGTACTGAATAAATTATGTATGGCGCTAGTAGTGGCAAATTTCACCAAAGTTGGCGCATTTAATAAGGATTATAAAATGGTATAGCACTTTGCACATTATTTCTTAAATTCGACACAAAAAAAAAGATTTTTCAACGAAACTCCGTTTCGATGAATTTTTTTTAACTTACTAATATTTCTTCTAGTGTACTCAAATCATACGTTACAACCTCGTATGCACTAGACAACACTTTGCACGCGATTTGTTATCATCATGTTGAAAATCAGCGAGGATTTCTTGTCAAACAACATTGTCTGTCTACTCATGATTTCGCTTGCAGCTTTCGTCGGCAATATTACTAGACTTACTAGAGAAACTGATGTTGTGTATCATGTTTCACTAAATAATATTGAATGATTGCAATATGATGTTCATAGTGCATCAAACACATTATTAAATGTGTAGTAAAATCAAAATGAACGGACGCGGCAGATTCAGGTACACAGCATATCGACGCGGTAGTGCTATGGTGTACAAGTACAACTCGTCATTTCCCCATCAAAAAAAAAAGAAAAAGAAATGGGTGAATCCTCCGAAAGTTACGTATTGTGATCAAATGCGGGATGAAGCATCGAATATTCTTTAGTTTGTCGAGAAAGAGTTATTTGCACCCTTACAAGGAATTGCAGGTAAAGTAAAAAATAATTTAAAAATAAATAATCAACACGGCGCAAAAAAACCAGTGCTCAGCTAAAATGCTGAAGCCCGGGTACAAAGGCTCGAGATGCACAACACCAGTTCGTCTAGCGATAATATTGCCGACGAATGCTGCAAGCGAAATCACGGGTAAACAGACAATGTTGTTTGACAAGAGATCCTCGCTGATTTTCAACATGATGATAACAAATCGCGTGCAAAGTGCTGTCTAGTGCATACGAGGTTATAACGTATGATTTGAGTACACTAGAAGAAATATTAGTAAGTTCAAATAAATTCATCGAAACGGAGTTTCGTTGAAAAATCTTTTTTTGTGTCGAATTTAAGAAATAATGTGCAAAGTGCTATACCATTTTATAATCCTTATTAAATGCGCCAACTTTGGTGAAATTTGCCACTACTAGCGCCATACATAATTTATTCAGTACAGTCACTTAAGTAAGGTGAACATTTTATTCAGAGTATTTGGTTCCTCTAAAACTAACAATGTTTTCCAATCTAAAGCAGTTGGCTAAGAATTTATGATTCCATATTACTGGATCACTATTCAGCATAATGTAAGGAAGACTGCAGACGAAAAAATAAAGATTTGTAGCAACAAGAGTCAAAAGACTGGCACAGGGTGTACTTTTTCGTGGATAACACATAAGTCACTGTAATTTAAAAACTGTAGGACTTAGAATTTTTTTTATATTTTTTTGATAACATTTGGAACCTTGCCGATCATCTGGTGCCTATTGGACGTCGACTTCAGGGACACCCTGTATAAACAAAATGCTCAATTTCCCTATTTTCCAGTAAACATTTAGTTCTAAACAAATATGACTGAGCAAACTAGTAACCACCACGTGTCGACTTCTCAATCAATCATTGTAGCGTTTTGTGTGTTTGACAGCTTTCCACAAAGGAGGTTAACTGAAACTGAGCCAACGTCGGGTCAAATTTCAGTGTTTGTTGGTGAAACAGGAAATACCTACTTAGTCATAATTTTGTTTACACGATCATTTGATTTTATCTTTAACCACGGCATTGACCGAGCGGTCATAATAATTGTGACTACTGAGCAAAGAAAGTTGGGTTGGATTATAGAGAGATTTTTGGTTTTTCGAAGAATTTTCAGTATTTGGGTAGTATAACTACCAACTACCCAAATACTGAAAATTCTTAGCAGAAAATCGTAATTATTACGTAGATAAATATTACACTGTAGATAGTAGGTACCTATAATTTACGTGAAATACAGCTCTGTCTACCACTTCTTCGAAGCGAAAAACAGCATGATGTTATCTTAAATTGTAGAGCGTACATGTAGTAAAGCGATTATTTCGTCTGTTATGTTTTCAGTTCTGATTTCCTGCGCGTCAGATCATTGCTAAACACCGAAAACGAGTGTGTATATATAACATAGAAAAAAATATGTCAATAAAAACTATAACGTTATAAATAAATAAATGGACTAAAAATACTGTTCAACGATGCTAAAATATTAATATTAAAAGATAATAAAATATTAATATTAAAAAAAAACGTCAATGCTTTTATTCTCATTTTGTTCACATCAAGTCCTTAAATTCGGAGAATCGACCTGCTTAACTTTTTTTAATTCGTTTAGTTGCTTTGCTTTACATCAATAGGTACAATGTCAAAGTTATATTATTTTCCAACTTATGAAACTTATTAACGAACGAAAAAGGTGGTTCAAAAAATGATTTTTAATAAATAAATCAAACTACAATACAGATAGGTAATATCCATCTGCACGTGCATAAATTTCTTTAAGTTGTACCTACTTTTTTTTGAACGCTTCAACATTTTGACACATGTCACTGAGTTGTTAAAGCAATATCAAAACGTTCAATAATAACAATAAAGCATGTGAACAGTTATATTCACTTTTCATTGTTTTTGAATCGTTTTATTCAGTGAAACTTAATACAGTTATCAGTTTTCATTTTTAAGATGGCTTTAAACCCGTTAAACGGTAAGTAAATTGTATATGTACTCTATAAACATCATTTGTGAAACATAACCTCAAAGTTTACAAGAAATTGAATAATTTTGCATGTATATGTATGTAACTTCAATTTTTAGTGATATTTAGGTAATAAAAGTGTTTTTCACAGTACTTTTAATTATGCTTACGAATAATAAAATGTTCTTTCTCTCAGAAAATAATGTTGAAATACAAGTGTTCTCCTTGACCATGAGTTTGAATTTCTGACACATTTTGTCTTCGAAACTTGTTAAAAATAATTATAAAAAACCAAATTATTAACTCTCAAACTTACTAATTCATATAACCATAAGAAAACTTTAAAACCCACTTATTTTAGTTCTATCATATAATATTTTCTACACAAAAAAATAAACAGTTTTCTTTAGTAAAGTAATATTATTTTTCCAGAGCTAAAACGTCGACTGGACGATGACAAAACTCCTTTGCCAAAAAGACTATGCCTGGCAAAGAATGTGGTGCAATCCCATCACTTCCCCACAGCACCTAAAGAAAGAATCGTGGCTGAATGGCTTTGTGCCTTGACCTCTAGAAATAGGCTGAATAGTGAAGAGCTGAAGAGCGTCCTTGATTGGTTATTTGTGGTTGATGATTTGACTAGTGAATTAAAAAGTAAACTTGTACAGGTATGTTTACAAATTTTATTATTTGATTAAAAATTAAAGCTGTGAGGTGAATTTTATACTATCACATTATGACTTATTACATTGTAATGTATTTAATAATGACACAGCTATTAAATGTAAAGAATCTTAAAGTTGCCTTATCGTAAATGACTATCTTATTGGTAGAGTAATTGTAAGTGCACCTGCTAGACAAGGGGTCTCGGGTTTGATTCCCGGGTCGAGCAAAGTAGTACTGAGCCTTTGTCAAAAGTTAATTTCTCATTAGTAGCACGGACTCTCTCAGTTGTGCCCAGTATATTACAATAGGCTCATCCCCTATTACGTGGGAATTATAACATAAATGCAGAAAATTGTGTAATGCGCACTTTTACCTACCCCTTTGAGGATAAAAGCATGATGTTGCATTGTAATCTTAATAATGACAGAATTAATTTGAAGATTGAAATTAAATTAAATTATAATAAACCTACAATTCCAGATTGTAGCAGAATTTACACAAAGGAACCCGTTACAAGCAGAAGAAATACAATACATATCAACATTCCTAGAAAACCCTAAAATAGTATCACAGTTGAGTCTACAAACGGACGAATACCTCACAATATCAATCACATTACTACAACACCTAAAAAATGACAACAACACACAAATGAGTCAGAAAATACTAAACAATTTCATTAAATACTATCGAGAATCAAAAAAGAAATTAGAATTCATCATTAAACTGCTAAACGGTGAAAACTTGGAGACAATCTTCAGTTTTCTTGACACAGATTGCCGCAAGACTGCGATAGATGTTTGTCAAAATATTTTGTTTCCCATCAATAAGAGGACCTTTTTCATCAGTTTCTTACAAACTTTAATCAGGAAAGATAACTTAGAAGCATTGATTGCTGAAAAAGGTGACAATATACAGTCCGTCATCAAAATAATGAACACATTCTTTGAATTTCCAAAAAATCGCTTCGATAATGACACAAAGTTCTTGCATAATTTCATAGACGTCTTTGTCAGTTCGTTCCAAAAAGAAAATCAGATTATCTTTGCTTTTTACATTATGGTTGCTAACGTTTTAAATATGGAACAGAGCTTCATCGTGCCAGCCATGAATTTGCCACCAATTTTAGAAGATGATGCTAAAACTAAAAGGATTCTCTTTCTAAATATGCTAGAGGTTTTGTTACGCAATGAAATTGATATAAATGTCCGCTTGACTGATACTTTTGGTGAGAAAATATCTAAGGTTGAGATCAAAAAGAATTTTACTTCTTTCCTCCAAGCTGTAATGATGGGGCAGCTCAAATTGGAAGGCAAACTGGACAAGACTACATTACAAATAATCAAAACAGCTTTAAAACTGGACCCTGTGTTAATTGAACAGAAAATTAACACAATTCTACCACCAATAATGACGGCAAAGAAAAACAGCTCAAGTTTATTAGAATCTTACACAGAAACAATAAACTGTTTACTAGAAATCCTCTTCAAATTAAGTAGAGGAACAACATTTTTAAATCAAATTCTACCATCGGTAAAAAATATTTTGGAAGCTGGCAACACTGAGCAGTTTGAATTGAAACAGAAGGTTCTAGAAGCAAAACAAGATGGCGTCGAATGTGAGAAAATGGAGGGAAAAATAATTACGGGGTCTGATCTGTTTCCACAAGAATGTGTGACTTTGTATGGGAAGTTGACTTCAGAATTGATGTTTAGACAGAATAAAGAACTTTTGGAGTCACTCCAGAAAGACTTTGAAGTACATTGCTTAATGATGCTTGAAGAAGGATTTGTTAGTGAGTATTTTATTATTTTTAGGCCTTCTTATTTTACCTGCTTTTTCTCCTATGTAACTTAGGTCATAGTCTGTCTTTTCCTTAGACTTTAATGGCCTATTTGTATGTCCAACTATCACTTGAAGAATATGAATCTGTACTAGAAGGGTCCCAAATCGAAAGGCACACACAACAATACACGGCTCGAATACAACAACCAATCGGAGCACCGAACGCGCTCTTGTTTCGATAACTCTTACGTAAATCAAACTCATACTAAGGGTACTGATTTCAATCCACTAATATTGTAGTGAGCCTTTCGATTTGGAAGGCTTGGGTAATAGAATAAATAGTCTTAAATTGTGTTTTCTGTTTAACAATAAGCTTAGTTTACCGTGAAGAATATACTTTAAATACAGCTCGAAGTTGTACAAAACTTAGGTATCATAATTTAACGAAAATTTCCCAATTATCTTCCAGGTCCATCGATAATAACGCTAACGGAAGTACTATCAGCCATTTTGTCGTCGTTCCTACAACAGAACAAGATGGCGGACCACACTGTACCTCTGAACATAGCTGAAGGTTTCTGGAACTTGTACTCTAAGTTCGAAACCGAGTGCCTGGCTAAATTCGGAGTGTGTGTATTGAAACTTAGTTATGTGAGTAAATAATTCTATTTTTACTACATTTAGACATGAGACTTTTTTATGGTATGGCCGGTATACGAGCAAACTGATCACCTGATGGTAAGCAATCACCGCCGCCCATGGACACCCATTGCGTTACAAGAACTTTGGCGGCCTTTGGAGTGTTTGGAATTCAAGGGTTGTTAGGGAATCGAGGATTGGTAAGAGAAATAATTGGGCATACGGTAACTTAACTCATACGACGCGTCGTTTCTTGTCGGTTTTTGAGGCCGTGGTATCCCCCGGTCAAGCCGGCCCATTATTGCCGAAGCATTGCACTTATGATGACTTATTATGATTTTCCTAATACTTATAAAACCATTTCTAAATTCCAGAATCCTCCGCTTGTTATATCATTCCTGAAACTATGCCAAAGTTTCGCTCAACTGAAGTTGTTGAACATAAAGTATAGTAACGTGAAACTAGACATATCGCCTGGCAGTGATACATCGGAGGTTTTCGATCTTAGTATGTTATTACCATGCTTGAATAGCCAGCAATGGACGGCGCTCGCTGAGAAGATTCAGGATGATGAAGCTGTTACGTTTTTGGTAAGTTTTTTTTTTTAGTAACTACAGACTTAAAGAAAAAGTATTTCCTACCGAGCTATGGACCATTGGTTCAGCTCCTAGAAATCTTGGGGCGATGAAACTCTTACGCGACGTCCTACGTGAGCAATCTAGAGGCGGGTCCAGACATGTATCATTTGCCCGATCCGATCACCGTATCCGATCACCGTATCCGTATCTGCGTTTGTATCAAGCCCCGTATCAAGTTTTGGACGCCTCCGATTTGCTCCGTATCCGTATCTTCACAATAGTCATGATCGCGTATCAAATTTCTTCAATTCGCCAACTGGACACTCCAGTTCAACGGAGAGTTCATACCAGGCCTCCTGCTTCAGATTCCTGTTGTAATAGCTTTTGTGGCTGGGGTCCCATAATACCTGCTTTTCTTTATAGGCCTCGATAAATTTAATAACATTTTCATTGTTCCAATTCATTGTTTTTACTTCACGGCAAGGACTGAAAATGACGCGCACGTGCAACCGACCGAGGGTCCGAGTGACGCGTCAAGACTGACCCACGTCCGTATCTGTATCAGCCAATTGATGATCGGACAAAAACCGACATGACATGGGACGGGCCGTATCATAACAGCGTATCGAGATCGCGTATCATGATACGCGTATCATTCCCCGTCCACATATGCGATCATGATACGCGTCGACGATACGGATACGGTGATCGGATCGGGCAAATGATACATGTCTGGACCCGCCTTAGAAGAGACGCGTGTGACACGGCGACTATGTCCTACGTGCAAGTGAATCGATTCATTTCTGTTCCGCCATTGTAATAAAAAAATGTAACGGAGATCGCGTCCGCGACACGCGCACCGCGCCTCACCGTACGATTGTTCCCATAGGCCACATCAATAGAATTTGACATTTTGTTGTTTTCGCGCCGCGCCGCACCGCATCGCCTTCGCGTCTATGTCGCTGACGCAGGACGTCGCATTAAGCATTCTAGCATTTCGATCCTTATAAATATTCGAGAAATAAGTCATGTAACACAACATTTAACAATTTCCAATCTTACTTACAGGACAACCTACTATTAGCCAAAACATTGGCCCTTCAAATGTTGTCAATAAGCAACCACCAGGAATACGCAACAATAACCTCGACAAAGACACATTTGATCAAACAAATTGCTACCAACCCATCACTGTTTCAAGACACTTATTTCTGCAAAGCATTATTCACTGGCTTAGAAAAATCACACATAAAAACATTGGCCAAATGTTTGATCAAACTTTGCTTGGACAACTCAGAGTTGGATGTACTAAGAATTGACGCAGTGGTAAACAATAGAGAATTGCTAAACATGTTGGTATTAGAAACAGCTAAAAATATAGCTAAAACCTTTGAAAACGGTGAATCTTTCAGCAAAGTATTGGGCAAAGCTGACTTCAATATCACCTCTTATGCAAAAGAAGTATCTTTAGTAGAATACTTCAATGAAATAACTATAAATACTGAATCACAAGATATACTGAAAAACTCGATAAACATTTACAAACAATTACCAGTTTACTACTTAGAAGAAAACTACCAATTGGTAGCAATTTTTGTTATGCTGGCAATCAAGAAATGTTCAACTGTCAAAAAACTGAAACGCAGCATAGATTATGTTCTACAAAGCATTTACGAATTGAGCTCCCAGAGACCAGACTTGTATCAATTATTCCCAGCTGATAATATATTTAATTTCAAAGATAATTCTTTATTAGAATTACTGACATTAAAAATTAAAACGCCAAACACTTTGCTTATAATCAAAAGCCTGTTGGAATTAGCTGTGAAAAAGGTTCGGATTGACAGTGACCAAGTGAAAAATATAGTAGAAAGGCTCTTAAAAAAGAATAAGAAATCTATTTCTGACATAGAAGCTTTCAACGACCCTGTGTTCCAAATAACTTGTTTGATACTTCCGTCAATAGTGAAGCAAAAGAAAGCTATAACTGCAAGTGCTTTCCGATCAATACTAGCGGACCTACAAGAAAAACTGCACAAATCTTTACTAGAATCGTTTAAAAACATCGATTTTGGTAATAGTAGCTTTTCATTAAACGATACTGGTAACACTGAAGATAGTGTTGTGCAATCGGAAAGTAGTGTGGCAACTTTGAACGCTATGGTGGCGTATTCGTTGACACTTTCGAGGTATTCCGAAAATCCGGAAGGGGAGGATGTGAAACATTTGGACTGCTTATTAACTGCCTTGGAGTTCTTCGTACAAAATGCTGTGAGTATTAAATGCTTATTTACTACAAACTAAAAGTACATAATTTCAATTACAAAAACATGGTACATGATGCATTAAAAAAATAACTGCTAAATATAAGGGTCTCGATTCAATTTCCGGGTGTAGTCAAATACCTATTGAATCTTGAGCACCTTTTCTCAACTTCTTTTCCCAAAATATGAAAGACTAGCTAACCCGGCAAATTTCGTACCGCCTCTATATTACTTTTTCTAACCTTTTGAACCTTCCCTGGACTTCCACAAATATTTCAAGACTAGATTAGACAAATCGGCCCAGCCGTTATCGAATTTTAGTTGGACCAACGAACAGCAATTCATTTTTATACATATACAAGATTACCATAGTTACCTAAACGTTTTCTTGTTAATTACCATTTTTTAATTCAATTTACAGATAAAAACAACAGAAAATCCGGATTCCAAACCCCAACACATAGATTCATCAATTCAACTACTAAACGTAGTATTACGACGCATGAAGAAACTAGAAACACACTCAGTTTTCCAAGAAAAAGACAAATTGTTCCTTCAAATATGGCGTAGTATAAAAACTCGGCTAATGTTGGAACAAGAAAAGAAAGTACTAAGTGGTAATAGTTATGAAGAAATTGGTACTACGTTGAAGTTACTGTGTGAACTGTCTTCAGTTGAATGTTATGTCACGAATTTCGTTGGTGATCTCAATAATTTGGTCGTTTTGAAGGTAATTATGGTTTTTTTATTAAGCTATCTTAGAGAGGAAAATCATCCAATCAGTTCTCTTGCCTTGGGCGAGGTGAGAGAGAATGTCTGTCTGACTCTTACTGACGCAGCCCCGGTAAACCCGCTAGGTAGTCCGCAGCTTCGGATCAAGCATCACCCCTACTAGGTACCATATGTCGTTCTGATGGATCGTTAAGGCGCGTGTGGATCGCTCGGCGCCGCACACCCGTACGGGCCTGGTTCTGGTCGGGCGACGAGCTATCCTTGCTCACCGTTCCCAGACCCGCCCTTTAATTTCACGAGATCAAAACTAGAGCGCGTTCGGCGGTGTGATTGGTTGGTTCATTGGAGCCGGCCAATCACAGCGTTAAACTTAAAACAAACTCGTAAGGCCCCTGTTTTCTCAATTAGGAAAACTAGAAATAATGTTGTATTCTAATATAAAAATCAATTTTCAATGTTTTCAGAAACCATCTCAACAAAAAGACAACAGTGCGGAGATCAAATCTCGCAAAGTTTTCAAATTCCTATGGTCGCAATGTCTCAAAGCAAATATCGTGGGCCCCAA
The DNA here is from genome assembly GCF_023101765.2 of Spodoptera frugiperda. Classification (NCBI taxonomy): domain Eukaryota; kingdom Metazoa; phylum Arthropoda; class Insecta; order Lepidoptera; family Noctuidae; genus Spodoptera; species Spodoptera frugiperda. The sequence continues at coordinate 2,661,046 of NC_064228.1, read as the reverse complement.
ATGTGTTGCCATGTCAAAATTAATGCACCGCGCTTGTAAGAATTTGAGGAATTGGATGCGGCAACACTATGACTATGAAGACAGTGTTGCCAGAGTAAATGAAGATATTTCTACCGAAGATTTAGTTGTGAAAGTTATTAAAGTGGATGATGAGATTTGTGAAATTGTGAGATTGGATTTAGATGCATTGTCGGAACTGCTTTTGGCAGCTAAAAAGGTACGCTTTATTTCACTAATATTAAATTTAATTTGGTAAACCTATATTATTTAGGTTGATCAAGTGCTGTTGTGCACTTGTCATCTCGGGTTCGTTTCGTTTCCTAGTTTACATGTATAAAGTATGGAAATCACTCATCGTCATATGATTTGAATGAAACTACAAGTAGTAGTCGTCCACAGAAGCATAATACAACTAAATCTTCCAACGAAAAGGGGATTTTAAAAAAAATATTTTCAACTAAACAAAATAATGAAATCGATCAAGTATTAAATTCTGTTAATGCCGTAGTTATAATACCGTATTTGTAAAGAGTATTCAAATTAGCTCAAAGAGAAAGAAAAATGCACTTTTTGGCTTACCTACTGAGCCTATTTCGCTCATTTTTCGTATATTGTCAGCCAAAATGATAACAAATATGTGGTTTAAATTAAGTCATAAGAGTTTAGTATAACTTATTACTTTTGTCTTTGAACTTCAAAAATGCAATGGTGCTTATTTTATGGGCGCTTCGCTTCTTTAAGTGTTTAACTGCCAATAGAAAACTGTTGAAGGCAAATCCTCCGCTAACGTCGGTCACCGGTGACCACCACGGCGTTTAATGTGTTAATATACTCCATAAAACAATATAAAGCGTGATATTAGCTTTAACTATGAATGTATTTCTTATTTAACTTTTCAGATATCCCTAGACTACAGTTTCGTCGACGTCACATTCGAAGTACAGCACTTAATACATTATGTGCTGAGTAACAAATATAATCTGAAGTTCGATATATCGTGGGAGGCATTCTTCATATTGTTTGAGGGATGTGTTGCAGTACTCAATAATATGCTGCTGGCTAGAGAAGAGGTTTTAGAAGACAGGTTTGTATTATGAGTTTATTTATCTTATTTTTTTATTTAAAACCTTTATCTTTCTATTAACTTTTAACAGTCACGCTAGCTTAGCTATTACGTCTTCGTAGCATAACTACATATCACATCTTTGGTGGAAAACCACCGTGAATCATTAACGTCGAAATCAGGACGTAGTGCAATATTTTATTCTTTGGTTATTATTAAATGCCGATATTATGTTCAAAGATCCATGCTACACTTAAAAATACACCTATAAGCGCAATAAAAACTATAAATGTAATGTATAGTTAGACTTACAAACATGAATTTATTAAAAAATTAGTATTTACTACCATATAAGTTGATTTGATGTTTTAAAACTCAAAGTGCATAGGCCTTTCAACTACCAAAGATGAAAATAGGGCCTCTCGCGACTGCTCTCTGGGAAAAATAAAAAATAATAAAAAGTATACTGAAAATATCAATATTTCAGATGGCCATGCTACATGCAGTGCTACAGAGCGCTCATTACATCGCTCTGTGAACGAGCGACATCACACGCCCAGCTAGAGAGGAGGATCGAAGAAAAACTCGCTGAAATGGCGCACTCTATTGAGAAGTATGTATTTAACTATGTTCATAACTTATTATTATTAAAAAACAACAACACACAACACAACTTTTATCCCCGAAAGGGTAGACAGATGTGCACCTATGTGTTAGTGCTAGTCAGCCTAAATAAACTAGCCTACTAGGTAGCAGATATTATAGTGTACAAGTGTGTGCTCAAACACATTTGCATTCTCTGTTCCCTCACTCTTTAAACCCGATGAGACGGCAGACCGACAAGATTGGAGAGACGTTAGGTGCAGTACCAACGGTTTTATGTGCTTTCTGAGCCACGGAGGTGAGACATCGCCGAACTTCCTGACTCCGAGGTAATAAGGGCAGTTCAAATTATGATTACAACACAACGTCACGCCTTTTTATCCCCGAAGGGGTAGGCAGAGGTGCACATTACGGCATGTAATGCCGCTATACAATGTGCACCCACTTTTCACCATTTGTTTTATAAGCCCCATGTAATAGGGTGAGCCTATTGCCATATACTGGACACAACTCCAGACTCCGTGCTACTACCGAGAAATGTTATTATTATATATTTGTAAAAAAACTATAGCAGATTTTTACAACTCGACATGTCTGGCACGCTTAACTCTGTTGGTTTTTTTATGGATTAAGCCGGTAAACGAGCAGACAGATCACCTGATGGTAAGCAATCACCGCCGTCTATGGACACTTGAAACACCAGAGACGTTACAAGTGCGTTGCCGGCCTTTTTGGGGTTAGGAATTTAAGGGTTCTTGGGGAATCGGGAATTGGGAAGATTAGGAAGGGTGAGTACCTTAATCGCACAACGAAACACAACGCAAGCGTTGTTTCACGTTGGTTTTCTGTGAGGCCGTGCCATCACTCCGGTCGAGCCGGCCCATTCGTGCTGAAGCATGGCTCTCCCACATTCAAAACAAGAACTAGACTTGTTTAACCAAAACAAACACTATAATATATTTTTATACATTTTCAGATTGACTCAATCAATAAGCAAGCGTAAGAAGCATGTTTCAAGAATAGCAGCATACACGGTAGCGGATCTCTGTACCTCTCTAGAAAGGAACGCACCAACGAAAATGGTTCGCCAACACCTAGAAAATTCCGTAGCCCTACTCATACAGGCGTGTGATAGCACATATGCTATGTCCTTCTTGAAACGAGGACTAGTGGGCTATGTAGGACAAATGACTATGACCAATTTGTACACTATGTATAAGAGGTACCATAAGTATATGGGTAATTCATAAGTATTACATTATTGTGAAAATAAATAGTCTTCGTGAAGTGTCTGAGAATGAATGAGAATTTGGTGCTCTGGCTTGTTAACTGACGTAAATACCGTATTTTTTTATAATAACTGTCGCGAGAAATACCAAATTAACTAAAAAGTGATTTTTAGTTAAACCGTGAGGTTTGAAGAAAAGCTCTTCTAGTTTCGAGTCACAGAGGGACTGTGAAAACTGCTAGATGAAGAGATCGTCTGTGACTCGAAACTAGCAGAGATTTTCTTTTAATTTTATATGAAAAGTTAAAATAAGTGTCCAATGTTTTAAAATAATCAGATTACGTAGTAGTATGTATAGTTGTATACTACACTATTGTTAAATTGTTAACAAACAAAATAAAAATATGTCATGTTGTAAAATACTTTATTAAAGTTTTCCTAGTAGGTTACCCTTAAACATTTTTATTCATATTACAATGTGTGTCTATTTTGTTATATTATTATCGTCGATTATGAACCCCGAATGTTTAATACATTGTATACAACTCCACACATTAAAGCTACAGGTTAAAATGGTTTTTTTTTATTCCAGAGTATAATAAATCTAAATGTCTATGTAACATACCTAAAATATAAAAAATAATTCAAATACTTTTTTATAAAACTTCTTTGTTCTTTAATTTACCCTATATCCCATACCTATGATATAATAAAATTATGCATCTTTATTATTGATTAGCAGACCCGGGAAACTTCGCCTCAAAAAAATTATTTTCTCACCTTTTAAACCTACCCTGAACTTCCACAAATAATTTAAGACCAAAATTCGCCAAATCGGTCCAGCCGTTCTCGAGTTTTAGCGAGACTAACAAACAGCAAGCTAAGTGGCAAGTTAGCTAAAACACGTTTAATTTTATATAATGAATTTTGGAAAACACTGCTACCTACCTCCCAAATATTAATGTTTATATTCCTATTCAATCAAACGACAAGAGATTTGCAGAAAAACATATTTTCAATTTAGACAATACTGAGCAATAAGTAAGTACGTATGCGTGACAAAATATTCCCATTGTCTCTAATCTCTTAAGTATCAGAAAATCATGCACCTTATCAAATTCTCAATGATGATTATTCTGCACAGTCATAAAACATCACTACCTTATATGGTAAAGCAAACAAAACTCAAATAACAAATGTCATTCACTGACTAAGATAATAACAAAAAGTACAAAGTTGTTATCTATTATTATCACAAGTAACGTACTGTAAAGATATTATTTACGAAAATCGCGCGCAATTTCAAATGTCATTTGCGATTTTGCGACTGTTTCCGTCAGTCCGTATATGGGCATTTGTTGAATACTAAATTCTGATTGGCTGAAACGCTGTCGTCATCAGTGACTCACTTTTTAAAGTTGATAGTATAAAAGTATTTCTATCCGTGCCTTTACAAAGTGACATGTATTCTGATATCTAATCTTAGTTACATTGGAGTGACTTTTATTTATCAATAACATTTTTATTTGAAGACTCAATACGTATTATCGCGTAGTTCAACAGAGTTGCTAGTGTAGTTTTCTGAAAGTTGCCATCTTGCTTTTGCAACTTTTAAATATAAAAGTCTTATTAGATCGTTTTTATTACCGATAAATTTACCAAAAATATAAAAGTGCAATTTACAATTACTCTGTTAGTGTCAGTTTGTGTGAATTTGTCGTAGTTATAAAAGGACACTGTATTGATTTTGTCAATCAGTTTGACGCATGCGCTCATTGGGTGCCGTAAAAAAGGGTTGGCCAACATTCCGAACAGTGTCGTTCCGGTCGCCGTTGTCGTGGTGTCGGTGAAGTTAGTGGTGGAATTTTTACGTGTATAACATCAAAAAATGGTAAGTGAAGAAAATAAATTACAGTGCATAACAGCCGCGATGTGTTCTTACGTTATAAGAGTGGTGAATTACGAATCGGAATATCGCAATTTCACGGAAAATAGCTCTTCAGTGACCGGTGCCGCCATATTTCGCACAACCCACAGTCGAGTTTGCACGCCTTTTCGTAAAAATCGTTGTCACCGTCCAGTGATTTGATGCCACGTGTTGTGTTTTCGAGTATATGACCGTGGAGATGTCTACCAGTGCCGAGATGACGAGTGGACATTACTACTCAATGGGCCGGTATTGGATTTCACGTACGTTTGAAAGGTTATTCCTGCAACGCCTTTTTTGACGAGCCCGGAGTGCCGTATGGGGCGATGAATGATTTTGAAGGGCTGGAGAGGCAAAAGTGGTGTCCAGATGAGTTATCAGTAGAGTGTAGCGCGCCGGGGGCAACGAACTTTACAGGGAATGCATCGTCGCGCAATCGCACTTGCGTTTGACCATATAAGGCGTAGTGATCGCGGCTGAGCTTGTCACATACATTTCGTGTCTATTTTGGGGCGAATAGGCGCGTCTGAATACCGCAGCCGGTGATACGTCATTATAAAAGTGAGCCGAGGGTATTGGCCGAGCAATGTCAAGGTCGTTATTCAATTCTATTGACGAAAATCTAGCTGTATCAGATATTTTATCAGGTAGCTGCGACAAGCAAAACTAGTCTTTATTGCTGGTCAATACGGTCCACAGAGATGGCATTAAGCCAATCCCGGCGACGAGAATCACGCTGAATTAATGGATTAATGTTCTTATCACAAGTTTTCCTGCTAGTAATACGGCTCATTGGTTGAAACTACTGATAAAACTGAATTCAAATCCACACATGACAAGGAAAATATTCCATGAAGCAGCTAATTATTATTAGTTCAAAACTTAAAGATTTAGTTTATTATACTCTATGAGTAAGTTCCTTCCTCAAGTCACAATCAATATGTATGAATAATTCAAAGTATCAAGTCATCAAATATGACTAACTCTATTGGCATGACATAAATGGGACAAACTTGAACTTGTGACTAACACACAAAACTTTAAAATTAACAATTACCCACATACAAAACGGTAGATACATTAATTTATGTCAAAGATCACACCCACACAGTTATTAGCAAATGCAATAAAACAAAATAACAGTTAATATCAATTTATCTTCGCAGATAATTAATTCTCATTAGTGACTTTGTTCATACAATATGTTGACCCCAAGTAACTGGACAAAACAAGATTATATTTTTATAAAAACAACTGTTATTGCTCTTTAAAATATGGTAAAATTATGTGCGCAATGTAAAGTACCATTTCTTTAAAAGATTCACCAACTTATTCTTATAAGCTCATCTAAATTCTCATTAGATTGTTCCATTTTAGACATATTAAAATACTGATGGTATCAAAAAAAAACCAATTACTTTTAGATTTAACTAAATAACTGAAGTACTTCTTTGCACTATGAGCTATAATTATATTATATTTTTCTGTAAACAGTCTACAAAAAAGCATCTTTAGTTACACATCAAATAGGTAAATAGGGCTATTTCATAATGGACAAGACTACAAAAAAACCTAAGCCAGTCAATAAGCAGTCAAAATTCCTTTTCCACCATTTTTCCCTTTCATAACATATAACTAGCAAAGCAAAGCAACTGTATCTCACTCATCTAACACTCAAGTACATGTCAACGCCCCTGTTTACAGAAGTCACAGACCCAGCCATTGATTTTTAGTTTATAATCAACACAGCTGTCCTTTTTTCTACAACTATGGGGTGGGGTAAACTGAGTGACTTGCAAGTTTTTAGTTGAGATTGAAAATGTTTATGCTGCTTTTAGTTTAAATCTCTCTTGTTAGTTAATGTATTCATTTACAGTTATGGTTTATGCAGAAACTGTTTCCCTTTTTAATAAGTTTTGAAATGAAAATGTAGGCATACAGATCACCTCATGGTGGAATGATTCTGTGAAGATTCTTAAGTTGATTTATTCTATTTCATCGTGAACTACATCCCATGATAGCTAAGAGATTTTTAAGCTGGAACCAACATTTGGTGGTCCAAAATAGTACATATTTGTTTATTTAACAGGATGTTACAAATCTGTGTAACTTCTTACAAAAGCTTTGTTATCAGTTTTTAAGGATATGACATGAATTGTTTTCCAGAAAGTAATGAGATGTGTAACACATGGAATTTTGAACCCAAATATGTACCATGCTTAGTTATTCTAATATCATTATCTGACTAATGTCTACAACTCATTGTAGTAGTAATTCATATTTTCCTTAAAACAAAATGCGTAATAAAACAAGAACATCAAGCTTAATCTGTTTTAGCCATACATGGAAAAGCTTGTAAATAAACCTTTTAACTCCATTGATATTAATGAAGTTTCTCTGACCATATACAGTCACTTATCTGTAAAAACTCGAAACGTGAGTCACATTTCATCTTGTGAGTCATGCCGTAATGTTAGACCATCTATGTCTAGACTTTCTCTATATGCAATGTATTTATACTGGATTTGTTATAGAACAGATGTTGGTCACAAATGGCCGTCTCCGAGATCGGAAATGTTTCGGAATAATCTTTAGAAAATACCCTTCTGTGACGAAATACGTAAATAGCGCCATTTTGAAAACGCGAAAACGAAAAAATTATAAATCTGAATCTGAAGACGATCTTTCGCATGTTTTGTCATCTCAAGCAAAGCATGATCTTACTCAACTCGTAATTTTGTATCGTTCACGATTTTTATTAAAACCTAAGATGCCTTTGTAGTCTTCTCTCCTTACTTTATTAAAACAAGAAGTTTCGCAGTACCGCAGTCGTTGTATCGCCTTTGTAATGACTAGACTGTTTCCGAGACTTACTCGTTTCCATGAATTTGGATCTTATCGTTCCGAGAACATACAAATGATACAAAACATTTCCTTTGTTCGTATTCAATTAGTCAGATCTATGTCTACAAGGAGGTTTTAATCTATTAGCTGAATGTAATCCTGTTAATGGTCTATCTCCGAATCTCACTCGATTCTAATCTGAAAAGCGTTTTCTATTTGTTGCCGAAAATTTGAATCGGTTTAAAAGGTTTCTTTGTCAATTTCAACGAAGTATTAAGCTTAAAACATTATGTAAGTCTTATCGATTGTATCGTTCTCTTGAAATTGGTAATGTAATTCACGATAATTCGGCATTTGTATCCGTGATAACTAGATATCCGCTAATATCGTAGTTTTCAGTCAAATAAACGCGAACAATTACTGTTTAGGTGTGCCCCAAAACATTAAATACGAAACCGACTGTTACATTGAAAGTATTGTTTTCTCTTGTTACGTCTGATTGGGTCTCTTCTAGTTTTTTGATGTGACCACCGCTATGTATAATCGTCATAACTATTCAAGGAGTATCGACCGAAAAACCATAAAAACAAGTCAGCCTATACTCGTTTTTAACTCATTATATTATGGCCTAATGATCAATTAAAATTTTAATTAAATGTGAAATATTCCTATTAAAATATTTAACTTCATATGTGCTGAAGTTTAAAGCCTCGCTAAGTGGATATTATACGCGTAAAAGTATATTGTAAGACTTTTAATTCTCTCGAATGAGAAAAAACACATAAGCTTCTATATCTGGTAGATTTTTTAACCGGTTTATAGGCTCAAAGTCTCACAATAATCGGTAGAACTACGTTGTAAGGCTAACAGGAGTATTTTAACGCCTAATTTATAGTTCGTTGCAAAGATTAAATTTCATATTAGAAGTACTTTGCATAACAACATCTAGTTATAGTATACAGATGTCAAGCAACCCACAACGAACAATGGTTATGTGTACAATGAATCGCAAATACCTATTTCGTCCCCTGCCAAAACTCCCCTTTTCGTCCCCTAATCAACGAGGGTGATGCTGTCCTTTAGGACGGGCGAATATTGGAGCCCTGCTGCTTGTAAAAATCAAATTTTAAATATTGATAGAGCTATTTTATTCTCTTTATAGCAAGCGATTCGTGCTACTCATATTTGTACGATACGAATAGGTATGAAGTGTCGTAATCGATATCCTTAGCTATCGATTCATTCTCTATCTTATACCTTAGTCCTTTTATTATAAAATCCGTCTTGCTAATGAATTACGTACCTAGTCCAGTCAACTGTAAAGTTACTCATCAGTACATTCGCAACTCACCTGAGTCAGGCAATGACGCATACTTAACCGACTGACATTAAGGTCGTTGACCTTCACGGCAGTTTTTTTATAGGACAATGTCGCCCGCGTTGTTACTTATGCGTGCGTAATGAGACAGACTGAAAGGAGTCTTGTTGGAGTCACCAAATCTAAATAAAGAGATGCGTTTTGGTACTCTACAGAAAGTCAACTAAAAAATCTTAAAACTCTATTGTCTACTTTACGTAAATAAAGTATTGATCTCCTCTGACCATTGGTCATTTTTGTCTTTACTCCAAAACCATGTACGCTTCTAAGCAAAGCCGCCATTTTCCCGTTACAAATATTCCTTTGTAAATTTAAAATTAGTACTGGAAAGATTACTTTCCTTTACCTATGTGGCAATTATTGGAAAACTAATAATGACCATTCCCGTTTGTCTTATTTAGCTGAACAGTATTATGTGCGGATAAATATTATTTTCCTGGTGGTTTTCCTAATTTTAGTAATATAAATTATTGTATGTAGGAAATCGTTAGTAGCTATTTAGTTATTGTTTCCTGTAAGCTCTAAACAATATGTAGCAATATAGGCTTAAACAACAATTTAAACTAAATGTAACTTAAATCACTTTGAGTGAAACTTAGCGGAAATCTTGCTGATTTTGACCTTATTATTGCGCATTTGTGAATGAACGTGCTTCACTAAAGGACGCCATTAGCATAAATTACGGAATGGCTTCAGCCAAATTATCCTCGAAAATGTATACAAGCTTAAGTAGTGAATTCTCAGTCAGTATGAAAAGAAATCGAAGAAGCTTCATCAACTTTAACAATATTAGCGTTATTCTCATTTATTTATAGAAATACTGTATTGTGTACTTTTATCAGTACAGAAAGGACATAGCTAGATAAATGCCCCCTATCTCAAGTGCACACTTTCATGTTGTCTCTATCTCGAGTGTGAAATTGAAATGACTTGCAGTTTCGCTAAAATTGCGTACTAACTGACATCTACACAAATTAAAGCAGAAAATGAAGCGTTGCTAAGTGAATATGACGAGACGAATTTAATAAAATCTTTCCAAGATTAATATTTACGCCAAACGCTAAAACGTCAAAACCCACAATTCTGATGTAACAGAGCGAAAGATATTCTACAACATTCTGAATTATACGTTTGAGAATTTCATGTGTTGATCCAAAAACCTTGGTGGCTAGCAAGCGATAGATCTAAATAAAATAAATCAAATCTTCCGGAATAGCGGAGTTGGTTGGACGACATTAGATTAATGTGGGTGATGTGGTTTTTTCTAATCCAATTGGCGTCATCGTTTCGTACCGCATTGTTCATTCCCTATCTGCTTTTGGCACAGGACTGATATCCAGAAGAACAATTTGTGGCTACCAAAACGTGTTCAAGGATGCAATGAGACTTGTATAAAAGCCCAACAGTATGAACGATTTATAACGAACCAAAGACCATTTGACTCACGTTTAATGATGAGTTTGCAATTCCCGATTATATTGCGTTCTAGATTACCAACTTTTAAAACGAATAAGTCATTACTTTGTTTGTAATGGTTTACATTAGCCACGAATCCCATATTTACAAGTACACAGTAATTAAAAACACATTAATGCTATCTACATCTTTCATTGTAAAAAAAAAAACTACAATTCCTGTCCATTTACTCAATAAAGATAATTCATGTGTGAAACATGACATGAGCACTGAGCAGGTATGCCAGCATTCGCTACGTTACTTTAATTCTGCGCGAGAGTGGAATGCCTAACAATTCTCTTGTAACTGGGACAAACTGGCTATTTCTAATGAAAATTACATTGTATCTACTACACACATTTGATGTTGATTACTTTTACCAATTTCATTACATAATGCCAAGTATATTTGAAATGGTGTTTTAAAACCATATTTTCAATACTATCACGTCCCGTTTCCATTAAGTTCTTGATGGAACTGGCCTCCGCTTTTGAAGGCTCTTCAAAGGCCAAATGAAATGAAGAAAAGCTGATAAATAATTCAACACACAGCTGGAAATTCAAAATTGCAGTACTGAATTACGGGCAATCGATCGACTGCCGTAGCATTGCATGATGGTAATTTCGTCTAATGCGGCAAAATGGTGCAGTCTGGAATATTTGTTCGTTCAGGCAGAAATATTGCTAGTATTATATGGTAATTAAGTTAAACGTGATCGGAATAAGAACCACGTGCAGTTTACTCTAGTAAAAAGACGTGGCTAATGAGTTGAAAATTGTAGACTCGGTATAAAAAAATATAGTGCTAAAAAGCATAAATGAAAGATCAAAGAAAGTAGTACTAACTGTTTTAGCTGAGTCTTCAACCTTCAAATTGACCGTGCAACACAGCATTACGAAAATAGAAATAGCCCAAATGAAAAGGTCAACTTTTAAGTTCACGAAAGAGACCTTTTGACAATGAGGCGATGCTAAATAAGAAACGCTTTTATTTCAACCGTCCTTGATTTGACCGAAGAAAATATCAATTAGGCACTCGAGAACGTTTCAAGAATGTTAGAAATTAATGTTTCCATGGAAGTGCCAACGCCAAAACATTAGATGACGAACAATATTTCCAAATGTCCGTATAATTATGGACGATGACTAATACTTATTCATGACTAAATTAAATAAACTTGAAATAAGCTAAGCAATGTAATGACAAGTCTGTAAAAGAAATCATGAGCAAATTGTACTGCGGCAAAATGTTTTTTGTAGCATAGCCCTAAAATTCGGAACACGATGAAAAGGTATTTGTAAATGTTTACACGATACAAATTAAGGTTTGCAATACCAATGACATCATTCAGATATTGGATACAGAAATAGAAATAGATTCGCTTTTATGCTGGTATATAAATAGTTCATTGTAGTCGGTGAAGAATGAATGCGGTCTGATATTATACGTTCGTTCAGATACCGTTTCACGGATATTTATTACTTTAATCTGAATTCGAAATGCCATTTCTGTAGGATTCGTTTCACGCTGTAAAGTTCATGTAAAAAGATGAGAGAGAAATAATATTTAGACGCCAAAGCTCCAGCAAATTCCGAAGTTCCTTTGGAAAAATCTCTCCAGAGATGTCTCTACTCGTGAAACTACTATCAAATCCTTTTAGCATTTTTCGTTAAAGAATAGTATTCCCAAAGGATGCAATCTTTAGAAAATTGAAGCTTTATAGAGAAAGATATTTGAACATGTGCACAGCAAAGGATTTGAACGCACGTGGCTTGGTTCATGCACCGTCGTATTATTAGATCGTGCTACGGCCAATGTCTTCGAGTGTGGAATACGGCTATTTTTACTGTACCATGCGGGGGACGGTCGCTTTTAGATGCCTCTAGCGATGTTACAGCTTCGTTAAAGGTGGATTTAGATATATATTTTTACGATGGATACGCTTTTATCTACGTTTCACAGATTTTGTAGATTTTAAAAGTTCTTTGGGCTTTACTCGTAAAATTAGTCAATAGATATGTGAATTGCTTAACCATTAACCGCTGCGATTGATCTATTTTAATCGTAATTCGAGTTCTACATCCCGTATTTATTACGTGCGATTTCCAACCGACTACCACAAGGTCTGCGACTAGGTCAAGGCGAAACAGCCGTCTTACATTACACATTATTGTTGACTAAACAACTCTAGACCGAGCCCATTTGATCCTGCAATAAAACGTTACTCATTGAACCGAGAACCACCTGTACAAACAGAATAACACACAAAACAAAATGTGTACAACAATAATTATACCTACCTTTGTAATTTAAATGTATAGAAACATTACGTTTGCACCGCGAAGCCCCCGACCTCAGATAAACGATGATAACATTCCCAGTGAGTCATGACATGACATTTACCCTCGAGAAATAAAATGCGTCTTTATGATTGTCGGAATATGATTTCATTTTGTATGTGGGTAGTTGGAAATTGTGTGAAAGGTGTCTGCCATTCTACGATACAGTTTTGAAGGAGGTTTGATATTTCCTTCCTTTTGTGCTATCGATATGTCTCTCACATAAACAATCTTTGTACAGGTTTTTGCTGACTCATAGAAATGTGAATGAAGACGCTATCTTGCAAGACGTTTACGAACTGCACGAAATTATTATAACTAATGAAAAAGTTTTGCAACGTAATCCTCTTTCAATATTTATTTTCACATCTTTAGTAATTTGAAGTAAAAATAAAGCAAAGCTAGTATTTAATTTACAAGTGAAAATAAGTAACATAGTATCCCATTTCACATTTTTATCAGTATATTCGAATAGATATTCGTTTCAAAGCTGCTACAATGCACTCATAGTTAAATAAAATGTAGATCAAACTGCACCAGCCTTGTGGGTTAATTGAAATAGATCTGAATGAAATGCGACAACAGCTGCCTCCGTATATAACGGGGATTATTTCTGACTACCCTCATTATTGCGTAATTTATTTAGCAAATACCCGCGTCTCTGAAAACATTAGTGAGACGCTGTGCTAAACAATTTATTGATGTTACAAAGAATAGTGTTTGCGTAGTTGATGAATGTAGTGGAAAATGTCCTTTAATCTAGTTAATAGCTGTAAAGAATTTAGACCAACGTATTTAGTGTAGTGTTTATCAAATTAGATTATAGTTAATGTGCAAATGTTAGTTAGTGCCGTTGCTTAAGTAAACCGTTATAGCAGAACGGTAAATTATTGTAGTAGCTTTTTCGAATAGGACTATGATACAGTTTTCTTTTAGAGTGGTAGACGTATTTGTTTGGTTATTTTTCCTAAGATTTAAATCAATTTAATGGTACGGACTACGGTTGAGTAAAAGGCAATGCGATCCATTTTTATTGGCTTTTAGAAAGTTCAATGTATGGAGCAATATTTGTCCTTGTGTCTCCAAAAAATTCGCTAGTAAACTGCTCGGTTGCTGTGGATTGCCTAGCGGGTTACCGGGGCTCTGTCTCGAAAAGCAGGAATAAAAACGAGCTGGGTTTTAGTTAGTAAGAGTCTGACACTCCTCTCGCCAATCTGATGAATTTCACCCCTCAAAAAAGAAACTTGCTCTGTTTTGTGAGAATAATAACGCAACGAAAAGTGGGTGTGGCCTTCCATCAGCGCTTAAGAAGCATTACACAATATTGCGTTCAGAATACTAAAACGAACACGAAAATGTAACAAATCTTGGCTATCTCTACAACGCTCAAGAATCCTCGTAAATGTCTTAACTTCTAAATGATGTTGTTCGCGTCAGAACTCTGAACATTTTGAAACATATCTATTTAAAATTGTTGGCTGACCGCCTGAGACAATGGGGACCCATTCCAAACCTATTGACAAGTTCCGTCCGTGGGATACAATACGAGCGTACAGGAAATGTCGCTGGATGTTTTGAATTTAAACGGCCATTTTGTTAAATTATATTTCGGAAGTAGAATTTCTTCATATTTATATCTGTTCTTGAGTGCCGGTTTAATGATGATACTTCCGTAATATGATTAGTAGAAATTATTTAAGCGCGGTTTAAAAAGAAAATACCGGCTGTACGCTAAACTCGTTAACATTCGTCAAAAGTTAAACTATTTATTGGTAAACCGTCCAAAATTACGAATTCAAAACTGCCATTTGTGGATCCTTAATTAGTGTTACTGTTGATGTCATTATTCGATACTTCGGATTAAAAAACAGGATAGAAACCGGCTAACTTAATTTGTTTTAAATCAACGATCCCTAAGACGTGTAAACGATCGGTCTATTATTCACTACGATGCTCTAATCTTCGGAACATCTTCTTGATCTCACCGTGACGCTGGCAAGAGTCCAGGGAACGCCCCGCTTCTAATCGATCGTGCATTCATCTGCAACTAGCACATTCATGCATTGCTTGGCTGTGTAGAACAAACCACTACCCTCCAATCTGCATAGTAACATAGAACCAAAGAAATATGAAATTAGTTTATAAACGTCTAAATATTAAGAAATATTTTCGTGATGAAAATGTTATTAAGTTACAAAAGTATTCAGCGACTCTGATATTAAAGGATTCTTCAATCTGAAACGCTCATCTCGCCTGCGATCTCAAATTCTTTACCGACTCCAATATTTTCAGAATATTGTTCCTTTGCTCGATGTTCCCGACTTGGGGTTTAGAAATAAATGATAAATGTTAAAACGGGTAAATAGGAAAATAAAACCAATTTGTTGCGACTCGTAATTCACCATTCAATTATAATATGAAATGAAAATCATAATATATTATCAACATGTAACATAATGATGGCTAACAGTTATCTATTGGACCCACAGCATAGGATATAATATCCTAATCACCTTCACAATGTAAATTGATCAAATATCTATTTAGTTAGTTCTGAAAACCTAGGAATATTCTTCGAAGGAATTTCTTAACTCTTTTTGCAATGACACGCCTTTTTATCCCCGAAGGCAGAGGTGCACATTACGGCACGTTAATTCTTAACTCACTACAAAATGGTTGCGTTTCACTCGCACAGCATACTCCTTCGAGGAATACCAGACTTATTTCATTGTTAAACAAGTGAACTTGTATCATTAATCTTCTCATTTGGTTCACAGGCGTCTGGTGTGACAGTTTCGGACGCGTGCAAAACGACGTACGAGGAGATTAAGAAAGACAAGAAGCACCGCTACGTGGTGTTCTACATCAGGGATGAGAAACAAATTGACGTAGAGACCGTCGGCGAACGTAACGCGGAATACGATCAGTTCCTTGAGGATCTGCAGAAGGGTGGCACCGGAGAGTGCAGGTAATTTACGCTTTTATTTCTTGTATTATATGGTTGTATTTAGTTTGTTGCTGTTTTGGATGTTAGGTCTATTGTTCTTCTCTGATTGTGGATGATGTGGGGATTGGGGACCATGTCCAACAACATTAACACATTGAACACCATGGGGGCAAAAGTGACCGACACTAGCGGAGGATTATCTTAAAAAAGGAGTGGTTTTGTAATGGTGTGGTCAAACTAGCAAACGAATCATCTGATGATAAAGTTATCAGCGCCCCCCTTATAAGTTGTTGTAACGTATGATAACAAAATTACTCGCTTTTTTTTTTCAGAAGTGACTTTTCTATAAGCCACAGTGACTACTTTCTAAAAGAAAAGATGTGATGTTAAATACGCATTTAACATAAAGAAGTAAAGTAAATGCTAACCCCATTCCCACTTATCTTCCAGATATGGCCTCTTCGACTTCGAGTACACGCACCAGTGCCAAGGCACGTCGGAGGCCAGTAAGAAACAGAAGCTCTTCCTCATGTCATGGTGCCCTGACACCGCTAAGGTTAAGAAGAAGATGTTGTACTCCAGGTAAATATCATTTATATCTAGAAACCGTGAAAGTCTACGAATACCGTAAAACGGGGTGAATAGGGATCGAGAGGTAAATAGGGACAGAAGAGAGGTGAATAGGTATAGGGAAATTCTTCAAACTATCTATTCACCCCTCTTCTGTCCCTATTCACCCCGTTTTACTGTATACGTTCAATTCGGTGAATGTTCTTTAAACATGACAGTGTTCCGAAGCTGCGGACTACCTGGCGGATTTACCGGGGCTCCGGCTCAAAAAGCAGGAGTAGGAACGGGGTGGTTTTTAGTCAGTAAGAGTTTGACACTCCCTCTCGCCTCGCCCAAGGCTGGAGAAGACATTAGATGATTTTGTCCCCTTAAAAAAAAGCATGACAGTCTCATGATATGATCATAAAAGTAATAAAGTGATCATCATTATAGTGAAAATGAGCGCTCTAAAGCTTTTATTCCAACTAATTGTTTATTAAACGTAGGTTTTGATCGCATCGTGACAGAAGCGCCGAACATAATGTAATCATCTCCAATTCTACAGTTTCCGACGTTCCAGCATAATCGGGCGATAAAACAGACAGTCCTTGCACACAGCTGCCAAAAAACTAGATATTATATTTAGAAAGACGTTAAACTTCACGAAACTGAACGGGAATATTGTTTAGTAGCTGTTATAGTATGTCTAAAGTCTGTTGTCAATATTTTCATAATCAATTACGTTGATAATATGTTAAAATCACACCATTTTGTCCCAGTGGAAGCATACTTACCACTGCAGTCCTACAGTTTGTTAAAAACACGGGATCGGTGGTAGTTATTCCGAAAAAATAGTCTTTATTCTAAATTATAATAAGTAGTATGATGTGTAACTCAATCAAATTAAAAAACTAAATAAATCATGTATGTAGTGTAATCCACAATCAAACTGGTTTTTGATAAAATTCTCATTGTTTTCCTATCGATGAAAATATTTTTGATATAAAACTGCAATGTAAGCGTGTACGAACATCATACGTCGTACGATGTACTTATTTTTAAGGGTCTTGTTATTTTGTTTGATAGGCCAGAATAGGTTTAACACTATCTATCAAATATAAACGAAACCAATAAGACTGATCGACAAAATGGCAACACGAGAAAAATTAAACTTACGTCTTTGACTGGTCTTCATGCCGTTTGACTAGATTGGTTGAGCGTGTTAAAATAATCAACAAAAGTTGTTAAGATTTATCAATTTTTCATTAATTTTCCTTACTTAGCAATTCAATTAATGTTCCATAGTTACAATTACAATGTTTTTCGACCGCGCCCTACGCTTGAAATATTTGGGTGACGCATCCCACCACATCACGTTTACCGCGAACAAGATATCCTAATCGACAGATAACTTATATCTGGAATTGCTATTTGTAAATGGTGACGTAGTTTCGTATTACGAATGTCATGCTGTACTGGAAATTACTTCTATTGTTTTTCACCTTTCTCTGTACTTGACTTCTTTAGATAAAAGTGATCGATAACGTTTATTATTGTATTTAATGTTTGAAAGGCGCAAATTAATCAAAATCAACTACGAAATACTTCGATTTTCAATCGAATACATTTGAGTTTGAATGTTATGCTATAATACGTTCCTTCCTTTGTCCCCAGCTCTTTCGACGCACTGAAGAAGTCGCTGGTCGGCGTTCAGAAGTACATCCAGGCGACCGACCTCTCGGAGGCCTCGCAGGAGGCTGTTGAAGAGAAGCTGCGCGCCACCGACCGCCAATAAGTCAGCATTTATCGCCACGACCGACGTGCGGTACACCGCGACTCCTACGGAAACAACCTTAACCGCCACAGCACAGCCTCCTGCAGTAACACACCGTGCACGCAGTGTGCCACTGCACGAGGCCCCACCTGTGGCCTTAGTCAGTATTGTCAGGCACAGCTCGCGGTGCGACCCACAGTTTCGCATGGGTTTTTTTTATATATCGTTTCAATCCTTAAGCTTTTGCAGTCGATTCTACTCCGGAGCGGCCTCGCCGGTCGGGTAGTCGGAACTCTGTACAGTTAACTGTAACCCATGGCCGACTCCGCGACAGCCTCTATAAGCAATTAAGGAATCTTTATGTAATAATTTAAATTATACTAATTATTATATATATTTTTTCCTATAATTAACTAAAGAGTAAGTTAGCTCAAACTAAATTTAAATACAGCGTACGCGTCGATCTTTTTTTAAATGTAATAATAAAACTGGTTAGCGAACGCCGGTCGGCTTTTATACTATTTAGTTAATATAAATAATGTACGATTTTATACGGTCACCTAGTTTCGTTTGAGATTCATCTTGCTAAGGATGTAAGCTTTGAGCTGCGGCTCGATACATGGCGGGCGTTGGATAAGTATTTTGTAACCGATTTATCCAGAAATACACTCGATATAAGAGAACATTAGTTGTTTTATTTGTTATTCACCCTTGACAATGTCGACGTTTCCGGTATGTGGAGTGACGCATCGTATATCATTATAATGTGAATCATTTGTAACATAATTTCAATTTTAGGAATATTTTACCTCAAGCTGGAGTGCCTTGTTGGTCGAGTGGTCGCAAGTGCGACTGCCGGTCAAGGGGTTCGAGTCCCGGGTCTTTTGCAAATTATTGATGAGCAAAGCATTGCTAGGTTCTTTCGGATTTTAGAAAATTTCGCAGTAGTAGCATGGAACCTGGAATAGTGTCCAGTATATGGCAATAGGCTCACCCCCTATTACATGGGACTTATAACACAAATGGTGAAAAGTGGGTGTACATTGTATAGCGGCATAACGTACGTAATGTGCACCTTTGCCTACTCCTTCGGGGATAAAAGGCGTGACGTTGCTGGAGTGAAATTGACTAAACTAATATTGAGGGAAAGGTATTCCTACTCAAGCACATTGGCTTATCCTTACCTAATGTTCGTTCAATCGTACATTAACCTTGGCAACAGCAGAATTCTAGATCAATTGAAAGATATTCTAAATCAATTTACAATCGTCTGTTGAATCAATCGAATCGAATTATCACCTCATTTAATCAAACTCAAGAGGAATCTTATGCATGCGTTTCGTCTTTGAAATAAAATAAGAATCCATTATTTTGAAATAATTAACAATTTACTTGCTCAGCAACAATAATTAGTAGAAAATCATTACATTATCTTCTATTGTATAAAAATAAGTCGGGTTTTCCTTCCTGACGCTATAACTCCAGGGGCCTTAGTCTGCTATTACAATCGTGTCAGAATGATCGATCATTGGTTTCAAAATTGTCGATTTTGACAAGTTTGGTAGTCTACTAATATAATGGCGTCATTATGACTTTCCAATGGTCGACCACTGACACTCCATTGAAAGAAGTGGCACAGAATGGTAATCTCGTACACAATGACAGATGATAGGCTGACTTATGCGGTAATCTGCTAAAATTTTGACAGATCTTTTTATCAGTGACCTACCATTGGAACGCCATTGTGCAGACATTGGTTAATTAGGTATCTCGGTATCAAAAACTTTGCTTTAAATCGTTTAACTTTAACTTTACTTTTTAATTTTACTTTTATATACATTGTAGAACTAAAAAAAAATCAAAAATTATAATAATGATACAATTATCATTTTATAACACACACACACAACTTCACGCCTTTTATCCCCGAAGGGGTAGGCAGAGGTGCACATTACGGCACCTAATGCCGCTATACAATGTACACCATTCCACCATCATTTTATAATGCATCCCTAGTTATACGGGAAATCTGAATTTTAAGTAAGTATTTTGAGGTTGTGTCGCCTTTGGTTATATTTGTATTTACGATACTACTATCGTTCAATCCTTGATACTGAACTCTTTAATTTCATTAGCTACTTTCTGTTACCCACGCAATTAGTTAACTGCTTCGACCCTCTTTCCCTAAGATTGTTTTACACAATAAATAAATGGCTCCATACCATCATCGTCATACTCATCGTGAATCATATCAGCCGCATAAGACGTTCACTGCTGAACATAGGCCTCCCTTAAGTATTTTCATACCATGCTCGGGAAATAGGTGTATTACCTAATAGCCGTACATAGCTTGTTCTTTATATAGACTAGGTAAATACTAAATAGGTGTTAGTTATTTTTAAGATTAAAGAAAAAGACTGATCTTGTTTTAAATTAATTTATTTTATTATAATTATATTTATTTTACTAAAATACCAAGCCACCGTCATTACATGGGGGCAATTCGTACTTCCTCCGTGGGCGCAATATTATCCCATTCTTTGGTTATTTAAGTTAATACAAGGACGTTGTATACGGCTTGAATCAGCTCGTGTGCACCAGATACCATGTTAATGAATGATGCTGAAAATTATTTCAACAAAAGGTAAACAACAATCTAGGAGTCCGATTCTCAATTAATCACAACAATAACAAACACCTGAAAGCTACGTTAAATCTCTTACAAACACTGTTACGATACCAATGAAAGATAATTCAACACCACATTAAAGCAATTGATAATATTATTATCGCAAAAAATTAAGTATTTTTCCTAAATACTGAGATGACAGAAATGCTCATGATGACAATATTGACAACTAGAGCTGGCGATCTAGGATCTTCTTCCCGCGAACCAAAAAGGTTGATACTTATTTTAAATCGGAATATATAATTGATATACATAATATTGGTATATACGAACTTTTTACTACTTCAGATTACTCATAACACTAATATATAACATGTAAAATGAAATATATGTAAAATCTGGCATGAATAAAATTTCAAATATAGTGGTAGTTTTTCGAAAATAATTTGTACCACACTGGTTTTATATAATGGCAATACAACAATGTCATTCTACTACAATTCCATTACGAGACCATTGACTGATCAATGATCGACCATTATGAATTAACAGATTACGAACTTTTAGCAAAATGACAATGGGATCGTGTCGGAATGACACAATTTATGAAAATAGCAGACTTGAGGCCCTGTACGCACGTTTGATTTGTTGGTTGAAAAAATTCAAGTGAAGAGCAGGAAAACAGGGAGTTATTGGCGGCGAAACGGAGTTTGCTAGTACAATAATAATTATACCTTTAATCGGCATCTTCCAATATTTTATGTCAAGCCTGGTTCGTCAGTCAAGCCCTACAAACTGCATCAATAGCAGAGTCATTGTAAGGGGCAACTGCCGAACATTCGACAACATTCTTTGGTTGAGTAAGTATTAGTGGACTTTGTCAACTTTGAAAATGTTCGTAGTGGAACAAGGAGTAAAGAATGGTGGTCGGTTGATACAAATGTAGAATAGCTTCACTATTAGGTACCTACTATTTTTTACTTACCTATGACTATACACTGGGGCTCCAGCTTGAAAAGCAGGAGTAGGAAAAGGGTGGTTTTTAGTCAGTAAGAGTCTGACATTCCCTCTCGCCTCATTCAAGAAGTAGGTAAATGCGAACGATTTTCCAAAAAAAAACCGTTAAACTTAGACGAAAAGGAAAATGAATGAAACACGTAATTCCATGATATTTTAAAACATTTATTAAAACTTATCGTGGCAACAATATTGCTATCACACTATCTTCTATCACAAATGAAATCTTAACTACAATCAAAGTAGTAAGTTTTCAAACATTTTATACTTTGACCACGAAATTTTGATATCCGTTTATTGCTGTAACATTTCAGAGGTATTTTTTATAATTAACATTTACTTAACCATTATCAAATGTAAATAATTTCAGCAAGTTTATGAAGTAATTATTAAAATTACAAATTACAATGTTGAATTAGCAAACATTTTTACCCCAATTCGGTACTCAATTTTGTAGCATGGCAACTTCAAGATATCTTACGGATTTTTCACGATTTTAATTTTTATTTATTTGATAGGTACAAAGAATTTTAGCCCTGAATTTAAACAAACACATTATTTAATGAACACTTAACTTATTTAAACTTCATAATAATATACTCTCATTATCTGTCAGAAACAACGTTCAAGAATAAAAGTTTCATATATTTTATATTTAAAAATGGGCGTAGCTCGGATAGTATGTAATATTTGGGCAGTGTTTTTTTACATTTTATTGTCAATTGTAGGTCTCTTTCATAATTATTATACTTATTAAACTTATTTGTATCATTTAAAATATGTTATCAACCTCGCTACGCCCCATATGATATAATAAAATCTCTATTTAATCTTTTTATGCATTAAACATAAATATTAAGACAATATTTAGTTATTGTCAACACTGACGACGTTTATAATGAGTTAAAACCAGTTATACAGATATTTATTGTAGGTAATGTTATGGTTATAATAAATATTATGTAATGTTTAATAAAATTCCAATTTCTAGAACTATAACTTAGACCTAAGTAAACTTTGCGGTAGAAAAGTTCTTAATTGATAGATTTAAAAAATCTAGAATGAATAACTTAACATATATTTTTTTATTTTAGTTCAACAAAAGCAGAGACTTATAACAGGTATTTCTGCTTAATTTTTTTGGTATAATTCGATATTTTATTCAAATTTCGTGTGGCTGACAATAATTGATATTTCTGTTAATCTATGAAACCAAGACAAACAGTTGACATTGTGCGCATAATAAAATAAGTCCCTGCTTTTGCTGACTTCTCATTAAAATACAGGCGTAAAATTTCAAAAAAATAAATCACAAGCTTGAAATTTCAAAAACTACGGCATTTATCTAACAATGTTTTAAAATTGATTAGATTTAACTTTTTAAACGTACATTTAATTTCTTATTTCAACACTAAACCACTTAATATTATAAAAATTCCTTTTTTTATGAATCACATTTAATTTGAATTATATTAAGGATTAAATTGTAAATGCATTTTCTTCGGAGATAATTATACTGTTCTGAATTATTCAGGGTTACAGTATCTACACATTATGCTATTAAGATATGAATAATAAGAATTATTTTTATTTATAATATTAAGAAGACACAATTCCTCATTACAGTTGGCCCTAAGAACTTTCCTTTTCCATTAAAACTTTCTTAATTAAGTTATTTTTAAGAAATTAAATGGAAATTAACCGTTACTCGTTATAAAATTAAACGAGTAAATACTTTTTAACAAGAGTAATCGCTTTGAAGATCGTTACTCAAATCATCTCTCATTGAATATTAAAAATGGGAAGAACTGTAGACATCATTCCTAATAAAATTATTTTATTCTTGTTGGTAAAAAAAATGCGGAAATAATAAATTCTAACACGGCAACATTTTTTGCAACTAATATGAATGATACCAGAGCAAATTAATATCTACTAAATGGTAGAAATTTAAAATAAATTGTGAAGTAATTATACTAGAACACCAAGCTTAATTTAATTCTGTTACACAGCGAAAGGCAGGGGTTTTCTTACAGCGATACATTCACGATGAAAGCATTCTCTTGAATGTTTGAACAGCATACTAACATATTACACGAAAAATAAATATCAAAAGAAAGACGCTCACAAAGTCACAGCTACCTTAATAATAAAAACCTGGTCTTCCAAAACCCTATCCTTAGCATAACGAACGGCATATTACATACAGAGGCTTTGTTCTGTTTTTATACTGCAATATTTTCGCAAATTATACGTTAAATGAAATCTTTGTTTGTCTTTAATGAACCTCATTTTCAAAAGTACCTACTGTGTCATTTAGGCCCCTGTATGTCCAGACGGTCATATTCCTGTTATTAAGCTCTGCACTGAAAACCAGTGAAGCTGAAATTACCTTTGAAAGCAGAAGATCTGCCAATCGAATTTCGCACGTATTTCCTTATTTTTAACGCGCAAAGTCACTTTTGTGACTGAACTAAGTCAACCAGCTTGTGGTAAATGATTAAATACTTATAGTACTTATGGTGTCCGCTGGCGCTGGTGTCACAATTGGCTGCTGGATTGTTGGGTCCAGTAGTGGGATACTGTCAGTAGTCCTGTGAAAGATTTTATTATTCTTTCTTTACTCTGTTTCGAAATATTTCATGAAAAGTTTTAATTTAGTTAAAATAATTGACGGTTAAGAGCAAATTAAATATGATTCTTTATAAAACTTCTTTCTTCTAAAGCTTGATAAGGCAATAGTAGTAGATTTCTTCAATCTCACCTGTTCCTAGTAAGCGTTGGTTCACTGATGACGGCCTCACAACACGGGGCTGTAGTTTTTGGACGCACAATCGGCAATGTCGTACATATTGTCGTAGTTAGGTATATGTACTGCAAATAAAACAAACAATTACAGGACCTTTTCTTTGTAATCATCACAGATAAAAAAAGTCTTCTTCACTTACCATAACGACGACAAGTATCAAATAAATCGTTGGAGTCGACCAATGCGCCGCATTCTCAATAGCTACCACTCCCATAACCCAATTGATGGCGAAGAACGGTTCTAACACGAGGCACAGGTTCAGATAGGTCTTCAACTCATTGCCTTCCGTGTTCCAGGTCCATTTCCAGGATATATTGTCCATGTATAGCATGTTTAGAAGGCTCTTGTCGTGCATCGCCTTCGCCGCTTGAGCCAAGTTTGGCTAAAGTAAAAAAAGAAAGAAAGTATTTTTAACACTGCACAAAAACTACTGTCATTGATACATTTATATTTGTCTGTAGTAACAACTTACCTCACTGCCAGTTTCACCATTTTCCCCAGGTATAGCGATGTTCACGTAATGGCAATCGTCTTCGCTTCCATTATAATCTTTATCGAGGGTTTCAGAACTATCCGTGTTCTTCCTACTGCTGCCTGGAGTGTAGATATTGTCTAACGTGTCAATACTACCATTTTTGTCGTCCATTTGGCCATCAGTTTTTGGCCAATTAGCTATGTGATGGTCAACTAACTCTTGTATCTTTGCAGTTAACGTTTCCGCCTGCTTTTTATTAACACTTTGTAGGCCTAAAATGATGATGGCTGTGTTTATTAGGATGAGAATCATAGCTGGTACCATGAATCCCATAACCATGCCTTTTTCGATGGACATCCAGCAGTAGTGCTTAATTTCATAGTGTTCCATTGAGAGAGCGTAGTTGAACTGGAAAGGATAAGAACCATCAATAATAGACAAAGACTTTAACGAGACAACTAAGAGCAATAATTATGTAAATACTTTATTTATTTATTTGTAAGATTATGTGTTTATTCTCACCATGACAACCACAGCAGGAACTCCATAGGCCAGCAGGTAATTGTACTTTAGTGGCAACAGAGTGTCACAAGCACAGTACTCTGCTACTGCAGCCGCAAGTGCTACTATCCACATAGCACAAGAGACATGCGTGTAATGCAGGAGGAGGGCTATCCTCTCACATTGGGAGGGAGATGATACACCCTGTGGAGGAATAGAAGTGTTATAAGTTTACAATTGTGTTATTATTGTTTAGATATTTAAGTTAGAAAAGACGAGAAAGCAAACGAGGTCAACTTTTTTTAAAGGGGGAAAATCATCCAATGTCTTCTCCCGCCACGGGCGAGGCGAGACGGAGTGGCAGACTCTTACTGACTAAAAATCACCACGTTCCTACTCCTGCCCTTCGAACAGGAGCCCCGGTAAACCCACTAGGTAGTTCGCAGCTCTTTTCGGTCAACTACGGCTATGGAGTCGTAGTCTAGACCTACACTTTCAATGAAAAGTAATATTAGATACGTGAATATTATAATTTTAGCAACTCACCATCACAGCCTGTATGTAAATAATGGTACAGGCAGCCAAACAGCAGCACAGGTTAATGTTAATGGGATACAACTTGCTGTTGCGACGGAACTCGGCTGCGTACTCGCTCCACATGAGCCACATTACTGCACTGATCAGTAATACGACAGCTATGCCACTTGTGATGAAGATCTGTTATGGAAAGAGATATAATTGACGTCAGATTTTTTTTACACTGCCTCAAGAATCTTCTACCTCATTGTGCCTTCGTAAATTAAATAGATAAAACATCGATCTTTAAGAAAGAAAGACTAATAATGCAAAGGGTAACTGCATTTTTTCTCAGCATCCATCACCACTAAATAATAAACTCTGTTGTTGCGGGTGTCCATGGGCGGCTCTAATCGCTTTCCAGCAGGTGACTAGTTTGCTCGTTTCTCACCTATTCCATAAAAAATACAAGGATATTTCTAGGATAGGAAGAAATTAACTCACCAAGATCATCCACTCGTTCCTAACTCCATGGCAGTTGTTGAATCCATACAAATACGTCACACTATCTATAATATTATGTTCTTTCAGATCTGCATCAGCTAAAGAATCGTCAGGAAGATCTGGCTCAATATCTACCTTGTTGTCTGAATTCTTACTTATAACTGAAAATAAAACATTTATTGTAGCTGTGTCTGTTTATTTGAAGAGTGTTGCTGAGTGTGAAATCTGGGTTTAAGTTTGCTAAAATATCTCAGTTTGTGTTTAAATTGGAATAAGTACAGAGTACATACATAGTTGTGCAAACTATACCTGACAATCTATCGTTAAATCAAATGAAGAGCCTCTTTTTTTGTCCACATAAACATGGTAAATAAAATAAGAACACGGTGTACACTATGTTCTTTTAAACTTTATAAAAGTAACTCACCCTGATTACTCCGCGCCACAAACTCCGGATTAGGATACAACTGAGGATTATCATCATAAATGGAAGACGTAAAATTGGAGACCACTCCTCCATACTCCGTATCATACGAAGTTATATCATAGTCTGATCGATCATCCGGTCTCGGGTAGGTTGATTTGTGATACCGAATGGATACCGGTTGGAAAGATCGGTATGATGGCTTCGACTTGAAGTATCCATCATCACCCAGTCTCCGGAGATGATGAGAGCTCTTGTTTTGAGAACCTGAAAATATTTTCACCATCAAGATACGTTCACGTTCTTTGTAATCTTTCTCGTTGGTTCTGTGTTTATTGTGTGTTTCGTGCTTGATTCCTATATCATAATACAAAGTATTATAAGAGGTTTCGATTGTATTAAGTAATAATATTGAGCTCGCTGTATGTTCAAAAACTGAAAGTACGTAGTTAACTTTATAAAAATGCTTGTTTATTTAATGTACGGCTCTGTTTACCCCTTTGCGGAATTAAGTTTAGTATGATGTTGTTGTTTTATTTTTATAAAGAAAGTTTTATTAGCATTATTGTTTAGTAATAATATCTGTTAAAACATGCCAGAAAATATACCTAAAGTTAATTCATAAAATAAAGAAATAGAAACCTCTAGCTCTATTATTTTCTTTGTATTTTCATGTTGGGTCAGAGAGGTCACGTCAAGTAATAATGTTAATTAACTGTTGTAGCGCGGGCATTAAAAAAACAACGTAACTAGTCTATGGTGTGTTTACTCTGTGGTTGCGACGTCACGAAGTCGCCCAATGAGAGCGCGTGAACGACCACTCCTCCCGACCGCCGCAACCTCGCGCGCCAGCGCAGCCATTGCGAGCGGTGAGAGAGAGAGCGCCCCGACCACCGACGCGTACGGACGTGT
Source organism: Spodoptera frugiperda (assembly GCF_023101765.2). NCBI lineage: Eukaryota > Metazoa > Arthropoda > Insecta > Lepidoptera > Noctuidae > Spodoptera > Spodoptera frugiperda. Next base: position 2,633,152 of record NC_064228.1, on the reverse strand, counting down.
TGAGAAATCCTCCGCGGCTCTATATCACGCCATCTTGTAATCTAGAACTTTCGATTCGACGCCATTTTGTGAATCAAGTTTTCTTTATAAAGTTTGTAAGTCTCAGGTTCGGAAAATTATGTTAAGAATTATGTAAATAGACATTAAAAGTGATTTGACTGTAAAGTGTTTCGTTATAAAACCACCACTGAGTTTGGAAGTTGCCTTATAAACTGGCTCCCAGCTTAGTGACTATCACACTGGCGCCCAACTAGTAGGCCGAACCGTTACGACCGTTACATAAGCGTGAAGATGCCGACAACTAGGAGAGGGGAAACCCTCCGTCAACAACAGGGAGATGAAGGGAACATCACTCTCACTGAAGAGGAGATCGTCGCCGAGCGCGGCCACGCGGACGTAGCCGCGAGCGCCGGCTCGAGGCCGACAGAACCTGCTCCCCACTTCACCCAAGAGTTTCTATCCACGCTGATCGAAACGATTACGCGTGCGCAGGTGGAGGCTAACAGAAGTCTCGTTAACACGCTGATGGGATCCGGCGGCGACTTCAGAGCTTCCACCCCAGTCGGGCCTCCTCCATTTTCCAACGCGACCGGCGGTGGTACCGCCGTCGCAGCGCCGCCGTGCAGCGAGGCAAACTTCGTGAAGTGCACGGCGAGATTCGACGGGACCTCCCCGGACGCTGAGGTCCTGGAAGCATTCCTGGACGCCGTCGAGATCTACAAGGAGTGCGCAGCAGTGAGCGACGAACACGCCCTGCGTGGACTACCCATGCTCCTTGAGGGCGAAGCCGCCGTGTGGTGGCGCGGCGTAAAAGCGTCGGTAACTACATGGGCGGACGCGACCGCGCGCCTCCGTGCGACCTATGGCGTCGCGCAGTCCGCGCACCTCATCCTGCGCGAGATCTTCGCGAAGGAACAACAGGAAGAACGTGCGGAGTCATTTATATGTAGAGTGCGCGCGTTAATCGCTAGGTTGCCTTACACTCTAGATCAGACGTTACAAACGGACATTTGTTACGGCTTATTACATAGACGCGTAGTGAAACGTGTGCCGCGAGATAGTGTTCGTGGGTTAGACGACCTTTTACATAAGGCTAGGATCGCGGAGGATACCTACAAATCGTCTAAGGCTAAATCTGTTAAAGTTAGCAATAATAATAATTCGACCGATACATCGGTGGAACCTACTACCGACCGTGTTCTCACGCAATCGAGTTCCGCGACCACGGGCGCGACTTCGTCACGTTGCAACAACAGAAGTAGACCGCGTTGTAGTTTCTGTAGGCTTTTTGGGCATGTTAGCGACGAGTGTCGTAATCGCGAGAAGGCTAGCAAAAATAGTAATACAACACCTAGGGAGGTACGTTGTTATGGATGTGGCAAGCAGGGAGTCGTGAGGTCGAAATGTGATGTTTGCGTGAACACATCGTCGAAGTCCGACGACAAAATATCTTTCAACAAACTTGATGTAGATTTTTGTAGGAATAACGTCGATGTTAGGAATAATTCTTGTACTTACACTAGTAGGGTTAATACCGAGTCGTGTGTTAGCATTACGAGTGCATGTTTAAGTACGCGCGACGATCACCCGATGGTGAATATTAGTGTCGAGGGCCGTAGGGGCGTGGCCGTTGTAGATACCGGCGCCACGCATAGCATAGCGAGCCCGCTCTTACACCGAATCTTAGTTAACTCGGGAGTTCGCTTTACCGAAACGAAACGTTTCGTGCGCCTAGCCGACGGCACACAAGGATGGAGGAACTTGCTGTCAGCCGAGACAGATGTTGTAGTTGTAGGCCGTCGAGTAAGATGCCAGCTCCTAGTGTTGCCTGGTAGGAATACTAGGACCCTTTTAGGTTTAGATTTCTTAGCCCGGGCCGGCATGGTAATAGACGTCGCCCGACGTACATGGTCGTTCTCGGACAGTCCGAAACGACGTTATAATTTAGTGTGTACTTACACCTTAGGTTCGAACAATAGTGTCAACGCCGGCCTATTGCACACCGCTTCTGCCGATGACCCAGCACCGCGACCGCGTGAAGGTAAGTTTACCCCCGTGCGGCGGCGTACGCCCAATGCGTTCATTGAAGACCGCGCGCCGCGAGCCGCGCGCGATGTACCCGCGTCGAAGGGCGCTGCGCGTCGTCGTAATAAGGTAAGTTCACGTCGAAGAGGCGGGATCAAGGTCGATGCAGACAAGGCTGCAGTTGTCGCCAACCTGGCTGCTCCGCAGAACGTGAAGCAACTAGAGTGTTTCTTGCGCATGACGTGTAAGTATCGACGCTTTATCAGTAATTATGCAGGAATCGCGAGACCCCTCACGAACCTCTTGAAGAAGTCGAGTGCCTGGCAATGGGGCACCGAACAACAGGAGGCGTATGAGCGCATCAAGTCTCTGCTCGTTTCCGCTCCTAATCCCCGCCAGGCGGACGCGTCAAAGCCGTTTATCCTTTGCACTGATAGCAGCGCCTATTGTCTAGGGGCTGTTCTCATGCAGGGGGAGGGCCACGACGAACAGCCAATCGAGTACGCGAGTCGACTACTCACTAGTGCCGAGAGGAACTACTCAACGACTGAGCGAGAGGCTCTTGCCGTCGTGTGGGCACTCGGTAAGTTCCGCGGGTATTTGAAAACCGCGAAGGTCATTATTAGGACTGACTACCAGCCCTTAGGGTGGCTGACGGGTCAGAGGTCACCTAGCGGTAGACTGGCCAGATGGGCCCCGATTTTGCGAGAGTTCGATCTCAGCATTGAGTACACACCCCGTCGCTCACAGGTAGTTGCAGGTACCATTTCGCGACCCGTTAGTGCAGGCGACCAGGACGAGTGTGACTTATGCATGATCAGTATCGATAGGCCAGAGAGAAGCAGCAGTGTTCGCAGCAGTCAGCCGATGGACCCCAGAGGTACGTATGAGTATCGAGGACATGGAGTCCGACGAACCCTCTAGGGGGAGACCACGGTCTGACCGCTGATACGAGTACACCTTCTCTGATTACACTAGGCAAGTTATAAGTTTAGTTATATAAGTTAAGATAAGATAGGTAAAGTTATCAGCTCAACAACTCACGGTCTGGAGAGCGTACGGACTCGGGCGAACGTAGGGCAATATCACGTTTCGCACCTCACGCCTTCCGCAGGCCAAGTAGAGATTCCCGTTCGCGACAAACGCGATTGTGGCAGATCGCGCTATTAATCTAGACTAGCCCAACAGTGAGGGCACTTTGTTAGGCTAGAGGGGGAGGATGTAGCGCGGGGGTATTAAAAAGTAACGTAACTAGTCTATGGTATGACTACTCTGTGGTTGCAACGTCACGATGTCGCCCAATGAGAGCGCGTGAACGACCACTCCTCCCGACCGCCGCAACCTCGCGCGCCAGCGCAGCCATTGCGAGCGGTGAGAGAGAGAGCGCCCCGACCACCGAAGCGTACGGACGTGCTGTAAAATCCTCCGCGGCTCTATATCACGCCATCTTGTATTTCTGGAACTTCTTTCTATTATCCGCCATTTTGAGTTTTCTTTGTTAAGTTTTTTTAGTTTCGTGTTTTAAAGAATTATGCTAAGAATTGTGATAAATCAGTAATAAAAGTGATTGACTTTAAAGTGCCGCTTCATTTAAACCACCACTGAGTCTGGAAGTTGCCGTTTAAACTGGCTCCCAACTTTAGTGCTTATTACACTGTGTTAATGTTATCACATAACTTTCTAACAAGCCAATTAGTGCTTTTTAATTGCACACTACAACACGTCTATTGGATTAACAGGAGTTAAACCAAGGTCAATTAAAATACCTACTCCTTATGTTTATTTATGAAATACGTATATAAACAAATGAAAATATGGTTAGTGATGCGTTTCAAACTACATTTCCAACAATTTCTTACCATTAGCATCTGCATCGTAAAACTGTAAACTTAATATCAAAGAAAATATTAATTTAAAAACACATGACTGCATGTTGATCTCTTTGCTTCCGATCACACTGAAAAACTTATCGATCTAAACCACCTTTTATGATATTACTAAGGGAAATTATTGATTTCCATATTTTAATTCACTTCTAATGTTGATATTTAAGTTGTATCTGTTTAATTATTTAAGCTGCGATAAAAGCCAGCCATTTTCACAATTACCGCGGAAAATCGATACAGTGGCAACGATCCTTTACACTGAAACTTTATTGCAGGATGAAAATGAACATCTGGGCGGTTGAAAATGTTCTCATAATCTGGCTGCAATATTTAATAGGCATTTGTTCATGGGCCTTTTACAGTAGCCTTATATTATTTAATAACTTTGTACTTGACTGCGTATACAAGTTTCTATTTTAGGTTGGTTCCACTTAGTTAGTTATAAAAGGTAGCAAATAATTTTATAAAGCTTGCAACACACAGTTATATAATGTCAAGATTGCGTTCCAGCTCTTTTCCTGATTGTCAACGATGTTTTATTTCTATCTCTTTTTGCCAAGAGTAACTTGATCTCCCTTTCCTGCTCTGGTGTTTTTCAATCAGATTTTTATGTTTATTTACCATAAACTTGCGACCTAGGCACACCTGTCACATTCACAACAAATTCAAAAACGCAATAGAAATGTAACCAAAAATAGATACAAAAATGAGTGCAATATTAAAATTTATTCGTGAAAACCATATACTGGCCCTTATCGAACAGGCTATAGTCAAAAAGAAATCCCGGCTGAGTTTGAACGCGTACGAAATCATTGAGATCCCGGATTTGCTTTACACCTGTTCCGATGTCGAACATTTGTATTTGCATAGAAACAAAATAACAGTGGTCCCGCAGGAAATAACTCAGCTAGTGAACTTAACAACATTGACGCTAGATTATAATAATATAACGCATCTCCCGCCGGAGATTGGTAACTTAAAAAATTTGGTGAATTTAAACATTAGCTACAATCCTCTGAAGGTTTTGATCCCGGAAATTGGTGAACTTGAAAACTTGGAGGCGTTCTGGTGCAACAAAATACAGCTGCGGGAGATACCCAAGGAAATAGGGAAGTTGGAGAAACTAGACACGTTCGGCGCTCGGGGAAATGAGCTGGTTGCTCTTCCTGAAGAAATCACCAACTTAACTAAACTAAGGTAAGTAAGTGGTAACGTTGAATGTTACATTTTATTTTTTATTTAGTTCTCTTTAATTATGCTTGATATAATATTATTCAGCATTATTTTATCATCAACATAAAAAAAAACAGTATGAAAAAGTAACTAGGTAATAATTCATAGATCACAAATCTTTTTTTTTTAATTCCACATTATTATTTAGGCACAAGCAATGACCTCATACAGTCTCATTTAATAATTAACAACCTCCTTGCCTATACTTAGTTCAAGGTTTTGGTACAGAAAAAAGATGGAACCTTGAATTTGGCCTTAAAAGTTTTTATCTATGATTTGTTAATATCTGTTCTGACTTACAATGATTGGGCTCAAAGTCAAACAAGTTGTATGTTGACTAAATAATCCAGATTCAACCTTGACTTCAATATTGAGCACAGTTTTATTTTATGTGTTTTCTTTATTGCTAAGCTATGGTTATAAACTTGCCAATTATACATAACATTAACATTTGATTATATCTTTTGCCCCAATGGGGTAAGCAGAGATACACATAATATTACACAATTCATATGAAGTTTTGATGAAAATATCTAATATGCATTAAGCTTATTACTACACACACATAACTACATCAACTAGAATATGTCCAATTGTCCACTGCTGGAGTGCTGGAAAAAGGCCATCCTTTTAATCTCCAATTTAATAATTCCCATGCACCTTGTGGATCTTGGTTAAACCATTAAAAGTTAGGATATTACTGCCTATCTCTTTAGCTCTCCTTGTTGCACCATTTAAGGAGGAACTTATCATAAAGATTAGATTAGATTAGATTAAAAAAACTCTTTATTGCACTCCATAAAAACACAAAGTGCAAACATTTAGAAATTGATAGTACAATGGGCGGTCTCATCACTAAAAAGTAATCTCTTACAAACAATCTTTGGATGGATAAGCATTAAGGAAAATATGGAGAAGTCCGCAGTATACCTACTGATATTTATACCTACTTAAAAATAAAGTGGGTTAAGTAAAGAAAACGCAAGCCATTATGTTATAAATGATATTTATTTTTGCAAATAGGTTACAGTGTAACTCTTTTACACGTCAATCTCTTAAATAACTAGATGAGGCCGGCATTTCCTATCGGACTGCTCTGAGAAGAAATGCCGAAACAAACTCATTTAAAGTCCAAACAAATCAAATAAAGATGTGAGAGATCATATAAAATTTTATTTCAGATGGCTAACACTAGAGAACAATTTCATAGAAACATTACCGGACACAATGGACTGTATGGAGTCATTAGTGCACTGCAATTTGAAGAACAACAAGGTGAAGGAGTTTCCCGTCTCCATACTCAAGTGTCCCGACCTCATGTTCCTGCAGCTAAATAATAATCAGGTATTTATTTGTTAAAATTTACCATAAATGTTGTAAGTTTCACTACCTTCGGTGCTTTCCCACCAGTAGCTACTGCTACGAGGATTAGCTAAGAAGTATTAGCTAAGCCACGAAACTATGTGAGTTTTTTCTACTAATATGCTTCCCCTATGTAGCAGTGCAAGAAAAATATGCTATGAACATAGAAGAGGCACTGCTTGAGTAACTATTCGATTTATCGATAATATATAGCTTGCATTTTTCCTTATAAAAAACATATCTTAGTTGAGTCCGTTTCCACCAGTGTTAAGTTATGTGTACCAATGAATATGATTCATTGATGGAAGCCAAACGCATCCTCAGCAACATAGCATAGCACATCTCTGCTGGAAAAGCACCCGATCTGCGAATTCATATTATTCTTAATTTTTTTCCCTGTCAGTAAGAATGTCAGGTTTCTTGGTGCTCACGTCTACCCTTCAAGGTCATAGAATGCTGAATAGAGCTGAAATGAAAGAATGAAGGTTACATGTCAAGTTTCAGCTTTCTATGAATAGTTTCGGCTGCGCGATTTCTATTGAAATATTTCTTTTAATAAATTTTATTCACTTGCCTTTTTGGTAGAGCAAAGGCAGTTTGGTTGATTTTGGATAAAGATCGGTTATTTATATTTTTGTAATAACTATCGTGAGACATACTAAATAAACTAAAAATACCATAATATTTTTTTTTTAATTTCGAGTCATTGAGGGACTCTTCATCATGAGCAGACACAGCGACGTCTCGCAGCCTACTGTACCTACTGTAATAGTGGTAAGTAGGCTGCGCTAAAAGTCCCTCTGTAACTCGAAAGTAATAGAGCTTTTCTCCATTAACATACGTGTAGTAAACCGTGATTTTTAGTTAAATCGGTTATCTTTTGTTTTGTGGGGGGAAAATCATCCAATTACTTCTCTCGCCAGGGCGAGGTGAGAGGGAATATCAGACTCTTACTGACTAAAAACCACCCCGTTCTTCTGCCTGTCGAGCCGAAGCCCCGGTAAACCTCTGGTAGCTAGATAGTCCGCAACTCCGGGTTATCTATGTCGGTTAAAGAAAATCTTTTTATATAATAATAACTAGTTAGTTATTGCAAGAGTTCACGTGACCTTCAAGTGACAATCACAATAAGTTGTCCTAGCTACCTACTTAACTATGTATTTAAATACGTTTATAGCTTGCACTTATATCTTCCGCGTATAGATTTGTGTGGGTGATAAGTAGCTTAATGTTAATGTCCGTCTCAATTGTTACAATCGCAATGGCTAGTTGTGTAGCAATGTGGGTCTTTTCGCTGGTTGCGTAAAGACTCCTATGTGTGACCATGTACCTAATCAATAGTTCGTGACAGTCCGTTTTGTCAGAGAACACTGCTCCTGAGTCTCTATCAAATCTATACATATGATCTAATCCTTTTTTTGATAACCACCCCGTTCCTACTCCTGCCTTTCGAGCCGGAGTAAACCCGCTATCTAGTGCCTAAGAGGGCACTTTCGACACTCACTCGGGTAGGGTAGAAGATGTATAACGCAACGTAAAAAACCATTATAAAAAATCTATAATATGACAAGTTTTATAAAAATAATGAAAATTGAAAATCATCGTCGTGAGAATTGCAAATTGCAATATTATTAAAGAATGTCTTGTAATTGAAAACAATGACCTTTATTACAAAACAATGGCGCGGCACGCTGGTGAGAATTCAATATTTTTCGTAATACAACACTCGTTTAACAATATTATGTAAACATTACTATGTTACAACCATATTACTTGTACTTGGTGATCTTTTGACAGAAACTGAGTCTGTGTTTCCTGATGGGTATGACTTGGGTGCATAGGCGTAGCCAGGTTTTAGTATCGGGAGGGTTTCAAGTTCATTAAATGTGTGACCAAAAAAAAAACAGTTATAGAGACCTTTGCCAAACAGGGGATGTACTAACTAGAAAAATAACGCTCTGTAATGTCTAGGTACGCATTTTTCGGGGGGGGGGGTTAAACCCCCAACACCCCCCTACGTCTATGCCTGGGTGTCTTTAAATCCTGAGTGAATAGGTTGCATACGGGCAGACGTGCTCCATCGTAGGCCGCATCATCACTTACCATCAGGTGAGATAGCGGCCAAACGTCGACCCATTAAATGTAAAAAAAAAACTGGACAGCAATACACTCTAACTGTGGGACCACATTAGTTATCACGATAATTAATGGCATTTCCCATTAATGTGGCCCGAACATAACAAACCCTTTAGCCTCTTCTAACTTGCCTACTAAGCGTGAAGAGTACCTACTTAAATGGCAAAGATTCATATGTCGAGGAGGCTCACAGATCAGCAGAGGGCTGGTGCGAAATAAAAGCCAAATATGCTCTTCCGAATTTGTTTCACCACTCTGGCAAAGTGTGACTCAATTTCCAAAAGTTAACTAATTAACATGAAGCTGATTTTTAGACTAGATATTTTGATTTCAAATATCCTTTTCAAATGACCTTTCGACGATATTTTGATTTCAAATATCGTATGACGTCACGATATACGTACTATATTACACTCCGAAACTTAACTCTGTTTTACTAAATGCCTTGTTCGCATTACGCTAGCATTTTAGTCGAGTACCGAATATTTAGTAGCTCTCTCTCGCTTCGATTTTGGGACAGAAGCGAGAGAGAGCTACTATGTATTCGCTACTGGACTAATTGCTAGCGTAATGCGAAAGAAGCATAATTCCGGTAACCTTATAAGAATGACAAAATAAATATTGAATGAGATTTATAACATACCTTGTGTACAAGTGGGTCACATTTCATATACTTACTTGATGTTATGTAAACATGACCGTAATACATAATATCGGTGTTAAATACATAAACAATACATACAGAAGTACAATGATATATTTTTATTATTGCGCGCTATCGCCCTGTTTAATTTGATGACTACAAACAACTCGTTTTGTTGACTTCCTCAGTAAAATCGTTGAGCAACGAAAACCTTTGTTTGAAGGCCCTAAATTGGTCCTAGGCTATGTATTAAACCCTAGAGATGTGCCGTAACAGGCGTTGCACCATGGGGCTCAATACCAGGTCTATTTAAAAGACTCGATACCCCTTACAGGTGCAGAGGGTGGCCACCAGGGTGGTTTTAGTGAGGTAAAAATCTAACACTCCGTAGGCTTTTATCTCCATAAAGCTAGACAACTTTTGCTATGTTTTAAAACTACGAACAGCAGTGTCCTCTAAACTGGCCCTGCCCGGTATGGTATTTTGCTGCTGAAGATGACCACGACTCCTGGATTCTCCATTCACGGCTGGTTCCGATACGGTTACGGCAAGGATAAAGCCTGATGAACAACGTCACTTTATCCTTACACACACTTTGCCTTTTCAGATTGTAAACCCTTTGACAATCTGTAAAATCTATTGTCACTATTTCCCTCAAGACTGAAGCATCTGAACCCTTCAAATCAATTGAATATTTACCCGACTGTAAGAAGAGTATTGTTAATTATGTATACTGATAATTCATTATGTTTATTTTTATTTGGCAGATATCCTATCTCCCTGCGGACTTCGACACTTGCTACCTTTCCGTTCTGGAGATGATCGACCTTCGCCACAACCCGATATGTGAACTATCTCATCCCGTAAGTACCATTTGTTTCAACAACCACCTCCCAAAACAGCTGCAACACCTGTAAGCCAGGCTCTACAGTAGATACAACTATGAAAACACCGGAACATTAAAGTCCAGCGCGTCTCAGAGACGTGAATAACTGTCTCGGATCCCGCAATGAAATGAATTAGAAGAGAAGAAAAGAAAACGATAGTTTCCACTTCCTTCGGTGAATTTTATGCAGGAGACAGAATAAATTAAGCCTAAAGGCACGAAAAAGACTGCACAATTAGGAGTATAACATTATCAAGCCTGATATTCGTATTTTGGTTTGGAATTTGATAAATCCAATTATGTATCTGGGGCCTTAGTCTGCTATTACAATTGTGTTAGAATGGTCGATCACTGAGCAGTGCAAGAGGGACGGAGCTATACAACCCACATAGCTCCGTCCCTCTTGCACTGATCAGTGATCGACCATTGTGACACATTTGTAATAGCAGACTAAGGCCCCTGGTCGAATTTATATCTAAATATTTATTCTCTCTTGCACTGATCAGTGATCGACCATTGTGACACATTTGTAATAGCAGACTAAGGCCCCTGGTCGAATTTATATCTAAATATTTATTCTCAGGAACATCCCCTAGTAAGGTACGCAGAAGAGCTACCATCGCCGGACGGTACACTGGGCGACCTGTCCCCTCAACCCTCGAGCAGCAGTCGGCACGGAGCGGCCCAGGCGCTGGCCATCAACGCCACCGCGCTGCGGCTGCCGGCTGTACCGCCCAATAGGCATGCTGAGCCTATGGTTATTGGTAAGGCTTACTATAAATAGTTTATTCTTGCACACTTAGGTCTAGTTGTTCTTGTAAGGGTAGGCAAAGGGGTAAAGATTCTATGTAACACCAATTCAAGATTTTTTAAATAGTTTAAACTGTAACTTCTTTATGGGACAAGCCCGCCATCACCTCCCTTTTTGCTGCAACTTCTGTAAGCCAGGGTTTATAGTAGATACAACCAAAAAAACACCGGAATAGTGAAGTCCGGTGCGTCCCAGGGACATGAATAATTGTCTTGGATCCCGCAATTAAATAAATCACATAGAACAAATAAATAGGATCAAAAAAATAAAACTATAAATTGTCAAAGCAGCTGATGATGACCACTTTATTACATTATGGCTAGATGTATTCAATGACGTTTAATGTCGCACACTGCCGGACTATTATTTTTTTATTAATTGTATACAGAATGTCCCAAAAGTGTAACTAGGATTTTAAAAATCAGATGTGGCTTCTCCAGTCCTTACGGACATGGTTACTATTACGCATAGCGATTTTAAAGAGCATTATACAGATATGAGTTGATACTGATAGCTATATGTTTTATCTTTAGCTGAAATGGACTTGGACGCGTCATCGGTAGAATCGTCAGAAGATTGGGAGAACAGCGTGAACAGTTCAGAACTGGATGTCCAGTACCAGAGCGACGAGGAAAGAGCTGAAAATGAGGTATGGAATTGGTTTTTTTTATTTTATTTATTTTTGACATCTGACAGTTCACCTCAACTGTCATTGCTTCTGAAGTTCTGACAGGACAGGTAGGTAGATTTAGATTTTTAAGATATTTATTTTATTAATTTTGCTTTTGATAATTTCTTTCTATCCAAATTGAATTTTACCGTTTACCTAAGAAATGAATTAAAATAAAAAAAATGTATTACTAAAATCATCCTTTTTACCATTCAATTATAGTCAAGTACCATTATTTCTATTATTTGTCTTCGTGTTTTGCAATAAAATACCATTCCCCACCATTATTAATTATTCCAGACAATTAAGACTTATACAACGAGTTGATCTTTGGTCAATGATCAATCTTTGCCCACCCATCCTTTTCCAGACCTTTCCATGCTTCCGACTACCGGACGGTGTTGTTAACAAGCTCATGTTAGATTGCTCAATTCTTTCAGGCTGTGGGCATGGTCTTACCTGAGTTATCCCGCTACGCATCAACCGCAAGCTGAATTATTTCCGAAAAATAAGAATAATATCAAAAAAATAACAAAATAGCGCCCAAACCGCCATCTTGGGGATATTGTGTAAGTTTTAATAAGCATTCTGAATTTAAAATATGTACTGGCTGATTGTTTTCTAAATTAAAAACAAAAAAAGGATATGTTTTCGAAATTCAAATAGACACTGCCATGTTTTGAAATCAGAAAAATATATTTTAAGAAAATCTCAGGAAGTCTTTATGGTCACAATTTTTTTAAATAATCTTTACTATAGAAATAGCATACTATCATTGGCAATATAGAATTTAATTAAATAAATACATTATAAAGGAAAATAATTTTCCTATGGCTATGTTTTTATATACATTTTGACATAATCCAAGCACAATTTTCTACAACACAATAATCATTTTTTAAGTCGGTTAAAAATGTTTCGTCAACCCAATCACCAGCATGCAATAAAAAACTTTATATCGATTATAAAACAAATAAATAAGGGATTGAAAAAGGTGTTTGTTATATTCTCTTTAATAATGTTGGCTAAACAGAATACTAAGTATAATAATATAATTATGTTTGTGATTTCTGTTATTACAAGGTATCATAACTCTCGACATTAATGGCCGTATTCACCAACCATCTCTTAACTAAAATACACCTAAAAACTAAACTAGCCCCTTATTTGTGCTGTTAGGTTAGGTTAGTAACCAAAATGTTGTTAATAGTCACCTATCTTAGCTTAAGACTATGAATGCCAAGAAAAATCTGTTGAAGGCAAATCCTCTGCTAGCGCCGGTCACTTTGCCCCCCCATGGCGTTTAATGTGGGGGGGCTATTTAAGGAGATGTTAGTAAAAACGGGCATAACTGTCGAGAAAATGTGAATAGTAGAAAGGCTAATTGATCTATGCGATTTTTTTTTTGCGATAATAATTTTTCTCCTTGAAATCAGATGTTTCTCCTCGTAACACTTAATATCGAAAAAAAAATACACTTAGATCAATTCGCCTCTTAACCGTCGATGTTTATAATATTGTCTATCTTTCTTTACGATTAACACAGACCGTTAGTTAGGGCTCAAGAGCCCAAGAGGTTTTTAACGCGCGTTAAAACTCAGCGTTCGCAAGTATGCAACGTTGCAAAATGTAAGTTTACCGCCATACTCAGAGGCATTTAATGGTTACTTAACCTAGTCCTTAGCAATTTTTTTCGATACAAAATCGTTACTAAGGATTAGTTTATGTAATTATTCATTGTCTCTGAGACTTAAAAACCCAATGCTTAGCGTAATGATACTAAACTGCTTGATAAAAACATCGCGTTTCATAAACGCTGATGTTTGAACATTACTAGTATTTGTTCTATTTGAGCGTTTTTTTTTTGACGCGCGTTAAAAACCTCTTGTGCGATTGGGGCTTTAATGTGTTTGTAATAAAATTACTAAAGTTGAATACGAAGCACAAATAGAAAAATAATTAATGTTTATGTATTTTTTTTTCATATAATGTGTTCTTTTATAAAGAAAGATTTTTGTGATAAAAACGGTCAATTGTTGTTTTATGTTTGGAATTGAAATTGGATGAGTATTTTTTGTTGATTTAGTATTATTAAAAATGAGCCGCCTAAAAATTAAAAAAAAATGCCTTTTTGTTTCGTTATTATTTTTGGAATATTACTAAGGCTCTCAAATAATGCTTTTTGTTGGGAAAGGCATGAAATTACTCCTTTTAAACCAACTAGATTATTGCTATCTTTTTCTCTGGATCGGGATAGTTACTTAGTTAGAAAGGGACAAAAGTTCAAGACCAAAAAATATAAAAAAAAACATGTTAACTCTATTTTTATAATTGCTATCGTGAGACATACTAAATTAACTAAGAATCACGGTTTACTCACGTATATTTAATGGAGAAAAGCTCTACTAGTTTTGAGTCACAGAGGGACTCTTTATCATGAGCAGCGTGCCTACTTGATTGCCGCGTGATTAAACCGTGTTTTTTAGTTAATGTTAACTCTAGTTAACATAAATAGAACCTGTCAACAGCTGTCGAATAAGTTAATTATATTTTATTTTTAACTTTTTCAAGGAGAATTTTATAGAAGTAAAATGATAGTTATAAACATTCAAAAACGTAGTTTTTCTACTATTTTTTATGTTGTTTTTAAACAATGTGTGGATTAAGAAATCAATAAGAGGCAAGGGGTAATATCTCTATTAAAACATATGTTATTCATGTTATAATTAAGAATTAGGTAAAAAAGTATATGTTAAATTTGATGTATGATATGTACTTAATGTGTCAAATTGGTGTCTTTTAAACATTTTTTGTTGAAATTTTTTGGTTCCTAATATTTAGGTATAAAAAAAATAATTAAGAAAAAAATCGAATGATATTACTTACATGTGTCAAAGGTTTGGTGTTAGTAATAAATAAAAAGCTATATATAATAATATGTTAGGCGTATAAGAATTATAAAAAAAAGTGTAAATAAAAGAATTATATTCAAAATTTTTAGTTTTAACATCTATTCGTACGTAACCCATTAAAAATAAATTGAATAAATTATCTATTATATAAAAATAAGTCGGGTTTTCCTTCCTGACGCTATAACTTCAGAACGCACGAACCGATTTCCACGGTTTTGCATTCGTTGGAAAGGTCTTGCGCGCCGTGAGGTTTATAGCAAAAAAAAACTGAATAAAATCGATAAAATAGCCCGTCTGGTGGCGAAACGGAGTTCGTCGGGTTTTGCTAGTAATACCATAAAAATGTATCATTTGTCAAGAAGTCCTTTAATATGTAAATTTTTGTGTTTTAAAAAACACTTTATAAACCCATATCTATAAATTATATTTATATTCACAAATTGGTTATAAGATAACACTTTTACACGTCAATCTCTTAAATAACTAGATGAGGCCGGCATTTCCTATCGGACTACTCTGAGAAAAATTGCCGAAACAAACTCACAAGTAATAGTCTCTGAAAGTCCAGATAATCAAATAAAGAATAATTTGAGTGAACCTAAAAATCTATAAAGATAGATTATAATGAATCTATCATAATTGAATTAAAAAAAAACGTCTATCCAATATACATGTACTCATTTCTTGAAGCAAGTATATCATATAATTCAAGTTTATTTATGTAAACTATACGAGGACACTCGATTAATTTCAAGCCATACCAGGGCTCATAATAGATTTCGCCTTAAAAATTATAATATTTTATATTTATCATTGTATAACATTTATATAATTACTGTATCTATGTAGTTATGTACATATCATACCTACCTACTGCCATATATCTAATGGTGCTATATATTCAAATATACTACTATATGTATATTATTACAGGTATTATATATTATGAGTAACTTTTGTATATATGGTCTGAGTCAATTCTATTACATCTTCATTGGTCATTTAATACAGTTCTTTTCTTATATGTTATTTATTTTCTCTATTTGTGTTAAAATTTCTTAAAAAATAGATAAAATTCAAATCAGCTTGTCTTATTTTCTTTACCATTAACCTTTAAAAAGATATTATTTTTAATCGACTTATAAAAAGGAGGTTATCAATTCTATGTTTCTAGCATATTTTTTATAATTATGTTTCTTACGCGAATTTGCTATCAATGTTTATGATTAATGATATTTTTTATTGTAAAGAGATCTCGATGACATCAAATCAGGACATTATAAAGGTACGCGTCATACGCATCGCACGCATCGGGTTTTAGTTTGTCTTGTATAGAAACTCATACAACTGCGTCCACTGATCCGCATCGTACGGACCGCATCATCGGCAATGCTTACATGCGATGCGTGCTGATGACGTCATACGGAATACGTACGATGCGGGCCTGTGGACGCTTACCTTAAAGGATCCCCCAAGAATATCGATACAAATGTAGGATTTTTTAAATGGTTGTTACATTTAGCACAAGCTATTAAAAATAGGTTACATTCTATGCCCATTTTCATATTTACTTTATCAAAACTCATTCGTTAATAGTTTTCTAGAAATGAACTTTGAAATTATGTATTAATTTATTTTAACTATATATATAGATACATTTATTTATGTTTCCATAATTTGATTACCAACATTATTTATGTATAAAATTCACTATAATAAATAAATATGTATAAAACAATGACCTACATATTTCCAACATAACAAACCGGAGAAAATCGTTTGCATTTTTAAAATTGAATAGCAAATAGCAATTTTATATGACCTATGTGCATATGCACCGAAACCCTAATTTAGACCAGTGGTGGGCAATAATTAGGCTCTCTAAATTATTTAATTGGAACTGCCGTTTTTGCTCACCAGATGGAGCTAACGTGAACCTCTCGTCTTTTCGTCCAATGGAGAACTAGTTAGTGTCACACCATTGGTCATAAAATTTTTGATAGCTACAGTGATTGGACCAAAAAGCCTCTTCCTACATTTGTGCCAGTTGGTAAGCAAACCAAACCATAGCCCACTTTCGGTCTATAATAGATAATATGATTATTCATCAAGTTGAATTGACCGTCGAATATGCGGAAAAATCAGACAAAGCGAGACCATAATATATTGGACTAGCTACTTCCGCGTGGTTTCACCCGCACTGGTCGGTTCCTATTGATCGTGGCGTGATGTTTTATAGCCTACAGCCTTTCTCGATAAATGCACTATGCAACGCAAAAATAATGATTCAAATCGGACTATTAGTTTTCGGAGATTAGCGCATTCAAACAAACAAACAAACTCTTCAGCTTTATAATTAGTTAGTATAAGTATAGATTTGTACAACTCGATGCATTGCCGTAATCATCCAATATGAACCAAGCTTAGCAAACAAGGACACTACCTTGATCTAGCAGTAAGAAAGTAGACAAATAGGTCTTTATATTAATAAAAGAATTGGGTAGTAATCAATTCAAGTCAAGAATTTCATTACGATTTTTGATGTTCCTATAAAATAGTTATTTGGCCTCATGAACACATTTTGCCTGCCACTGGTTCAATTGTTAGTAGGTCTACTCTAAAAGACAAGCCAATGTTGTAGCCACACTATACTTTAATATAATTTTATATTTAGTATCATTACTCATCTTATAACTAGAGGTCATTCTTGCATATAAATTTAAAATATTTTAGGGACAAATTAAAACATTTTAAAACACGGTGGAATAAAACGTTAATTTGATTGCTTTATGGCTGTCCTAATTTAAAATACTTTCTTAATTCGGTTTCAGGCCATTTATTTGGTTTTAACGACCTCTAGTTTATAAGATAGGGAACTTATATAATATAGCTCTGCTCTGTACAGTAAATACTTGGTTGTACATATTATACGCTCATTATTACAAATGTAATACATCTATACGGTAAATAAAAACCTTTTAAATATTATCTTGTTTTATTTCTTACATCTCTCGTCTAATATCCTTAGTATGATCCGACTCGAATAAACCGCCAATCAACAAATTTAATATGAGTTACGTTTCAAGTAATCTAAACGAGAGTACGTTCGGCGCTCTAATTAGTTGGTTTATTTAAACCGGCCAATTAGCGTGCCGAACGCGCTCTCGTTTCGTTTTCGTTCAACGTAAAGCAAACTCGTACTGAGGGTATAAGTACTAAGGATCGAATACTAAAAATAATCCTATCATTTTCATCAAATAATGATGTTTAATTATTTTTTTAAAAAACCCTAAGAGTTTTAGCTATTTGGCAACACAGCAGACAAGATACAAGAGGTACTAGATGCATTGCATTTGCATTTTCAGAATAAATTAATAGTAGCATGTAAATTAGGCTTAGGCTTATACATAATAACATTTGCCTTCTCAATCTGTAAGATTATCGCTTGCTTACCATCAGGTGATCCGACTGCTCGTTTACCGACTTATACCGTAAAATAAGGCATAAGTGCCTTTTAGTCTACTAAATCAGGCTACATTATAATTTATCAACAATATGCATAGCCCAGAAATCGAACCAGAGACCCCTTGCTTGAAAGCCTACCGCTCATGCGCGACCAACAACCAGTTTGAATTTAGGTAAAATAAAACTGCAATACATATAGACAACATCAATATTTATTTCTCTAATTCCAAAGTAAAAAATATTATATCACATTATCTTCATAAATATCATGCATTTTATAATCATACATAATACCATTCGATATAATTTTATTTTGAAACAAAATAAACGCACATATATTTTCATATAAAAAACTAATTTAAATATTTACAACTCAGCATTATTCTTTTTCTTTACACTATATTATGATAGTGTCAACATTTCGCCATTTATGATAATTTCAACTGATTGATATAAATGCGAAAGTTACTTTTACCAAGAAATGAACCTGTGACCTCATGGCTAGTAGTCGCTATTGCGAGTATTAGACAGAAGGTTGTACAAATCAACTCCTGCAAAATATTATTAACAAAATATAGTGCAAAGTCATTCATTGAACGATAATTACATCATCAAAGAGTGAATGAATGAATGATATAACAATAGCGTCAGGCCTTTTAACCCTTTAATTTTTTGCCGGAACGCAGATCTAAGTTTTTAAACTGACATGGTCACTAACACTATTATTAGAACTTATGACGGGATATTTACCATGTTTATTCACTTTGGTGAGTTTCCGATATTTCGGCACTGTTGCAAGCGCCATGAACACGGATTAACTGAGTGAATAAACATAATAAATATCCCGTCATAAGTTCTAATAATAGTGGAACGCAGATCTACGCGAGACACAATGTGTTTTCTATTGTGTCTCATATACCGAAAGACAAAAGGAGCTTTTTCAGATATGTGCTATGCTACGTTGCTGTGGATGCGTTTGGCTTCCACCAATCATATTCATTGGTACACATAACTTAGCACTGGTGGAAACAGACTCGGCTAAGTTATGTTTTTTATATGGAAAGATGCATGCTATGGATGGCTTCCCTACTATCGATACATTGCATACTCGAGCTGCACATTTTCCTCACACAGTTACATAGCTAAGTATCAATGGAAACGGTCACATAGCTTTCACAGCTTAGCTATCATCTTCGTAGCATAGTTACATAGCACATCTCTGGTGGAAAAGCCTAACCCACAAAGGGATAGGCAGAGCTTACATATGTATACTTATGACACCCACTTTTCACCAATTATGTTATGAATCCTATGTAATAGGAAGTGATATAATGAATTATATATATATATTTTTTAATTAAGTAGATTACACATTTGATGACATCATCTATCACATAATATAATTCTGTTTTTTATATAAGTATGTATATATTATTTTACTATTTATTTAACACCGAAAGCTTGAAAAGTCATGCTTTTTAGTTTTTACATAGATACGTGGAAGGCACTAACATATAATTTATACATAGTATTAGGTTTTCAGTCACATAGTAAAATATTTAGGCCCCTACTTCACTACTTTTGATTAAAGTTCCAGTAAGTAGATTTGTGACCATCCCCATTCTTCCCATGGGTGTGTAAGACCCGATTATTTGATGGACTACATATACTTATGTTATAAATAACAACTACTGTTCGTTAATTTTGCTAAAACTCGGTAATGTATGTGGTTTTTAGTCAGTATTAGTCTGACACTCCCTCTTACCTCTCCATTGGATGATTTCATCCCCTCAATCAAAAAAGGGGGTGGACTATTACGGGCCGTTGATGTTTACTGAAACTTAATCAATAATAGCAAAATAGGTCCTTTAGTATCAAGCTTTTTTTATAAGGAGGTGCAAATGTACCCCAGGTGAGCCTTAAACTATGTTTTATTACTATTTAACACATAAAATAACATTAGCCATTTTACTGGATATCTACCTGGCTTATCCGGGGTACATTGGTAAATATAACATAGGTAATAAGAACATCACGCTTTTATTTCTAAAAGGAGGGCAGAGGAATAATTGCAGTGTGTATATTGAATCCTATTTTAATGTAATAAGCGTGCTTTATACCAGGTAAACGTACAGGCATTGTGCTATTACTTTCTTTGAGTTTTTAGAATAGATTTAGTTTTTAGTGTTAAAATTTGTGAAAAATAGAGATTATATAGCTATTTTATTTTGGTAAACGTATTTCAGAATAGTTTTTACATTATATTAGTTATTTATATTCTTTACATAAACACTAAATAACGAAAATAATCATGTACTTAGGTACGTAAGTAAATAATTTCATATTATAAGTACTGTAAGAATGGGTTTCTCTGACCCTAGGGGGTAACTTTGACCCAAACTTTTAGACCAATGAAAAACTAATATATACGCTTTGTTGTGGATTCCTATTGGTATAATTTGGGTCAAAATTACCTCTTACGGTCAAAAAAACACAATCTTACGATAAAATTAATTAATTTCAATTTGCAACACAGAAATGTTCAATTTACAAAAAGAGTTGTAAGTTGTTATCTTCCTTTGAGCATTACACAATGTATGAGCAAAAATATGTATCTAGAGTTACCGTTTTACTTTTATTATATAAATGCTCGATGACAAAATATTTTATGTTCCACATAAACACTACAATCATTGAAACCTACGTGTATGGGATCAAAAACTGACGATAATTCACTGGTTTTATTTAAGTTATCATTTGTAATATTTAAATAAATACAAATAAAATGCGACCTTAAATGCTTATAGCACTTTTAGCTGTGAACAGCCAAAACTTCTTGAATGTGTTTAAAATAATTTTGTACAGTTATAGATATAAAGAAATGCTCTTTTGTACATTGTTAAGCAAGTAAAATTATAGATTTAAGTAGTTATGTTAAAATAATTTTTGTGTCTTTTAAAAACATAAAAATGGCACTTTTCAAATCACAGTATTTGATTAAGCATAG
The DNA here is from genome assembly GCF_023101765.2 of Spodoptera frugiperda. Lineage (NCBI taxonomy): Eukaryota > Metazoa > Arthropoda > Insecta > Lepidoptera > Noctuidae > Spodoptera > Spodoptera frugiperda. Next base: position 2,612,116 of record NC_064228.1, on the reverse strand, counting down.
TTTCTTAGAATTTATACGTTTTAAGAGACATATACAGTGTGTAAACGAAACGGTATCGGAAAACGCTACAATTTATTTTTTGTTTTTATAATTTTAATTGTTTTAGTTTTCGTGTTAGCAATGGAACACCAGCCTTAAGGAATTGATACCACGGCCTCACAGAAAACCGACGTGAAACAACGGTTCCGTTGTGTGAGTGAGGTTACCGGAGGCCCAATTCCCCCCTTCCCAATCTTCCCCATCCCCATTCCCGAAGAACAACCCTTAAATTCCTAAGTCCAAAAAAGCTGGCACTCCAAAAAATGAGTCCATTCAATTCTCATACTATACAACGCTCTAAGTCTAAAACTAGTATTTCACAATTCTGATCCTAAGGATCATTTATTTGCAAGATTCTGACGTCAGTTTTTGATCCCACACACATCATAATTAGCTAAAAAGTAAATAATAATGAAAACAACAACAAACATTATACATATATTACATCACATTTAAGTCTTTTTGGTTTCCTCCTTCGATTCTATTTGTTGGAATTCCTTTAGAAGTGCGTCCTCGTCGAATAACGACGATGAATCTGGAAAACAAATGTTATATTTCAATGTCACTTTAATTTATTTAGGAATTAATTGCAAAGGCGGTTGTATAGTAAGCTTGCAGACTTTTTATGCACAAAACTACATTTTATAACTGTGAATTTATAAATAGGAAACCTATTTTTAAACTGACATGGTCACCGACAATATCTTTAGAACGTATAACGAGATATTTACTATTCTTATTAATTTCTGTGAGTTTCCGATTAGTTCATCTGTGATCATGGCGCTCGCAACAGTGCCGAAATATCGGAAACTCACAGAAATAAATAAACATGGTAAATATCCCGTTTTAAGATCTAATGATTCTAATATTATTATTCACAATCAAGGGGGCTACTTTTAACTATACCACCAGATGGTGTCAGTGTAAACCTTTAGTTTTTCGTCCATTAGAGAATTAGCTAGTGTCACACCATAGGACATTCAATATTTGACAACTACAGTGATTGGACAAAGACTTTTCGCTACATTAGCGCTATTTGGATTAAAAATCCGATAGCCCCATTTGACCGATGACCACGTGAGAATTGCTTATTTTCAACCACATTTACGTAATGTTTTTGACAACAAAACAAAATCCTACTATCATATTCTGATTATAAATCCGAAAGCTTGTATGTATGTTAGTTTGTCACTCCTTCACATCAAAACGGCTGAAAGGATCTAGAATTACCCATACGCTACATTTTATCCCACAGGATCGCGGCCGAAGTGGCTGGCAGACGCTAGTTCTAAATATATATTATTTAAGCCTCGTATTCATGGTAAACATTTTGCTTAGCAACAGTTGATCAACGTCGTTGATGAATAGCGAGAATGCTGCTGGAAACTTTGTTTAAACTAATATACTATGTTTTCGTTCGCCGGGTGTCAACTCTGCAGCATGGCGCGATCAACTCCGCAACACAAGTGTTGCCCGCAACGTGTTTATGCAACCAAGTTGCTAAACAAAATGTTTACCATGAATACAAGGCTTTATTTGGGATTTTTAATTTTTAATTTTAATTTAATTGCTATTAGATGTAATCATATTCTCACCTTCCCGCTCCAGCTTCACTTTCCCGAATAATTCCTTGTCCTCTTGCTCAGTCTTTATCTCCGAACGGAATTTACTCTGAAAACGGTACAATATATATTTTATTTTCTATATAAATGTAGATTTTTTTTAAAATATCGTGTGACATACTAAATTAACTAAAAATCACGGTTTACTCACGTACCTACATTAATGGAGAAAAACTCTAAGTAGTTTCGAACTCTTCTACATGAGCAGCGTGCGCAGACGCATCGACGTCGCGCAGCCTACACAAGTACTAGCTTGCTAGCCAATAGCTTTTCTCCATTAATGTACGAGAGTAAACTGTGATTTATTTATTTACAAATTTACATATATAACATTACAGCTTACGCCAATACGTTATACAGCCAATAGAATAGTTAAAGTTAAGATACAACAAAAAAAACAAAAAAACAATACACCTAAATAGTAATTAAACATAGACAAAAAAGTGATTGTTAGTAAAAATAAATATAGTGATGTAAAAGCACTTACTTTGATAAAATCGGGCAATCCGTCTTGCAGATGGTACCAGCTCAGTATAAATATAAGCGACACGAAGAACAGATTGGTGCAGATACCTGGAACAAATTCATATTATTAGTATTATTTGTCTGCCGAGTCGAACCGACCAATCAAAGCGCCGAACGCACTCTCTTTTCAATTACTTTAAACATAAAGCAAACTATAGGTACAGTTCATGGCAGTTCCAAAATTCTACTTTATTGAAGTGTAATATAGTCGAAAATCTAATAAAGCAATTAAACAGTTCTTATATATAAAATTATTATAATAGGAGTGGATGACAGATTCTAGATTTATATTTATAACTTAAAAAATTGAGATTTTAGTAGATATTAAAATTCAATTTTCAACGACTTCTTCCCGACTTCGCCTCTTCCTCCTTGGGCGAGGCGAGAGGGAGAGTCAGGCTCTAACTGACTAAAAACCACCCCGACCCTACTCCTGCTTTTCAAGCCGCAGCCCCGGTAAACCCATTAGGTGGTCCGCAGCTCCAGGTTAAAATATACCAGTTAAGGTATAAACATAGTATTAACACAGTAACACTGACCGAACACAGCAGATATCTTGGGCCAGTTGAACATGAGGTACCGCAGGCCCGTGAAGTGCGCCTGCACGTGCAGCTCGCTCGAGTACACCTGCGCGAACCGAGACTGCAGCTCCACGTACGCGTCCGTCGCCGGCTTCTCCTGTCACGTTTGCAAAGTAATATTAAACACCTAATAATGTATCAGAGATATTTTGTAAAACTTTTTTTTAAAAGAGTAACGATGGAGTTTCTTGCTCATTCTTCTCCATTCGAAGCTACACTTTGGAATGAGCGCCTAGCTTCACTGACTGACAGACTGACGGATAATTCAATTTGACGTTCCAAAAGTGCCTTATTTAGGATTAATTGAAATAAATGCTTTGACTTTGACCTAGTCGACTTAAATCGATGACAGCGCCATCTACAACTGACTTAATTGTAATCAGCAAAAATGTTGTTTTAAGTATATTTTCATCACAATATCACATACTTAACTATGGGACAAGCCCGCCACAACCTCCCACACCGCTGCAACTCCTGTAAGCCAGGATCTACAGTAGATACAACCATGAAAACACTGGAACACTGAAGTCCGGCGCGTCTCAGGGACATCAATGACTGTCTTGGATCCCGCAACGAAATTAATCAGAAGATATAATTAATAATAATGTCACATACTTGTGGTAAGTTTTATTTTTATTAAATAGCCTCGCTTTTGTAATAAAATGCAGTAAGTCGTGGCGCATGCTGCTCGTGGCTATGAGCCCCGGATAGGGCTAACTAGTCGAACAGTAGAAAAGTTAGAACGCGAATAAGCCATAAAAAATAATCTATTATATAAAAATAAGTCGGGTTTACCTTCCTGACAGAACGCACAAACCGATTTCCACAGTTTTGCATTCGTTGGAAAGGTCTCGGGCTCCGTGAGGTTTATAGCAAAGAAAATTCAGAAAAAAAATATTCAAGAGGAAATACAGGAAAATGGAAAGTCATTTTTCACATTTCAATGGCGCTGTCCATTTCTGTTATAGAAGTAAGCGAAGCCATCTAGTGGCGAAACGGAGTTCGCCAGGTTTGCTAGTTAACTATAAAATGACATATTTTATCTTACCGGATCATCTTCGAAGTCGCTGAAGAGTTCCACCTTGAGCTGTTGTTTCTCCTCGTCCACGCCGCCGAGGTACAGCGGCGAGAACACAAACGTCCTCATTATGCGATGCAGGAGTGATCTGGAGGTCAATAGGGGAAATTTTTTAGTATACCTAGTTCTAATTTTTTTGCTGCAACTACGTGTGGGTTGGTGCTGTAAAACGGCGCTTGCGTTGTATTTCGTTGTGTGAGGTTACCGGTGGTCCATTACCCCTTTTCACGATCTCCGATTACCCACCAACCCTTAAATTCATAACGCCTAAAAGGCCTATACGCCATTGTGACGCCTCTTGTGTTTTGGGTGTCCATGGGCGGCGGCGATTGCTTACCGTCAGGTAAATACGTATGCTCGTTTATCGGCTTATAGGTACCATAAAAAACTTAGATAATGGATTAATGAGGTACATACCTATATCTGATCATTGCTGACCGGCATGATGAGGAGACCAAGTATCCACCCTTGGCGCGCATTTGAACGCAAACCATGAACATACCTGGAAGTAAACATATTTACAATTCATTATTACCCATTTTTTATTCTCATATTCGGTCTATAGGATCAGTGAAATCCCCAATTCGGAGCTGCGGACTACCTAATGGTTTAGTAAAATGCCCGATCTGAAGCTGCGGACAATCTAAGGAGTTGCTGGGGCCCCGGCTAAAAGCAGGAGTAGGAAAGGGGTGGTTGTTGGTCAGTCAGAGTCTCGTTCCCTCTCGCCTGACCCGACACAGGAGAAGTTATTCGATGATATTCCCCACTCCAAAAAGACGGTTTATTAAAATTATACATTTCAAGCGATGGGACTATGGTATCACAGGAAAACCTCTTATGTGGAAAAATCTGTGGACTGTCATATCTGCTTCCACTTTCATTAAAAAGATGGTGAGCTGTTATGAATACATACATAACTTAACGCCTGTCTCCCATGGGAGTAGGCAGAGACAATGAACCACCTATTGCTACGAATCTTACATACCTCTTTCGCTTAATCAACAGTCATCAGTCCTTTCATGCATGCTCGTCGGTTAAGGGTACTTTTAATTTGGCCCTACTTTAATATATCGCCAATCTTTCTCTCTATGAATACATAATTAAATTGTCTCTAATACTACCCTTTGGCCATAACTAATAGAAAACTATTAGGTAAGTGAATGATAAGAGAATGGACCTTTTATCTATGCATGATTGAATTCTGCTGACTCCCTGACCTTTGATAGGTTGAATACTCTCTCTTGAAGATAAGCTGCGTGAATAGAATGAAAAATTCCACGGAAATGTTTTTTATGTTCTCTACACATTTACTGTTTTGGATTAAGTGTTGGTTAAACTGAATAATTACAACACAAATATCAAGACATCGTACAAAATGTGTTTTTTATAGGATAAAGCAGTAAACCCGCGGCGCACATGGACTAGAGTAATAGGGATGATCATGGAGTATGAAAATTAAAAATCTATTTACTTAGTTAGGATTACCTAACGGACTAAATAGATATAGAAAATATATTAGACGCGAATTCTTTAATTTTTAACGCGCACTCGGTTCGATTTCGTTGAAGTAAAAGAAACTCATACTAACTATGCTCTCAGCATCTAGGAATGAGATGTAAGTAAGTACATATTTGTAAACACTCCCCGGAATCAAGAAAGATCCAGTACTCAGAGTCATTTAATGGTTACTTAACCCAGTCTCACAAATGGTTTTCGATACAAAGTCGTTACTAAGGAATAGTTTAAGTAATCATTAAATGTCTCTGAGTGCGGCAGTAATGTAGGATTTCCTTTCAAAAATACCTAGTTCTAGAAAAACTAATACCTAAGTCCTTGTTGACTTCAGACTCTGGCATCTCTAGCACGAGTTTGATCCTGTACGGCTGCTTCTGCATCAGGATGTTGCTGGCCTTCGTCAGCTGTACGTAGGCATACGGATACGAACATATTCCCGCTTTATCTTCACATGGTCTGGAAAATAAAAAGAATCACATCACATCAACAGTCTATAAGTGAATACTGCTGATGAAAAGCCTCTTCTCACATGGAGGTTTGAGCATTAATCACCATAAATGCATCACACCACATCAACAGCATATAAGTGGCCACTGCTGACCAAAGGCCTCTTCTCACACGGAAGTTTGAGCATTAATCACCATAAAAGCATCACATCACATCTTTTTTTTTTTTTTTAAAACATTGCCCCTCATTAGGATTTTCTCCTGTGTCGTGGGTGCGTTTACAAACATACAAGTTCACATACACATCACGCCCAGACCCGGAACAACAATCTGTGGATCACACAAAGAGTTGTTCCGTGCGGGAATCGAACCCGCGACACGTTGCACGGCAGCCAGTTGCCCAGCCACCGTGCCAACCGTGCAGTCAAAACATCAACAGCATATAAGTGGCCACTACTGAACAAAGGCCTCTTCTCACATGGAGAAGGTTTGAGGCATTAAGTCTTTGACTATGAATAGAAATCTGTTGAGGGCAATTTATTCCTACCCTAAAATAGGTATCCGGTAACCCCTATTAAAGTTTAATGTGTTAATCACCATGCTTGCAGTGCTTGCTCAATGCAGGTTGGCAATTTCAAACTTATATATGTAATTAGAAATTATAAGCCCAGGTTTCCTAACAATGTTTTTTTTAACTGTTTGTTAGTGGTGTCTATATAAGTTTAGAAAGTACATATAACTTGGAAAAATACATCAAGAAGTCACATTTCAATTTGCCGTTGGTAGGTTCAAACCTCCACTCACATGTTTCTAACATTCTATTTTCCTTTTACTTGTTTGTGTTATATGTTACAATTAATAACTAAACAGCTTTTTCCCTAAGAGGTAGGACTACCTCCCAGCAAACTCTTTTCAGAGACTAAGCGTCTATTTCACCACCTTTATATAAGTGCCCGATGGTGCATACAAATTATGTTCTGAATTCAAAGTTACCTGATACATGGAGGCTATCTAAACAATGTAAAACAAGTCCTAAAAAATATAATCTTATGTTATTTCTAACCATAGCTGTAGGTATTGACTAAAACAATTATTCTACTAATATTATACATGTGAAAGTTTGTATGTTTGTTTGTTTATTTGTTACTCCTTCACATCGAAACGGCTAAAAGGATCTAAATGAACTTTGAAACAGGAGTAGATTATGGTCTGGAATAACAGATAGGCTACTTTTTAACCCACAGGGAAACAGGCAAAACCGCTAGTAGAAGCTAGCGCAAAATAAGATAATACATAACAAAGTAATGATTTTGCAAATTGCATGTTATTGTTATTTAAGATAAATATTATCACTGCAAATCTTATTGTTTGTAAATAAGAATAAATATTAGAATTTCTATTTTATATTTTTTGAACAATGGATATTAAAAATTCTTACTATGGTAATGAATCATCTATTATATTATTCATAATAGTTAGTTAGAGTAATATAAAACCTTCACACATAACAAAGAAATTTTAAGAATACTTACTTGAACTGAAAATGCACAGGCCGCACATGAGTAACATTGGGCATATAAATATTGTAGAAGCCGACATACATAAAAATTGATAACCACAGTATAACAGTTATAAATAACGTCACTATAGCGACCCTGTACATCAACTCTTTAACACTTGTTATACTTTCATCAGTCTTTTTCTTATATCCCAAATATTGGTTCACTAAAAACGCTTCGACGGGCTTTCGAAAATATTCCCGCGCCACCGTAAAAGGATTTAAAAAACGCAACACACTTTTTTCGAACATTTTTTTTTTTAATTTATTTAAGTCAAGGAAACTGATCTGTGTTTAATCGTGGGTAGATAAATGTGTAGTAATGATAATGCATATCTCTAGTACAAGGGTTAAGTCCGCTTCGTTGATAGAAGCGTGATAGATGACGCAGTGCACCACGGATGCTTGGAGATTAATTTGATAGCGACGGAGGTCAGTCCGTTTATAAAATATTGATAATTATTTTTGTTATTGTTGATAATGCGCAGATAACATTGAGTTCAATTGACAGATTCAAAATTTCCTATTTGAATTTTTGACACTTTCTTCTGGGACTTTCAATTGGCTACCGTAGGTAAAAATCTGGATTCCCTACGTTATGCATCAATAAAGAGGTTTAAAAGTACTCAAACTGTGTTCCCAAAGATTTGTTGAATTAAAAATATATTGAGTAATATCAAACAAGTTCATATATCACACATACAATATTTAGAATGAATAAAATTACATACAAACATATAATAAAACACTTCATGATTCCAAGATTGTAGGGTAACTTATCTAGTGGGCAACCCAGATTTCACTCTGTTTCTTTACACGCATCAGACAGAACTGTTCGTTGACACTGGCAAAGCTTCTATTATTAATTTTGTTCCATATTATATTTGTAGACGTAGCATATAATATGCAGTGGGAGTTAATATTGGTTTCAGATTTTTATTCATTTCTTATTTATGTTTTAGTTTTGTAAATGTGTCTATTTAAAAGGAACGGAGCGGGGCTGCTGTCTGAATTTGACATTTGTAAATTTATTTTTAAATCTCACAATCTCAGTTCAATGTTCAATATGTTATTAGAAAAAATAGATTATATAGCATGAAAACGAAATAGAACTATATTTAAATCTGGCATCAGAAAGAGATAGAGATAGTTTTTTAAATTTAATAGATATGGAACGCGAAAGATTTGATATTGTCAAAAACAAAACAATTTTCGGAAAAATCTGATCGCGGCTTAGATTTAATGCATATTTTATAAATAATTGAGCAAAATGTTACGTTTACAAAATTATAAAGTAACCTACCAGCATATACAACTACACCAGAGGCTTATAACGAGTACAACAAACATAGTTTTGAAACCAAATGTTTCTGCAAATGCTTATCAGCCCCGAAATGTAGAAAAGAAGAAATATGAAAATTGGGAAAAGTATAATCTGTTCACCGCTGAAAATACTAGCACAAAACCTAAGTTTAGCATGGTGCTACCTCCTCCGAACGTCACCGGGTCTCTTCATTTAGGTTAGAATTTTTATCTTTATATTATACAATATTTACTAATTTGTTAAATGAAAGCTTCTATTTAGACTATAGATCTAAGTAGTAACACTCTTTACCATTAGTGCTGAAGAATTAAGTGAATTGCAAATATCAGGTTAAAAATACATAATAACAAAATTAAAATTTAGGTATAGAAATCTGGAAAAAGGCTTTGAAAATCGTTACAGACATTTAAACGGTCTAATAAAAGATAATCACAATTAAATCAAAAGTAATCTTTCTTACTACTTGGAAAAACAAAGCTGATTTAAACATTTTGTTGTTATTCTAACATCTTAAATTGTTTATCTACACATTTTTTTAGACAAATATTGTCATAAAAATCAAAAGAAGAAATCTGTTAGCTACCCCTCTTCTCAAGGGATCGTCTATATTATTTATTTAATTCTTCTATATTTATTTAAAATTCTCTAAATTTACATTTTTAAATAATATTTAAAACACACAATATAAAATAATATTTAAAAATATATAAATAGGAGCCGACCAGTAGCGGGAACATGGTCCAAGCTACCGGTGGTTAGGGCTCCAGAGACAGAAACCTCCTCACATACGTGCCGTTTCGAGGAGTACTGCCTTCTGCATCAGGCCCTTGATCCATCCGCCCAACCCCAGCCTCCTAAGGTGATTGTCGAGGCTGTTGGGTATTAATCCGTTGGCTGACACGACTATCGGCACAATGATAGCCGAATCCACACTCCACATGTCGACAACCTCGTGAGCCAAGTCAAGATATTTTATTTGTTTATCTTTTTCAGCTTTCACGAGGTTCTCGTCATGAGGAATGGTGATATCGACTATCATCGCGCGGCGCGCTTGCCGATCTATCACCACTATATCAGGTTTATTGGCTACAATAGTCCTGTCAGTGATGATAGATCGATCCCAGTACAACGTGATATGGCCGTTTTCGAGAACTGGATCGGGCACATACTTGTAGTATGGAACCTCAAACTCAACAAGTTGATAGTGCAAAGCAAGTTGCTGGTGGATAATCTTGGCCACCTGATTATGTCTATGCAAATATTCACCATTAGCCAAACGACCACAATGACCAGAAATTATATGTCTTATGGATTCACCAGGACTATGACATGCCCGACATATGTCAACGGTCCCATCCTTAATAATATATTTCCGGTAGTTATTCGTAAGGATAACTTCGTCCATAATTGCACAGACAAATCCTTCAGTTTCACCAAAGAGATTACTGAATCGTAGCCAAGATACGGACGCCAGAAAATCTACACTGGGTCCATGAAGGGCCCGGAAGAAGCGTCCGTGGAGCTCCTTGCTATGCCATACCTCCTTGCGGTCATTGACGCTTAATACCACAGGTTTGCGCCAATTCTCTTTTGCTAAAGATAGTGGAGTGAATCCATTGTCCATTGCTGTTACTTCTCGATGCATACCCTCGTTTACTTTCAGGAAATATTCCCTGAGGTTGCACACCTCACGGTTATAAAGGGTCTTAGCATTTAATAAGCCTCGACCCCCACACTTCCGCGGGATGTACAACCTCATGATCGATGAACGAGGGTGATGCATACGATTTGCAGTCAGTAGTGTTCGGACTCGCCTATCCAGGGCGTCAAGTTCAGTCTGAGTCCACTTGAGTATACCAAAAGAATACATCAGGACCGGCATGACCCAACCGTTATAGGCTCGCACCTTGTTTCCGCCTGATAATGAACTTTTCAGCACTTTATTCAGGCGGCCAAAGAAGCGTTCCCGTAACGATTGTTTCATGTCCGGTCCATTAATGCCTAATCCCTCTGACATACCCAGGTACTTGTAAGTATCATTTGCGGAGAGCGTTCTTAGTTTTGTGAAATCTGAGAGTTCTAGACCCTCAGATTCCACAATCCCTCCTCGCTTCACATGCATGACAGCACATTTATCTACTCCAAATTCCATTCTGATGGAACTACTAAATTTTTCAGTTATTTTCAGTAGTTCCATCAGTTGTTTGTTATTTGGAGCAAACAACTTGAGGTCATCCATGTAAAGCAAGTGGGATATGACTAGACCCCTTCTCCGCAAAGGATAGCCTAGCCCTGAAGCCTCCAATAAAGTACTGAGAGGATTCAAGGCCAAGCAGAACCATAGTGGGCTCAGACTGTCACCCTGGAATATTCCTCGCACTATCCTTACAGGTTCTTCACTCCCTTGGATTTGTCTACATCCCGGATAGCAAAGCACAGTACTCCATTGCCTCATACATGACTGCAAGAAGGCGCGTAGAGTTGCATCTATCTTATACAACTCCAGCACCCTCATGAGCCATGTATGTGGCACAGAGTCATATGCCTTTTTATAATCTATCCAGCATGTAGACAAATTCTTTCGGGACCGACGAACCTGTTGGCTTACAACCATATCAATAAGGAGTAGCTCCTTAGTTCCACGAGACCCCTTCTTACATCCATTTTGAGATACAGACATAATGGAATGTTTTTCAATATGTTTTGTTATTTTTGTTCTCAAAATAGATGTAAGAAGTTTATAGACCGTTGGTAAACATGTAATTGGTCTATAATTTTTGGGTTCAGTGGAACTACCTGATTTATGGAGCAGATGGGTAACGCCTGTTGTTAGAAATTGTGGCAACGATCCAGCTTCTAAAGCTGCCTGGAACTGTGATGCTAAGCGAGCGTGTGAACTGGTGAACCATTTGAGCCAGAAGTTGTGCAGCCCGTCTGGCCCCGGTGATTTCCAATTTGGGACCGAACAGGCTGCACTGCTCACATCAGAGGAGGTGATTATCACCTCCTCCATCTCTGGCACAGTTTCACACCTTCGCTCAACATCACAAATCCAGTCATCCTCTGTGTGGCTGACAGGCACCGACCAGATGTTGCGCCAAAATGTGTTAGTTGCTTCATCATCCGGTCGCCGCCCATCAGTCACATCTTGGTTGGATCGTTCCCAATTTCTATATACCCATCTCTGATCTCTTTGGAACATGCGATTCTGAGTATATCGCTCAACTCGTTTTTTGTACCGCCTGATACGATTTGCCCATGCGTAGACTTTCTGCTTCAGGAAGTCGATGCGCTCTGTAACACGCGACATGTATTCATGAGGACTGGTTTCAGTCCCCACAAATGCACGTCTTACAAAGCGCATCACTCTAGGACGAGTATTGCCCTCCCTGAAACAGGATAGTTTGCCGATAAGCACCCTGGCCTCACTGATACGACGTTCAATCCTGCATTGCCAGGCTGGTACTGTTGGTTTTGGTCGGACTGCTGCGTCAAGATTCGAGAATCTGACGTTAGCCACTCGACAAGCTGCTACCGCCCCACAGTACAGGATCGAGTGTGTATCATAGAGGTTTTCGCTACTTTCAAAATATGTTTTAAGTAATAAATATAAATAAATTAATTAATTAATTAATTTATAATATATATAAATTGGTTATTTAATTAATTATTATATCAGCTTACTTATGTAACTATTTGACGAGGAACTTGACTAGTTTCAAGCAATGCTAGAGGCTCATATTTATGAGCAGCATTTTGCTACACAAGCTGCTACTCAAGCTGATGTTACTCAGTAGCCTTGTCAAACAGTTACATGAATAAACCAATCACATAATAATTAATTTAGTATGTCTCGCAAAAGTTATAATAAAATTTATATAAAATATTAATATTTCAGGTCATGCATTAGCATGTACAGTCCAGGATGTGATTGTAAGACACAAGAGGTCTAGGGGCCACAATGTGCTCTGGTTGCCCGGCATAGACCATGCTGGGATCGCTACACAGGTACAACACTTAAATATATTCTTCACATCTTACATAGATCTGCGTTCCGGCACACGACGGGTAACCCATGGTATGTCAGAACGCAGATCTACGATCTACGCGAGACATAACGTGTTTTCTATTATGTCGCATGTACCGAAAGACAAGAAATTAAACTTGATACCTTACCTGTTCTTTTTTTACAGGGTGTAGTAGAAAAATATCTAAAAACAAAACAGGATGTATCACGCCACGACATAGGACGGGAGAAGTTCCTACAAGAAGTCTGGAAATGGAAGGAAAAACATGGACATACTATAGTGAACCAATTGAAAACACTTGGTTGTTCCCTCGACTGGGGTCGACAGACTTTTACCATGGACCCAAAGCATACAAACGCTGTAAACACAGCCTTCATAAAACTATTTAAAAAAGGTCTCATATACCGCAAAAAGGCCTTAGTTAACTGGTGCAGTACTTTAAAGTCTACTGTCTCCGATATTGAAGTAGACAATGTCCCTGTAAATGGCCCAAAAGACATGATTGTACCCGGGTATGATAGACCCATTAAGTTTGGTGTGATATACCACTTTGCATATAAGTTGGTTGATTCGGATGAGGATATTGTGGTTGCTACTACGATGCCGGAGACTATGTTGGGTGATATCGCGATTGCTGTACATCCTCAGGATAAAAGGTAATTTTGATTATAAATTTTTGTCTCTTTTTCTTAGTGAGTAACGTTGATTTTGCAAACAAAAAATTTTAAGTTCTTGATCAAGGTAAATAGAATTCTGTTTTTATCCGACTTCCCAAAAAGAAGGAAGTTCTCAATTCGGCCAACTGAATTTGTGGCACCGACTTCTAAACTAGCAGTGTGTAGGCACAGGCGCTTCCTTACAGACAGAAGCATTAAGGTCGTTGTCGACGGGGAATGCTCCGACTCTCTGTCTGTGAACGCAGGTGTTCCTCAAGGCTGCGTGCTATCACCTACCTTGTTCCTCATCCATATCAATGATATGTTGCAAATCAGCGGCATTCATTGTTATGCGGATGACAGTACAGGTGATGCCTATTATACCGGCCGCGCTAACATTTCTCGGGAAAACGTCATCGAAAGCCGAAACAGACTTGTGTCAGAAATCGAGACTTCTTTGCAGAGAATCTCAGATTGGGGTGAACTTAATCTGGTCCAGTTTAACCCTACTAAGACACAGGTCTGCGTGTTTACCGCTAAGAAACTACCGTTGGTCGTCTCACCTCAGTTTCAAAGTACCCCTCTGACTGCCTCAGCCGGTATTGGAATACTTGGCATCAACATTTCGAGCGACGTCCAGTTCCGTGGTCATCTGGAGGATAAGGCTAAATTAGCCTCGAAAAAGCTTGGTGTGCTCAACAGATCGAGGCAGTATTTCACTGCAGCCCATCGCTTGCTTCTATATAAGGCGCAAGTTCGGCCCCATATGGAATACTGCTCTCATCTTTGGGCGGGGGCACCCCAGTACCAGCTTCATCCCCTGGACCGCGTTCAGCGGCGTGCGGTTCGGATTGTTGAGTGTCAGGAAGTTTCAAACCGACTTGACACTTTGGCAATGCGTAGAGATGTAGCTTCGTTGTGCATCTTCTATTGCTTATACCACGGGGAGTGCTCTGAGGAATTGTTTGGTCTTATACCTGCCGCTTCTTTTCGCCATCGACCCACACGACAGCATTTCCATCCCCACCATATAGATGGTTGGCAGGCCACAACTGTGCGCTTCTCGCGCAACTTTCTGCCTCGCACAGCAAAACTGTGGAATGAGCTGTCGTCGGCGGTATTTCCGAACCGATACGACCTTCAAACCTTCAAGAAAAGAGCATATTCCTTTTTAAAAAAAGGGCGGCAACGCACCTGTGACTCCTCTGGTGTTGCGGGTGTCCATGGGCGGCGCTGATCGCTTACCATCAGGTGACTCGTTTGCTCGTTTGCCTCCTATTCCATAAAAAAAGGCAGTAATTGTACTGCCTTTTTTTCAAAAACCAAAAAAAAACTATCATTGCATAGATTTTTTTTGGTTTTTAGCGTAGGGATTTTACTTTTTGGAAGTCGGTTTTTTAAACGTAGTTTTAATATACGATTGCTACTTTTGCAAGTCGCCACCCCTGGGGCCTTAGTCTTCTATTACAATTGTGTCAGAATGGTCGATCACTGAGCACAATTGTAATAGCAGACTAAGGCCCCTGGTTGTTTTTGTTGCTACAGACTCTGATGTCGAATATACAAATTACTCATTTACAGGTACAGACATTTGGCAGGTAAGCGAGTTTGGCATCCATTTAGAAACGAAACATTACCAATCATAAAAGACGAATTCGTTGACAAAAAAGTTGGAACCGGCGCGGTGAAAATAACACCAGCGCATAGCAAAGTGGACTATGAAGTAGCAAAAAAGAACAACAGTATACGATTAATTCAAGTTATTGATGAAAACGGACGAATGACTACTTCAGACCAATTCAACGGATTGAAGAGATATGAATGCCGGCAGCTGATCTTAGAGACACTAGATAATTTAGGCCTTTTAAGGGATGCCAAACCACACCCAATGACCTTACCAATATGCAGTCGAAGCGGCGGCATCATAGACCATCTACCCAAAGAACAATGGTTCTTATCCTGCAGTAAACTAAACGAGAAGGCCGCCGCACTAGTCGACAAAGGCCACCTGGTCATTGAACCCGCGAAGTACGTCAAATACTGGCAGAACTGGACCGGCAACGACCGTGACTGGTGCATCTCCAGACAACTTTGGTGGGGACACCAGATCCCAGCCTACAAATGCAAAGTCGATCGAAATGTAGTTTGGATCGCCGCTCAAAACGAAGAAGCGGCTAAAGTAGAGGCTTCAAAAGTTTTAAGAACCTTACCCGACCTGATCAAAGTTGAAAGAGATCCGGACGTACTTGATACCTGGTTCTCATCAGGGATCTATCCGTTCGCAGCGCTGGGGTGGCCGGATTCTGCCAAGGAGAAAGATTTTAAGAAATTCTATCCCTTAGATCTGTTAGCGACGGGACACGATATCTTAGGATTCTGGGTCCATAGGATGGTCATCCTCGGATTAGAGTTAACAGACCAGTTGCCATTCAAAAAGGTTTTACTGCACGGCGTGATTTGCGACAGTAAAGGCGCCAAGATGTCCAAAAGTAGAGGGAATGTCATAGACCCTATAGACGTTGTAGAAGGAATTAATATGGAGAATCTTAAAGACAAAACGAAAGAATTGCACAGAAATGGAATTTTGAGTTTGACTGAAATGGACAAAGCTTTGGCGTATCATCAGGCGAACTTCATGCAAACTAAAGGGATACCGGAGTGTGGAGTAGATGCTTTAAGGTTCACTTTGCTGTCACACGATATTAAATCTCATTTTGTTAACTTTGACATTGCGATGTGTCACTCTAACAAACTCTTCGGCAATAAAATTTGGCAGAGCGTTCGGTATACCCAGCTCTCGTACTCCAAGCTGCCCGCTTTAAGCACAGAGATAACTAAGGCCAACCTTACGTATTTCGACAAATGGATCCTAAGCAGAATGTCAGATATGGTAGAGACAGTCAACAAGTCTATGGATAACTACGAATTCCATTTAGCTACAAAAGCAATAAGGACTTTTATGTACAATGAGTGTTGTGATATTTACTTGGAGGCTACCAAACCAGGGTTTGCCGGTAAAGATCCAGTAAAGGCGTATGCTCACGCTCACACGTTATCCGCCGTATTAAATACATCACTGAGGTGCCTCGCGCCTTTCATGGTGTATCTGACAGAAGAACTAATTCCAAAAGTGCCCACCTTCTCAAATAACATCATATTCAACTTTAAAGACGGACCAAACAAATATTATGATTTCCCTTTTAGGGAACACTTTATGGAGTGGAAAGACAGCGCTATCGAGAAGCAAGTGGATCGATTTATGAACACGATATATTTGGTTAGGGAGCTAAAGGCTCTTTATAACATTTCGAATAAAATGCGACCTTCAATTTACATTAACAATTTAGACGAAACTTTGAGAACTGATATACAGAGTAATCAGGAGGTATTTCTAAATCTATCGCGGTGTAGTGATGTGGCGTTCAAATCGGATCCGGAAAAGAATTATGTGACCGCGGTATTGGATAAAAATACAGAAGTGAACGTTGAATTGTTGGGTGAAGATGTGGAGTTGGCGATATTTGCGGCTAAGACGAAACTGGAAAAGAAAATTCAACAGTTGAATGAGAGTTTATCGAGATTAGAAGCAAAGTTCGCGAGTGGGCATTATTTGGCGAATGCCCCGCCGTGGGCGCAGGCCATAGACAAAGAGAAACTACATTCGAAGAAGAAAGAATTAGAACAATTGCAAAGACTGATGTAGATTAAAAATTAAAACTAAAATTAGTTTGTAGGCGATGCTTAACTTGCTGTTGGATTGTGCAATAATTTTAAAGATTTTGTTGAGGGAAATTCGATTGGAAACAAGTGATTTTGCTATGTTACTTAAGTTAGGACCTCACCTAGGGATGATAACGGGGTATGGAAATTAAAAATCTATTTAGTCCGTCAGTTAGGTAATGGAAAAATATTAGACACGTAATTTGTTTATTTTGTCATATAAAATAGCAATACTTAGATGAATGAAAGTTTAGAAATAGGAGCAAATACGTCATTATTATACGTATAAAAAGTATCTAGAAGTGACGTCACGCAATAATTATTTCAAATCGAGATATCTTCCAAAGTATTTGTTAACATAAGAAAATACAAAAATACGTGTCTAATATTTTAAAATAGTCTACAAGACGGACTTTAAAATAAAAATTTGTCATCTACCCTATTACCTTCCCATTAAGGACGATTATTGCAGTTTAATAAAATTAGTTGTTACCATTGGTAAATGATAACATTCTTCTATTACTAAAGGCAATATCTTAAATGATTTACCTTCAATGTGGTATTTACATAAATGCATTATATCAATTGTTTCCTATAAAGTAACAAAATTTAAAATATCATGTGTTATGTCAATCAGGATTTGTTTTTTAAATATCTTATGACGACATCAATGCCATGAAATATTTAAATCTAAATTAGAAATAAGTACGCAACATAATTTCCATAGTAAAAAAAACAGTAAAATTGTTAAGTTATTAAAAATAATGTTATTTAATGCTTTTGTTTGTTGTATATTTATTAAATTAATATGAAATTTATGTCAACATTTTTTTAAATAAACGACAAAGTTTTAAAGTTTAAAATGTTTATTTGTTAAAAAAATTCAATATTTTGTTTAAAAAAAACTTACAACAGTTGATATATAATATATTAATTGACTAACAATATGTGGCCCCTTGGAACCAAAATAATACATTTTTATCACTACGATAACGTTAAAAAAATCAAAGTTAGCATTGAGCATTGACTATACAATAATTAAAATCAGAAAACTAAAATTTGATTTTGTTTAGGGAACAGAGTATAGTTCCCTAACTGCCAATTTCAATAACCTATCTATCTGAAGATTTGCCTACTAGAGATAATATTTTAACATAAGCTCCATACAAAATGTCTCAAAATTCGATTTCTAGTAGGCAAATGTACAGATAGATAGGTTATTAAAATTGGCCGTAAGAAAAGGAGAATCCTCCGACCAGGCAAAGTGATTGTGCTTGGCAGGCTTTCAGCCCAACGGTTATTCGTTGAGATTTTCTATCCGTGTTTCTTTGTATGCAAACTTCATATGTGCTATGTACCATATAAATCTCTGTATACTACAGTCAATGCTAACTTTAAATTTTTAACAAAACTATAATAAACAAAATAAAGACGACATCTTAAAAATACACTTAAAAAACTACCAACATAACTTGACCTGTCTGAAGTTTACTACAAACTACAATCTTATCGTTGTCTCTTTCTTTCGCAACCGTTCATGTGTAATTACATCTCGCTCACTCCTGCATACGTGCCAACTTCAGAGAGGTCAAGAGTTTTGTTTTGAGCGTTTTACACAACAACGATAATATTGGTTAACAAAGTGGATATAATGGTATCTTATGAAATACATGGACAGGGGGTGATTAAACAGAGGTTAATTATTTTATATACAATTCGAGACCATTTAAACATTAAATAAGGGACGTAACTACGCGTAGATAATGATTGCTTTAAGAACTCATCTAACTCATCTCTCCTTTGAAGTCCTAGTACAGGCAAATAACTTTATAGGAGCTACTTAACTGTGCGTAATTACATTTAATTTATTTATGATGATTATTGAATTTTGAATAAAGATTAATTTCATAGTCGGAGTTCGGTTCACGGAATAACTCTTCGTGTGATTTAAGAATTGTCCCTTATTTAAAACAATACCTACTTCTTATACTAAACATATACCTAGATATGTATGCCTTTAAGAACAATAAGTATACATATTTCTTATATATTAATTCGTTTTCACCTCCTGATTTTCCTTAAAACTACCGAGTTGTTTTAAGAAAATACATAGGACGAAACCTGATTGGCCGGCGCAAATAAACCCACCAATCAGCGACAAAACGCTCTCGTTTTGTTTTCGGTCAACGTAAAACAAACTCGTAGGGCAAGTGACCCGGTTGTGGCCATCGACCCCTTTGTGGCCACTTGGGCCTTCAAATATTTATAACTAAGGCATGGACAAATAAATTACTCTGTGATGTACAGTATTTAAAATATTGAATATTGGAGACACTGATACCGTTGGCAGCTTTGATGTGTCAAACTTCACTTCGATGCAACAAGTCATTCTTTTTAGTTGAGGGTGAAATTGTTAAGATCTTAACAAAAAGGCTAAGGCGAGCGGGTGAGGATTTGGTTTTTATTTTTTTAATCTTTGCTTATTGTTTGGATGTTTATGTTAATACTACATAAAGAATATATTGTCTAAGTGGAACTAATGTAATTTTGTCGCCATATGTTTCTGAAGTGGGATTATTAGAAGGTGGCCACTAATGGAGACAAAATTATGAATTTCTCCATCTTTGGCCACACGGCTGGCCAAAACTTTTGTACATCAACGCCCTAATTCTAGTCATTTATCGTAATTTATTTATTATTTTTCCTTGGCTTTACATATCAACAAATACATATTTTTCATTTTCAGAGATGCAATAAATTGCCTTCACACAAAGGGAGGTCAGTTTACTTTGCAGCTTTTACCAACGTCGTGTAAATGTTGATCTCTTTATTTGTAAGTTAAATTCAAGTGAAGTAATAATATTTCATATTTTCCAGACAAAATGAAAACCATTGTTTCTAAAATATCAAATTTAATTAATTTTTGATTACTTTTATTGTATTTTTTGATGGCCAGAACTGGCACACGACCGTGGCCAGAAATGGCACGAATCTGGCCAAAAATGGCACAAGCTCCCTTTTTTTTCTTTTTTATACAGTTATTTTTCTATTTGACGTTCTTTAAAAAAAGGGTTTTCTTAGGCAAGGTTAATACATGTTAAATGACTTTTTACAAGAAATATATTCGTGATGACAAAATCTCCTAAGTTAAGAAAGCCTTAAAGTCGACAAAATTCTTAAAGTGGCCACAACCGGGTCACTTACGATACTAAGGGTAGTAAAATTCACTGAGAAATTGACTTGAAACTTAACTTACTAACAAGACTCAGTGTTTCGATATGAATGAAGGAATTACCTATTTTGTTTACATTAATTATTACAACGATCATATTTTAAAAACACTTTTCTTAACAAATAAATAACATAAATCCTGCATTAAACGTAGTAGTATAACAGAAAATATTTTTAATCCACTTTAGAATAAAAGCGGTTCTTAGTTTGACTTATATGTATGAATGTTTGTGCGCGATTATCTCACTTTAGGCTGAACCGACTTTGATGTGGTTTTAGCATAGTATTTTTTAGACTTAGGAAAAGGCTTTGGGGATATTACCTGACTTAAATACAATGGAGTAATGAAAATTCACGCCCTTTCTTTTTTAAAGTTTTTTAAACAAATTGAATGTAACTTAGCCTTAATCACTTGTTAGTAAGATTAGACCATATTTATTAACATACACTTATATCTTAGACATATGAAAATATTATATTACGTTACTATTATATCGACATAGAGAACTCACATACATAGACACAAAATATACACTTAGTTTATACAAAATGTTTGACACATATTATTGATCCAATAAAACACATACATAGTCACTCACTTTTTTTAAAATATTCGATATTTTACTTTTTCGACACATAATAGTGACGAAATAATTATCCTTATTTAATATTTTAAACATTTCATACAAGACAGACTATTAAGATTAAATAGCATCTTAGCCTCACTAAGTTTATAGTCTGACTTTTAAGGTAAGCGGTGGTAAGCGTCAACAGACCCGCATCGTACGTATCTTACGCATTCCATATAACGTCATCGGTACGCATCGCATGTTCGAGTAGACATTGCCAATGATGTGGTCCGTACGATGCGGATCCGTGGACGCAGTTGTATGCGTTTCTATACAAGTTGCGTTGCGTGCGATGCGTACGTTGCGGGCCCTTGGACGCGTACCTTTAATAGTAATCTATTTGGGTTCATGCATAACAACTAAATGTAATTAAAGTAGTCCATAATGTTAAAAAGTAATAATTTTTTGCCAGTCCTAAAAGGCTACCCATTTGACTCTGAAAAAGGATTGGCACTATTTTATGTCTTGTTGGTTACACCATTTTAGCAACTTGAACATTTTTGGTCTTTATAGCACACTTGTCTGTGATAGGTTTTAGCAAAAAAACAAACCATTGAATGGGTAATTTTATGATCACAACAAAATAGGAGTCAAGCCCTATTTTTTATTGCACCTCTGAATTATAGGAGGGAGATTATTTAAATAGGCTTAGAACCAGTACCATTAGAACGAGTTAGTTTTACGTTTCACGAAATTGAAACGAGAGCGTGTTTGGCGCTCTGATTGATTGGTTTATTTGCACAGGCCAATCTGAACTCGTACTAAGGGTACAGTTTTACAGAACCTCCCATTAAATTTGCACAAACATTTAATTGAAAAATAATAAATAATATCATACAAAAGTTTTCTCTTTCTGCTTTACAGTACCTAGGCCTAATAACAATTTAATAAAACTTTTAAATGAAAAATAAAAATCTAAACACAACATGAAAACAATTGTAAACCTAGTTATCTTAATAAATAAAAAAAATACTACGATTTTAACCTCTTTGGTAATTTCCCTTTACAATTTGTGTCTGGTAACATTATTTTTTTATTACCTGTGTGTAGGCAGATGTATTCTTGGGGCTTGTATCCATCTGTAAAATAAGAAATACTTTTATATAAAACAAAATATTTTTTATTTATGCCTTCTAGTTCAAAGTCAAGGTCATCAGTGTAAGGCTTAAAATTATCAATTGATAGTCAGATCAGTTTAAGGCTTTAAATGATCAATTGATTTGATATCACCTACAAAAAATAACAGATTTTTATAATTTTCTAAAATAACTTTCGTATTTATTTCCAAAGGAAAGAACAATAAAATAACCCATTTTCAAAGAAATAAAAAAATCCTGTTTAACGAAACTGAAACAAATAAAAAAAAATCTAACTAAATAAATGTTAAATACTCACTTATTCTCCGTAAATGCGGAGTACTCATCACTTTGCTCTGATCTTCATGCCATTTAACATGTTTGACAAGGCAGAACAGGTACTTGAACATTTGCGAGCATTTGGCACATGCATACATCATCTCTCCCTGGCCCTCCCTCGACGGTTTAGTTTCCGTTTTGGTCGGAAATACTTCGCAGTCTATGGAACTCTTTATTACACCTCCGGGCAATATTTCCAATGTCGGCCAACTGTCTGTCTGGTCTGATTTGGATAGTGTTCTTATTCTCTGTGGATTATAAAGTAAATTGTTGTTTAATACAGTTAAATATAAAGCATTAATTTTTTTTTAACAGGCCAAGTCCAAAATCTAATTTTAATAATAAAGAAAAAAAAAACAATGGAAAGACAAAGAATATGGGTCCATTTAATTAAGAATATGTGAATTGTTATATTAGAAAATTTAAAGTTTATCACAACTGTCATAGATTGATTTAAGAAAATACCAATCAAATACAGTAAAAATAATTCTTGAATCTTAAAAACTATCTCTTTCATTGGTCAAGGCTTACATTGTGCGCCGCGGAAATGCACATACCAATCTTACATACCTACATTAATATGTCGACATTTATCTCAAAACTAGTTCAAGGCCAGGTCACAAAATAAACATACCAAAGGGTCCTTCATTCTTGGATGGTCCAGCAGTTCAGGAACAATCACCTCTTCGGTATCACTGCACCCATCCTCATCCTCTTCATCACACAACTCCTCAGAGTGCACGGAGACCATACTCCCGATATTTGAGTCACTATCTTCATCAATATAATCGTTGTAATCCAGTATATCATCCTGACCGACCTCGAAAATATCCTCCTCAGACGCAGGAGGGATGTGTATCTCTATTGTCCTGTCTATCCTATCCCTCGAAGGCTGAACGTCCTCCATCCTAACGAGCGCCACATTCTCCAAATCTTCATTTTCAAGAGCTGAAGACATTTTTCCGATTTGCTTCTCAAAACATTCAAGTTTTCACATTGTTTGTTCTATAATAATATACAGGAATCTAATATTTGGTTTGTGGGCTAGATATAATTGTTTTATTAGAGTATTTTGGTAGACTTCCTGTTTGCAGTTTATTTATTTTCGTAATTTCCAAAACAAATCAAGGAATAGAACAAGTGACAGCTACTGTGATGTTTGTTTTTGGCGTTTGCTGTCTCTCAGTCTCTCTGTCATTATTATCTTATGTCAGTGGGAAACAGATTATGTAATAGTTGTCTATGAATAATTTTTGCCCGCCAAAATTGCATTTTAATCATTTTATTGCGGTTCATGATTGAACAACCATAACCATCCTCCTGGCCTCCTGTTTTGTCTAAGCCTAATTTCAATTATACTTACCAATAAGTATTGACTGGGCCTCTCCCAGTTGTGCAGTCTCTTTTGAGCCTTTATTCCTAAGTCATTCTGTCTCCTGCATTAAATTCACTGAAGGAAGTGGAAACTATAGTTTTCTTTTTCTGCTAATCTAATAATATATTTCTTATTCATTACCTTGAGACGCGCTGGACTTCAGTGTTCCGGTGTTTTCATGGTTGTATCTATTGTAGATCATGGCTTACAGGAGTTACACTGACTGACCCTTAATACGCTTCCAAAAATCCCGAGAATGAAAGTAAATGAAATAAAACCACGTAACGTAATTAAAATGTATTTTATTATCACATACATACAATAGAATTCTTCAATACCTTACCCGTTACTGAATTGCGAAGTTTATCTAACCAACGGACAATACATAGTTCAATACGATTTTATATCTACAACATGGAATAATACATACTGGTCACACATTATATAACTATAATTCATAAAATACAGAGAGAAATACTTTACAGTATTTTTAGGGATGAGTAAAATACAATTGCAATTGTATAATTTTAATTATTTTATTTTAAAAAATGTATTAGGTACTTATAATCTTACGGAGCGATTATCATACTCTAGATGTACTAATGATTACAACTATTTGGGAGTTCTGTTACACAAACGTACCTTCAGATATATGATATAGGTAGATAGTACATACATAGGCATACTTTAAAACACCGTACGTATTGAAAAAAAGATCTTAATAATATATACTACCTACTTTTTAACCAACTTCAAAAAAAGGTTCTCAGTTTGACTATAAATGTATTTATGCTTTTGACGGACGCTATCCCTTTTTTTTAAGTTTTATTAATTAGTAACAAAGGAACACAAGAAATATGTAAGAAAATCTTTGTAATTGCTATCTATGCTCATATACAATAAAAGTGTGATTTTAACATATGTATGTTTTGTCAATGTTCATAGTCTTACTTGGTGAAAGAGTATATCTCTTTATAGCACATTAATACACTACAAGACTTCACAGAGTCTTTCAAAACGAGCAATACTTTTTTGAAGAACCTCTAAAGAAATATGTACGGTGTTTTCCTAACAGTATGCATACATATGAAATTATACCATATTTCGCAAAAGTTAAAGTTCAATTTAACTTCTATAGTACACAAATACCAGTAGGTATAAGTTTGTGTAACTAGAAATGATTGATCACTGAGTTCCTACACTGAAATCTAGTCCTTACTGCCTTGATATAGAGTTGTATTCACTTCGACACTGTTCCTTTATACATTTATTTACCAAATTTTCTTTATATACTTTTAATATTAAGTATATAAATAACAATCACAGTTTATTTCATTGCTTAAAACAGTGTCTGAATGAAACAATGTGTTTAAAATTATATTTTGACTGTATTTAAAAATATTAGGTTAAGCTTTTAAATAATATCATGTTTCCAATGCGCATTTCCACCAGCCTCCCCTAAATTTAAGGAGACCCCTAAGTCAAGATAGGTGACTTTTACCGACACTGGTTTTCACCAATCTTTAAGTGACACCGAACAGTACAAATAAGGGTTAGTTTAGATGCTAAGTAACTCTTAGATAAGAGATGGTTTAGGGGGTGATTGTTGAAAACGAGCACATATTAATCAGTTGACACAGTTACGTCATAAAGAATAGCAATCCAAAATTTAAAAATACAATGAAAATAGAACATTTCTACTAATAAACCAACGAGTAAACGTTACGTACATCTCACTTGAAACACATAACCCTCCTTTCGGTACAGTCGGGTAATTCCATGACATTTAAAGTCCACACACTAGTATGACTAATACGTAGCATAGTTGTAGTACATCAGAAACGAACCATTTACTCGAAAAATAAATAAACCTATTTGTTTGAGTTTTTTTTTTATTTTAGTTGCTACTTACCGGCTTTGGTTTAGACATTATCATGACTATCTTTATATATATAATTCTTCTGTAAGTGTGTATGTCACTGAACTTCTCTTAAACGACTGGACCGATTTTGATGAAATTTTTTGTGTGTGTTCAAGGGGATCTGAGAATGGTTTAGATTCACAATTTTGTCCGCTGGACAATGTTTTTTTAATTTATTAGTAGTTGTTGATTTTGGAAATTTTCAAATTAAAGACGTGTAGACAGGACAACGTCTGTCGGGTCCGCTAGTATTTTATAAAATTTAAAAAGGTAAAAAGAGTTATAATTTAAACATGCTTAGGTATCAGTACCCTTAGTACGAGTTTGCTTTACGTTTAGTAATTGAAACGAGAGCGCGTTCGGCGCTCTGATTGGCCGACTCCAATAAACGAACCAATCAGAGCGAACGCGGTCTCGTTTCGATTACTTTGTACTTACGTCTGTCTGTGGTATTCATCTCCTAAACGGATGATCAGATTTTGATAATAGCCTTGTATAAACAGTCATGGCAGTAGTACAAAGTAAGCAAGCCTATAGGTTCTATATCTAGAACTTTATCTGTAGAACTCTTGTGATGATTACTCCTACTTTAGTGGAAGAATTTAAAACTTTAGTACATCATACCACGACAGATATTCGACATTAAATAAAAGTAAGCGCAACAACTCATTTTCAACATAAAATCTTAATACTTAAAGATGATTTTCCAAAGTACGTGTTCGGTATTATTCGAAAGTACGTGTCTTATTATCTGTAGAACTCTTGTGATGATTACTCCTACTTTAGTGGAAGAATTTAGAACTTTAGTACATCATACCACGACAGATATTCGACATTAAATAAAAGTAAGCGCAACAACTCATTTTCAACATAAAATCTTAATACTTAAAGATGATTTTCCAACGTACATGTACGGTCTTGAAAGTGTCTTACTACGCCGGTTAGAAAGAAAAACTCATTTTCAACCTAAAACCTTAATAGTTAAAGATGATTTTCCAACGTACGTATACGGTCTAGAAAGTAAGTGTCTTACCTCGCCGGTTAGTAGCAACAACTCATTTTCTACCTAAAATCTTAATAGCTAAAGATGATTTTCCAAGGCTGGGCCATGCTGGCGGCCGGCTTGCGGACGACGAGTACATCGTTGCCCTTGTGTAGCGTCATCTGTAACGATGTCTGTTTGTCCCCCTGCACCAACTTGGCCGTCTTGGGGGGGTTCTTGATGCCCGCAATGACTATACGCTCCACCCACGACCGAGTTGGGTAGCTCGCTTTCTCGTTCACGAAGCTGTTGGGTACATTTAAGATTTTATTAAAAACTTTTGTGGCGACACATTGACAAGTAACAAGTGACAGATGACAGAAGTCGCACATAGACTATCGACGAGCGAATCAACGGATGACGTCATAAATATCCTGCATCGCACATGTGAAGTTTACATGGATAGAAAATCCCAACGAACAACAGTTGGGCAGAAAGCCCGCCAGACACGATCACCTCGTCTGGTCGGAGGATCCTCCTTTTCTTAGGGAACTTTACTCTCTGTTCCCTAAAAACATTTAACTCGTTGTCTGTCGGAACGCAGATCTACGCGAGACACAATGTGTTTTCTATTGTGTCTTATATACCGACATACAAGTGGTTAAGATTTTATTGAAACTATAAACTAATTTACAGAAAATCTTATAATGTAGCAAAATTTCGAATAAATCGTGTAAGTTTAAATTTACACTGGCTGCTTTTCGCAATTTGTTATTAGCTAATTCTTCTACAAAACAGATTAGAACTATCCAATAATAGAAGCAGTATTTGTATATTGTAAATATAAAACCATGTTCTCAAAAATGGCTGTAAATATTTGGATGAAATTTACAGTATGAACGCTCCATATCTTAAGAAGTAAAAAGACACAACCCCCTCCTCTGAATCAGTCGGTTAACGAACACAATACTCACGAGTAAGTCATAGAGCCGGTTTCGTACGCCAGCTTGGCGTAGATGTACTTGTTGTTCCTGTAGTCGTACGTCTCGCCGTCGTCTATGTACAGCGAGCCTTCTGATGTGCCCTGTATACAAACATATTCGTTAATCATTATTTACTGAGCAGGGGCGTAGCTAGTTCCGTATCTGCCGTATCAATTATACGGGGCCCCCAAAGTGCTTGCAAAAAATAAAACCTTCCCAATTTTTTATTTAATATCAAAAAAGTCCGTGTAAAGCATGCGTTCAAAAGTTGGCAGCAACTTTATAACCCCTATAAAATAATAAGGACTTCCAAACATGGATTCGCTGATTCGATTATTCCCCCCCCCCCCCCAAAGAAAATGGGCCCCCAAATATTTTTATACCCCGGCAAGGCACGCTACGCCACTGTTACTGAGTACATGTACATGAGGACAAGACTGCACGGACCAGACATTACATCTATACTAATATTATAAAGCTGAAGAGTTTGATTGTTTGATTGTTCGTTTGTTTGAACGCGCTAACCTCCGAAACTACTGGTCCGATTTGAATAATTCTTTTTATGTTGAATAGTGCATTTATCGAGGAAGGCTATAGGCTATAAAACATCACGCTATGACCAATAGGAGCTAAGCACGGAAGTAGCTAGTGAACAATTAATTAGAACAGTTTTCTTTCCGTTTTTTACCGGATACATTTCGGAGAGTGTGCGGGGGAATTGCACAACTTGATTCCCCCTAGTCCTTTTCATCATCGAACCACAAGACAATCGGCGAGGCGTCACCGCTTCATGGTAGATATCCCACCAACTCGCACGAAGCGCTTCGCTTCAAGCTTCCTTGTGCGAACTGCTAGGGAGTGGAACTCCTTGCCGGAGTCTGTGTTTCCTGATGGGTATAACCTGGGTGTCTTCAAGGCCCGAGTGAATAGGTTGCTTATGGGCAGACGTGCTCCACCGTAGGCCGCATCATCACTTACCATCAGGTGAGATAGCGGTCAAACGTCGACCCATTAAATGTAAAAAAAAATAAAAAAAAATAAGGTGCAACTTACGTTGGCGTCGAGTGCGACGACGATGGTGTACGGGTCGTCGGCCATGAGCGCGGACGAGCGCCGCACGCGCTCCTTGCGCAGTACTATACTGCCGCCGCGCTGGAACACTGGGATCTATGGGAGACACGATCATGTAAGTATTTATTTTGTAACATTTTACATTTTCCATATGAATAAATAAATCCAATTGTTTTCTAGGAAGCAAGCTATTATCACTGTTATGTTTACTTTTATTGTAATTTAGGATAAATCGAAAGACCCAATAATATTATTATATAATATAAAAATAAGTCGTGTTTTCCTTCCTGACGCTATAACTCCAGAACGCACGAACCGATTTCCACGGTTTTGCATTCGTTGGAAAGGTCTCTGGCCCCGTGAGGTTTATAGCAAAGAAAATTCAGGAAAAACTCAAGAGAAAAACAGGAAAACGGAAAAACTTTAGTGGCGAAACGGAGTGCGCCGGGTTTGCTAGTATTATATAATTCAAAGCATCAAATGAGGTCGGCAACATTTTAATTTTTATAAATGTTTTGTGCTATAGTTTGTTTACATCGATCTTTGTCATGAACACATTGTGTAATTTTAATATCTGCATCATTCAGATCTAATTACTTCCTATGTCATGGAATATTTAATTGACTACTTTATATTTAAACTTAAAATTGCAAATATATAAAAGAGCCGAGAAAAATGTCAAAATCATATGATTATATTACTTCCGTAAAATACCACAAGCACAATAGCATAAGGTTGCCTTACTTTAGAGAGCGTAACATCGAATGTGAGGTATCCGTTGGCTGGGTACGCGTGGTACGTGTCGACGTCGTACCAGAGGGTGCGGGTTGCCGCCCCGGGCAGGTACACCTTCACATTGCTCACTCCCGGCTCCACTACTGGACGGACCAGGAGTTTGTTTCCTGGGTAGAGAAAGTTTTGTGAGTAAGTTTTTCTTAACATTTTAAGTGTATCGCGGAATGCCGCTCATAAAAATGAGCCTCTAAACATGGCTTGAAACTAGTCGAGTTCTTCGTCAAACAGTTACGTGAGTAAGCCGATATAATAATTTTAATTTTTTTCAAATTGTTTATTGTATCTAGTTTAGATAATACTACTGCAGCTTATTCGTGTTTACTGTTTGGGGCCTGCCCGACTGGTTTCGGGTTACATCGGGGCTCTTAACCATGACCTAATATTTATATATACACGATATGCGACGGTCATAAAGTCTACTACCGCCAAAATGACAATCATAAGTGTGGGAGAGCCATGCTTCGGCACGAATGGGCCGGCTCGACCGGAGTGATACCACGGCCTCACAGAAAACCGACGTGAAACAACGCTTGCGTTGTGTTTCGTTGTGTGAGTGAGGTTACCGGAGGCCCAATTCCCCCCTTCCCAATCTTCCCCATCCCCGATTCCCGAACCTTAAATTCCTAACCGAAAATAACCCTTAAATTCCCAACTCCCAAAAAGCCGGCAACGCACTTGTAACGCTTTTGGTGTTTCAAGTGTCCATGGGCGGCGGCGATTGCTTACCATCAGGTAATACGTCTGCTCGATTACCGGCTTGTTTCATAAAAAAAGAAATGATTGGAGTGTATGTAAATTGTATTCTCACCGAGCAGGTACTGATCATCGATGGTGTATGTATCTTCCTCGTTGGGATACTCTTGGAACAGCGCGCGCATCACCGGTAGACCGTCCACTGAGTGCTCGTAGAACAGCGTGTACCTGGACCAATTACACGGTTGTATTAACTTATATAGTTTTCATTATCTTCACGCTCGTTTCTATTCATCGTAGCGTGATGTTTTATCATAAGGTACAGTCACCAATAATGGCCCGGTTCCTAAGATTACATTTGTATTAAAATGTCAAAAACTGCACGTTTTTTGTTTTGTCATATTTCTGGATTTTTGGATATTCATCTTTTAAATGAATGTATTATAACTTCCAATATGTTATTTCTCTACTGTTTTTATCTGCAAAATTTTACGAGGGTTTGAAATAAGGTGGGCCTTATTAGGGGTCCGTACCTTATTTATTTCAAATCGGACCAGTAATTCTGAAGATTGAAGCATTCAAACTTCTAACTAACAAACTCTTCAGCTTTTTTAAAAAAACGTTGCGTCACACTAGGATTTGTTTGTCTTACTGTTGAAACACAAACAATTCCTCCGTATGGGAATCGAACTCGCTATACGTTACGCGGTAACTAGTTGCCCAGTCACCGCGCTTACCGTGCAGTCATATAGTTTTCTGATAACCTATCTAATTGTAGATTTGCTTATTAGAAATACAATTTTGACACATTTTGTATGGAACTTATGATAAGTTATGTAGGTGAATCTGTAGTGAATACAATGCGTGTATAATGTCGGTGACACGGTTCAATGGGACTTGAATGAAAAGCTATGTGTATATATGTAACAAGTGCACCTGTAACATACCTGGGGCCTTAGTCTGCTATTACAATTGTGTAAGAATGGTCGATCATTGAGCAGTGCGAGAGGGATGGAGCTATACAACCTACATAGCTCCGTCCCTCTTGCACTGCTCAGTGATCGACCATTCTGACACAATTGTAATAGCAGACTAAGGCCCATGGTCGGCCAGCCACCGCATCAACCGTGCAGTGATGCAGCAATGGCACGTGAATGGGTCTACCTTTATTAGTAGAATTTTTTTGGTCATAATTTTATTTTGCATAACAACGCATGACAGAAACTTCATTTCGCAGAAAATCATTTGGTATACCATCATTTG
This sequence comes from Spodoptera frugiperda, assembly GCF_023101765.2. NCBI lineage: Eukaryota > Metazoa > Arthropoda > Insecta > Lepidoptera > Noctuidae > Spodoptera > Spodoptera frugiperda. Next base: position 2,580,666 of record NC_064228.1, on the reverse strand, counting down.
TAATACATTAAAAACGCATAATTTTGTAAGTCAGAATCATCTTTAGGCATAAATTGATACGCATAATAATTGAAAGGTAGAACCATCATATTGCAGAATGTTCACTGTCAGAATCGTCTTTTGGCATAAATTTCATAACCATAATAATTAAAAAGTAGAACCATCATATCTCAGAATGTTCACAGTTAGAATTATCTTTTGGCATACGTTTAATATCCATAATAATTGAAAGACTCATCTATCACGCAAGCATGCAGCATGCAAGCAAGCATGCAGCATGCAAGCAAGCATGCAGCATGCAAGCAAGCATGCAGCATGCAAGCAAGCAAACAAGCATGCTAGCAAGCAAACAAGCAAGCATGCTAGCAAGCAAGCAAGCAAACAAGCATGCTAGCAAGCAAGCAAGCAACATGCAAGCATGCAGCATGCAAGCAAACATGCAAACAAGCAAGCAAGCAGCATGCATGCAAGCAAGCAAGCAAGCAGCATGCAAGCAAGTTAGCAAGCAGCATGCAAGCAAGCATGGTTTCTGTCACGGCTCCGGCGCTGCGGGGCTCCGGCGGCCCCACGCGCGCTAATCGTCGCAGACGGCTTTCGCTCACCACCGCAACTTCGGCTTGTTAGCCGGCTTCCCCGCCAGCTTCAGCTGCGGCGGCTCGCTTATAGCCGCCTGCTCCTCAGCCCGCGGGCCGCCTCGCCCCTCCGCGCCTACGCGATTTTAAATTGCACTCTAGGGGTAGGGCAGACAAGACTACGTGCAGTCCGTTTTGCAGCGATTCGGTTCTGTCACTTCACTAACTTTTATTCTACCATCTTCTTAATATGCCAAGCTAAATTATGCCAAACAATCGTAGCTCTAAATAAACGCTATGTGAAACAAAATTATGCAAAATTAAGCTTTGCCAAACGTAATTATGCCAAATAAAATTCTACCATCTTACAAGTATACCTTTGAAAATTCGGACATATAAACATTCGACAAAACAATAATTATATTAAATGATTTTTATGCCATATATATATTCGTTTAAAGAAGATTCTGCCAAGTGTGTTATGCCAAACAAATTTCGGAGCATTAAAATTCTGCCAGATAGAGGGAACCCCACGTGAATATAACGGGTGTATACGTACCAGAAGTCGATGAGCGCGTATCTCCTGCGCGTAGCGTCTCGCAGCAGCGCTGTTGTAGCCGGCTCGTACAGCCACGGCTCGCGGCGCTTCGTCTCGATGTGAGAGTGCGCGCGGAAGAACGGTTGGAACGCTCCCGCCTAAGGAAAATATCATTCTATGAGCTACTTACATACATAATTACAAAGCATACATTTATAAAGTGTGGGAGAGCCATGCTTCGGCACGAATGGGCCGGCTCGACCGGAGTGATACCACGGCCTCACAGAAAACCGACGTGAAACAACGCTTGCGTTGTGTTTCGTTGTGTGAGTGAGGTTACCGGAGGCCCAATTCCCCCTTCCCAACCTTCCCCATCCCCATTCCCGAACAACAATCCTTAAATTCCTAACTCCCAAAAAGCCGGTAACGCACTTGTAAAGCCTGTGGTGTTTCAAGTGTCCATGGGCGGCGGCGATTGCTTACCATTAGGTAACTTTTCAGTAGCAAAACTTCGATGGAACAAAGGTAATGTTCCATTACGCAGCCGTCAGCGAACGAGTCTAACGTGCCAACATAGTCGCGCGCGCCCTAATGCGCAGGCAGAGGGCGCGGGGGCGACACACTGGGGAGTCATCGGTAGCAGCGAATATGTCGCGGAATGCTGCCCATGAATATGAGCCTCTAGCATGGCTTGAAACTAGTCGAGTTCCTCATCAAACAGTTACGTGAGTAAACCAATAACATAATAATTAATTTAGTATGCCTCACGAAAGTTATAATAAAATTATACACACAACTCCACGCCTTTTATCCCCGAAGGGGTAGGCAGAGATGCACATTGCGGCACGTAATGCCGCTATACAATGTACACCCACTTTTCACCATTTGTGTTATAAGTCCCATGTAACAGGGGGTGAGCCTAATAAAATTATAAAGATATAATATCCCCAAACATACTCTTGTCACACAAACAAATTAATTACAATGATTACAGTCAGCATATTCGAATCTTACCTGGTACCACCTCGTCATGAGCTCTGCCTCAGGGTATTTGAAGAACCCTCCGACGTCGGAGCCGCAGAAGCTGATCCCGGCGGAGGCCAGCGACAGGCACATGGGCACGCTCACCGCCAGGAAGCCCCACTCCGCCATGTTGTCGCCCGTCCATACTGCCGCGTATCTAGGGGGGTTGGGCATAAGTCACTATCAGAATTTGTGTACTGATTTTAAAATGTGGTTATTGAGTCAGTGAAAAAATTATCAGTCAGTTGGTCACACGCCCTGCTATGCAAAATTGTGATATACTGCAGGCTGCTAGCTTGCTTTCCGTTATAGTTTACGCAAAACTAGTATCATATTTGCGACCTTTTACTTATGGTCTATTATATTTTTGACGACACATGACAAGCGGCAGTGTGACTACACATGTACGATCGACGAACAAATCAACGGATGACCTCATAAATCTACCTACATGCGAATAAACATGGATCTAAAATGCCCGCCAGGTATGATCACCTCGCCTGTTCGCAGGAACTACCTTTTCTTATTGAACTTTACTTTTTATTCCATAAATACTGTTCATAAATGTTTTTAATCGACGCTGGGTTATTTTGACTAATTTAAGCACATTTGAAGACAATAAAATATTACCTCTGAGTACCGGCGAATGCGGAGCGCGTGAGTATGAAGGGTCGGTACTTGTTGTCGGCGCGTTGCAGCATACCGTCGTGGGTGGCGCGGATGTTCCATAGGCCATACTCGTTGTGGACGTGTCTGGGAACAAAGAGAGACATGTATGCACTCATACTGGTACAGTAGGAACTCGATTATCCGGCTCCCGGTTATACGGATTCGCCATTATCCGGACTACCGACTCATTATATTAAAATTACCGACAAGTCGAATTTATGCAAGTATTTTTACAAAAACGATCAACTGGGCAACCGATATCCGGTCCTCTACTCTGTGAAAAAGGATTACAGTTAAATAAAAGAGTACTTTAGTATGTACGTACATATATGTATGTAATCTAAGAAGATGTATCTCATAATAATCATTAATAAACATTGATTTTCATTCATATGTATTTGTTGTTTTTAATAAATACATAACATCGTATGTACAACATAATATGTATGCACAAAATTCGCTTTCCTTCGTAAATTCGATTATCCGGATTTTCGATTATCCGAATGCCTAATGACAATAATTAGTCCGGTTAATCGAGTTTCTACTGTATCACCAACTAAACGTTTTATTGGAGCAAAAGTTTCTAATCAGCCAATGAAAAACAGTGGTAGATCTCTTGTAGACTCATAGGTATATTATACTCGCTACTTCTACGCGATTTCACACGCTCTGCTCGGCTCCTTAGGATCGTAACGTGATATTTTATAGCCCACAACCTTTCTCGTTAAATGGAGTATCCAACACAAAAATATGTTTTCAAATCGGACCAGCAGTTCTAGAGATTATCACGTATAAAGATACAGATAAATTCTTCAGCTTTCTATATTAAGCACATATCAAAATATTAGCAACAAGAGTAACGACTATTATTTTATAGGCATGTGTTGCCACACCAATGGAAGTTAAATATTTGACAGCCGCGGTGATTGGACAAAAGCCATCCCTCGCGACATTTGTGCCAACTGGTGACCAAAAAAAAAACCGGCCAAGTGCGAGTCGGACTCGCCTATGAAGGGTTCCGTAACAGCAAGTAGATGACATAATATAAAGTTGTAAAACAACTTGGTTTTACATAGTGTTTGTATGAACGACAAAGTTATATTTGCGGTTTTTGAAAATGTTTTATTTCTTAAAAACGAATAATTATATCTTGTTCAAACTAATTTTCGTTTTTTTTTTTTTTTTTTTTTTTTTTTTTTTTTTTTTTATGGAACAAGCCGGCAATCGAGCAGACGTATTACCTGATGGTAAGCAATCGCCGCCGCCCATGGACACTTGAAACACCTAAGGCGTTACAAGTGCGTTGCCGGCTTTTTGGGAGTTAGGAATTTATGTTCGGGAATCGGGGATGGGGAAGATTGGGAAGGGGGAATTGGGCCTCCGGTAACCTCACTCACACAACGAAACACAACGCAAGCGTTGTTTCACGTCGGTTTTCTGTGAGGCCGTGGTATCACTCCGGTCGAGCCGGCCCATTCGTGCCGAAGCATGGCTCTCCCACACTTTATTCAGTTTTCTCACTCTCTTATTTTAAAAGTTAGAGGGGGGGGACACTCATTTTTTTGACATGACGAATCTATAAGGGTTCCGTTTTTTGCCATTTGGCTACGGAATCCTAAAAAACGGTAGTCCCCATTGAAATGAAACGGTCCTGCCTTACCTGTGTTCCCAGAAGGCAGCGAGTCCATCGTTCCCGTCCTGGGGGGGCTTGTAGTGGCGACAGTCCTTCGGCATCGTGATCTCCGGCCCGTTGAATACCTGCACCAGTTCCGACGGACATTTTGTTAATATTTTTTCGTTTGTAGAAAATTATGGTGACTAGGTTATAGACTGTATTATTAAACATAAAGCATTCATTTTAGACTGCCTCGTTGGTCGAGTGGTCGCAAGTGCGACTGCCGAACAAGGGGTCTCGGGTTCGATTCCCGGGTCGGGCAAAGTACTACTGGGCTTTTTTCGGTATTTCGAAATTTTCTCAGTGGTAGCACGGAGTCTGGAATTGTGCCCAGTATATGGCAATAGGCTCACCCCCTATTATATGGGAGTTATAACACAAATGGTGAAATGTGTGTGTACATTGTATAGCGGCATTATGTGCCGCTAAGTGCACTTCTGCCTACCCCTTAGGGGATAAAAGGCGTTACGAGAGAAGCATTCATTTTCTAAGTCAGTTTTTAGATAGAAGACTCCACGTTTTGGAACCTAGCTGGAAAATGAGTTTATCAAGTTCGATTCCCGACTACTAATAATAATAGACTAAAAAATATATAACTGTGACTTACACTAGGCTCATTCATGTCGTTCCAAATGTGTACATCCTTGCTCGTTCCGGGGAAGTTGTCGAAGGAATACCTCTCCGCGTAGTACTTGCTTACGACCGGGTTGAAGAAGTCCAGGTACGACGAGGAACCCGGCCAGCACCAACCTGCATACAATAGGGTATTATCCTACTAGTCAAATTCAATACTTTTATCGAAATGTCAAAAACGTTATTTTTCTATGAATTTTGTATGACATTGCAAATTATGACGTCATATTTTTTTTGCGTCAAATAGCATACTTATTACGCAAAAAATAGCAAGAAAAATTAAATAAATAAGTATATCGTCAAATGAATGAACGAAAATACGATTATTTTGGGATATTTTATTATATTGAAATATCAAAATAATTTATTTTTGACCTAGGAAACTACCCAATTATAATACTTATTTACAGTGATTGGGGAATTGGTGTGTTCGATTATTGCCTGTGTTCAGTTTCACCGGTTGCTCGACTCCTATTGGTCATAGCGTGATGTTTTATCTATACTAATATTATAAAGCTGAAGAGTTTGTTTGATTGTTTGTTTGTTTGAACGCGTTTATCTCCGGAACTACTGGTCCGATTTGAATAAATCTTTTTGTGTTGGGTAGTGCATTTATCGAGGAAGGCTATAGGCTGTAAAACATCACGCTATGACCAATAGAAGCCAAGCAGAGCGGGTGAAACCGCGCGGAAGTAGCTAGTAGCCTATAACCTTCCTCGGTAAATGGACTATCTAACACAAAAAGACATTTCCTCCAACGGATGCTCCGATTGTGAAATGACCTCTCTGCCGAAGTTTTCCTAGTAGGCTACAATAAGGAATACTTCAAGAAGGGCGTAAATAGGTTTCTTATGGGTCGGCAAAGCGCATATAATGCCCCTAGTGTTGCAAGTGTCATAGGCCACGGTAACCACTTACCATCAGGTGTGCCGTGTACTTTCTTGCCACCGTCGTGGTATAAAAAACTATATTAACCCGCCATTGGTGACCTGTCTATGAGACCGGGTAATTTAAAAACTAAGAATAATTTTTAAACTGTTTATCAGATTAGGTTGCGATTTCGAGTAGCTGCCTTACTACTCGCCCTCTACCATTAGTCCACCCCATAACAGCAATGCGGGCGTTTTATTTTTATGTCCTTTCTATGCCATTTTATCTCTTTTATTTTCTATTTGTATATTTATGTCATTTTGTGTCCTTCCAATGTCAATGTCCTATTTTATATCGTTTCTAATTCAAAATATCTATCTAAAAAAATCTAATAATAATAAAAAATAATACATAAACCACAAAATCACGGTGCAGGAGACCAGGGTCACTGACTATGTAAGACAAATACACGTCACCAGTAGCGGGTTAAAAGTAATTGTTCAATTCGGACAAGTATTTCCAGACATTACCGCGTTCAAACAAGAATACTTATATAGCGACATACCTTCATAATCTTTTCCCTCTTTGTCCTTAACATAGTATCCTAAGTCAGTAGCGTCTTCATGCAGGAAGTAACCAGCCTCTCTCTTCACGTGGGGATCTATGATAGTGACCAGTTTCCGACCTTTAGATGTCAGGTTGGCGACCATCTCCGCGGGATTCGGGAACTTAAGGGCGTCCCATGTGAAGTACCTGGGGTCGGGATAAAGTATTTGTTAAATGGTTGACAAGATTAAGAAGAGTGTGTACTAAATATCAGATCGGTCTGTCGACAGAAAAGGGATAAAATTTAAATTACTGAAAAGCCAATGGGACAATCTAAATACCTAAATGTTAAGAAGGTGTGAAAAAAGGGATGAGAAGTGGCTAAAAATCATGAAATGCTAAAAATTAAAGAAAAAGTAATTATGTGTTACATCACACACACAACGTGACGCCTTTTATCCCCGATGGGGTAGGCAGAGGTATACATTCTGGCATGTAATGCCGCTGTACAATGTACACCCACTTTTCATTATTTGTGTTATAAGTCCCATGTAATAGGGGGTGAGCCTATTGCCATATATCGGGCACATTTCCAGGCTCCGTGCTACTACTGAGAAATTTTCGAAAAACCGAAAAAAGCCCAGTAATACTTCGCCCGACCTGGGAATCGAACCCGAGACCCCTTGCTCAGCAGTCGCACTTGCAACCACTCGGCCAACGAGGCAGTCAAACGTGTTACATAAGAAATCTAACGATAGTAACTGTTGTTTTAGAGACAAAGATAGGCAGATCTAGAGGAACTTTATTAATATCTTTCTCATCTGAGTTACACAGAACACATTTGACATTTTTCTAGAACAGAACATATCGATGTAAAACAAATAACAAACGAATAAATTAAAAACAGAACACATCAGTGTAACCAACATTAGAACATAATAAATTTGCAGTGCAGACAACCTAAATATGTGTATAAACATTGCCATATTATTAACGGTAACGAGGTACAGTACTCTCAACGGATCTTGGCAGGTCTGAACTACGTGCAGAAGGCTGCGCAATAAGTATTTTTTAGAACCAAATGGTGGCATGAGGCGAGGTGCGGAGGGCGGCGATCTAGGCTAGAGATTGACCATTTCTAAATACAATTGACCCTTTACACTTATTGCACAGCCTTCTGCACGTAGTTCAGACCTGCCAAGATCCGTTGAGAGTACTGTAACGAGGTATACTAACTTCTTCCTGTCAGTGTACTCGATGTCTAGCCAGATGACGTCGGCGGGTATGTCGTGTTCGTCGAACCCGTTGTCCACGGAGCGCACGTCCGCCTCGTCCACATAGTTCCAGCGGCACTGGTGGTACGCCAGCGAGAATTTCTACAACAAAACAATCGGTTTATACAAATAAAATAATATTTGTCATTAGTCACACCCTTTTTTAGGGGGAGGGGAGAGGGAATCTTCGAATGCCTTATGTTTTATTTTAATGCCGAATCTTTTATTTTTTATTTTCACATTTTATTTTATTAATTTTTTTCTTATTAACTGAGAACAGTGTCACCATTATGTTGTCCTACAGTGCATGTTGTGACACCTTAAAATGTTGTGCATTTAAATTGATTATTATGTAAGTGTTTAGATATAAGTCCTAATGTAACAACTAATGGTTGTCCTAATAAATAAATAAATGCATATTTGCAATAAATGCAATGCATTTTTCATTCGTGTTAATCCGGAGCTGTGGACTACCTATTGTGTTTAGCGGGGGGCTCCGGCTCATAAAGCAGGAGTAGGAACGGGGTGGTTTTTAGTCAGTAAGAGTCTGTGAGAAGAATTGGATGAGTATCCCCCCTCAAAAAAAGGTAAGGTGATAGAGAGTGTCAAAATCTTACTGACTTAAAATCACCCTCTTTCTTCTCCTGCCTAGAGCCGGGCTGCGGTAAATCAATGCACTTGTCCCGCAACTATAAATCATCACCCTTACTAGTTGGACAGTGTTGTACCGATTGGCGCGGCGGCTGGGCAACCGGCTGCCGCGCAACGTGTAGCAGGTTCGATTCCCGCACGGACCAACTTTTTCTGTGATCCACAAATAGTTGTTTCGCATCTGGGTGTTATGTGTATGTAAACTTTTTTATTTGTAAATGAACCCACGACGACACAGGAGTAAATTCTAGTGTCGGGCAATGTTCTTTTTAAACATAAAACAAGTATTGGCTCATCTCCAAACAATGGTTCGCTTGGGTGACGCTGGGATAACGGGCCAAATTTGAAAAAAACTGAAAGCATATCCGAAAAGATTCCAAGATATAGTCATAATATCTCTATGGGACAATAATTCATAACAAAATAATAATAAAAAATACGTACAGGAGGTAGCGGCGCAGGTCCAGTCAACATGGCGTACTGACGGAACACGTCCGCCGGCTTCTCGCCCAGGAACACGAACACATCCACTATGCCCGACTCACTTATGAACCTGGGACAAAACGGTTAATGTTCAATAAAAAAAAGGTAAAGTATAAAAAATTCAAAAAAAAAAAAATTTAAGCATTCCATAAACCATACATTTGTAAAAGTAATGTTTTCTCGCCTATTTATAAAAATAAATAAATTTCATTTCATATTAATTTGATAGACATAATGCAATTACAGACAAATTAATCTATTATGCTATGATAGATGATTTCAAGAATGTTAATATGACTTCATTGCACGCGGTAAAAGGACCCCAAACAAAATAATACATATGCATACATACATAACTTCACGCCTTTAATCCCCGAAGGGATAGGCAGAGGTGCACGTTATGGCACATAATGCCAATGTACACCTACATTTCACAGTTTATGTTGCAAGTCTTATGTAATAGATGGTGAGCCTATTGCCATATACCAGGCACATTTCCAGACTCCGTGAGAAATACCACTGAGAAATTTTTCTAAAAACCGAAAAAAGCCCAGTAATACTTCGCTCGACCCGGGAATCGAACCCGAGACCCCTTGCCCGGCAGTCGCACTTGCAACCAGTAGGCCAACAAGGCAGTCTAATACATATATAGTTTGGCAATTCCTTCTTTTAATTTTTGTTCATCAAATTTCACGTACCTGGCATCGACACGGCGCTTCTGTCCCCCGGTGACCAGGTTGACGAGCGAGGAGACCACGGTACTGTCGGCGTAGTTCACCACGTCCACCCACGTCTCGGCCGAGTTGTGCCAGAACACACCGGCGCTGTGCTTCGGCCTGGAAAGGGGAGAAACTGTTAATGGTTGCGCAAATATTTTTATTATATTTTTTATATATGGAACTAGCTGCTTCCGCGCGGTTTCACCCGCTCTGCTTGGCTCCTATTGGTCATAACGTGATGTTTTATAGCCTATAGCCTTCCTCGATAAATGCACTACCCAACACATAAAGAATTATTCAAATCGGACCAGTAGTAGCGGCAATCGCCGCTGCCCATGGACACTCGGCCTTTTGGGACTTATGAATTTAAGGGCTGTTGGAGAATCGGGGATTAGGAAGATTGGGAGGGGGGGGGGACTCCGGTAACCTCACACACACAACGAAGCACAACCCAAGCGTTGTTTCACGTTGGTTATCTGTGAGTAAATGTGCTATTTTGTAGCCTATGTGCAGAAACTAATATAATTTATTTTCAGCCTATAACTGTCTCAATGTTGGGCAAAGGCTACTGAGGAATGAGTATATATAAAGTTTATTATATTTAATATTCAACGTACCCATGAGAATACATTACGGGGACGGCTCCATAGAGAGCCATGCGGCTGTCCAGCTCGTACTCGAACACGTCCAGGTTGAACAGACGGTAGGGCTCGCCTGAGGTGGTCGTCTTCAGGGCGAACTTATCCGTGTGCTCCGGAATACCTGGTGACGGAAATAAAGTTTTAATGTATACAATGTGATAGGGGTGAGACTTCTAACCCGTTAAGGCTGAGTACTACATGTAATTGTATCGACAAAAAAATAATATGGGGGGTTGAACCCCCTCCCCCTAAAAATTATGGCTATTTTAATATTTTTTTTACTTTATGTGATATAAAAGGTATATAGAAACAAAAAAAAAACGGTAGCTAATAACCTTGGCTAACTAATTCATTACTCTTTTCATATGTTTGATAATATTTCGGTGCGAAAAAAAATAATTTCTGAATTATTTTAAAAAAAAATGCAATTTTTCAATATTTTCAATTGGGGTTTCAACCCCATATTATTTTTTTGTCGATAAAATTAGATGTAGTACTCAGCCTTAACGGGTTAGAAGTCCCACCCCTATCACATTATATAAGTGAGTATGCAGGGATTGTGGAGATTACCTAGAACATTTTATAGGATTGGGCGCCGAACAAGCATATTGATCACCTGTACCCTGCAGACTCGAATAAACCAATCAGAGTGCCAAACGCGCTCCCGTTTCGATTACTTTAAACGGAAAGCAAACTCGTACTAAGGGTACTGATGGTAAGCAATCAGTGCCGACCATGGACACTGCAACTCCAAGTCTAAAACGTACTTAAGTCGTTCAAAGAGTTCTCCCGCTTTGGGTGAGAGGGAGTGTCAGACTCTTACTGACTAAAAACCACCCCGATCCTACTCCTGCTTTTTGAGCTGGAACCCTGGGGCCTTAGTCTGCTATTACAATTGTGTCAGAATGGTCGATCACTGAGCAGTGCGAGAGGGACGGAGCTATGTAGGTTGTATATACAGACTATCATAAGAGATTAGAAGGACATCAAGAAGAAAGTTACTGTGAAAGCATTGAAAATAAACTACAAAACATCCTCGCTTTATGAGATGTTTTATCATTTGAATAAGATAATCTAAACAGGAAGCCAGTGTTAATCAAAACCAGAAGCCAATATTTAAAACTCACCATAAACATTATCAGCGTCTGGGAAGCTGAAGTCGAGGGACACGGCTTCGTTACCGCGAGGCTTGCTGTCGTGGTGGGACTTGAAACTCTCGCCCCAAGTACCTTCTTCCTCCTGTGGTACATAATACAAAATACTAATTAATAATACTACATAATATGAAAATTACTAAATCTAAGGTAAAATGATTTGAACAGAGATTTTTTTTCGTGGATTTCGTGAAGAATATTATCTTCTTCATCATTTTTTTTTTATGCTATAAGCCTGTAAACGAGCTGACGGTTCGCCTGATGGTAAGCAATCGCCGCCGCTCATGGATTCCCGAATCACCAGAGGCGTAACAAGTGCGTTACCGTCCTTTTGGGCCTTAGGAATTTAAGGGTTGATGTAAAATCGGGGATTACGAAGATTGATAACACTGCTATACAGTCATTTTGCGGAAGGCATACTTGAAGTCGATTTTGTATAAGACGAGTGTGCTGATAACGGGAAAAATACTAGAATGGTCAAATTGACTCCAGTTTTTGTGATAAACGGTTCTAATATTTTCCATAAAATGCTTCAATAAATGGGCCAAAAGATGTATTTAAAATCTATTTTCATTGTTTATCTTTACAAAAATACACAAAAAATAATAGTTTGGGGTACCTTTAATTAGAATAAATAAATGAAGATCATGAAAAACTTTTTTTTAAATAAAAAAAAAAATAAATTTTTTTTTTTGCTTTTGTAAACTAAACTTGCCACAAATAAAGCAAAAACTGTTAGAATCGTTTAAACAAGGTTTACGTGGAAAACTCATGTTTTTGAAACGAAAAATTCACTTTAACACAAAACAACCGATTTATAACTGATAACTTCAGGGTCTGATAGCTATAAAGTTAAGTTGTTGCAAATAAACCCGTGAAAAGATAACAAACGTAAGTGAAAACAAATCAATGAACCATAATGTTTGAAATTTTCAATTATTTCTTAGTTCCGTTTATCTCAATAACCAGAGTGAATCAAAAATAAATAAGCATGCAGTGTGAACGTCTAATATGAGTATTAACAAAAACCATTAACAAAATCATAATAACATAATCATAGCAGTGTAATCTTTACAAATAATAGTGATTAACAAACAAACAAAATAACTCTCAAAACCTATAGCAACTATATACGTACATACAAAATCTACCTTTGCACATATATACTGCTATTTAAACGACAGATAAAATAAACATATGCGACCTTATACACTAATACCTAATTACACGTAACTTTATCGCTCTCGCTTGAAGTCTGACCTCACGTAGCCTAATAAATTATAATAGTTATCTACAAATGTCATGTCAACAGTCGTCCCGTTCATAATGACTAATGCAATCAATTCATTGCACCTTTGTGGGTAATGAACTACATAATAATAATTGATACGAGTATACCTGTGAATGACCGATCTTAAAGTACATGCCAAGGTCGGGCAAAGGATTGATAAGTAGTTTTTTCATATGACTTTGTCGTATATTGCTTAACGGTAAAATGGGGTCAATAGAAACTCAGGGGGTGAATAGAAAAAAATGTTTTATTAGGATTATTAGGATGTTTCTCCTGTGTCTTGGGTGCGTTTAATAAAGCATACAAGCTTTTACATACACATGACACCCAGACCCGAAACAACATATTAAAATGGATCACACAAAGAGTTGCTAAATTACGTGAATCGAACCCAACTACCCGTTGTTCCTATTCACCCCTGATTTGTTTCTATTCATCCCGTTTTACGGTACTGAGAAATTTATAAATGCGAAAATGTTTGTTTGTCTTGCTTTCGCGTCGAAAGGGAGTCTGTGGTATAATTTTTATGTGTGGTACTTACTATAGTAAATTAAACTATGTTAGTATTAATGTTAGGTATCTCTGATCTCATTTTTGTTATATTTCAATTTGCTTTCACGTTCTTTGAATTACTGTTTTAATTTTTTTTATTGTCATTTAATGTAGTTTACTTCTAAATTCATGCATATTTTTAAGTGTTATGCTATCACTTAGTATTAAATTGTTGGTTAACCTAATTGGCGACTGTATAAGCCCAAAACTAATACGTATATTTTACTGTACTTAATATACTTTATACAGAAGCTGTTGGTAAACTTTTAATAAATAAATAGCAAGGAGGACTGAAGAGTGATAATAGGCTACATACTATTTTTTATACATATCTACGTACAGCATTTTCGTAATATATTGTTTATATAAATAAAACTGGAAGTAAACAACGTTACATTATAATATTTTCTTGTATATTTCTTTATTAGTATAAAGTATATCTTCTTTACGTCATAAATATCTCGTTAGACTGCTGTTAACAATGGCTTTTGTCATTTACTTCGAGCCAGTGACCTGTTTGTTATCCGTTTTATATGTTTACAAGTCTAGTCGGTATAAAGGAAGGTATTATAATAATATACTTTAATGACTAACTTTATCGTGTGTTTTTTTCTGTTGTGCCTATAAGTTTTTAGATTGTAAATTTTTCAGGAATTTTAGACTGATAGTAATAGTAGTAGTAGTAGTTGGTGAATGGTGAAATAAATTCTCTAATTGATCTATTAGTTTTGAAGCAACCAATAAAATATTTCCTCTTTATAATATTAGTATCTACAGGAAAATACTAAAGCCTAATAATAATAATATGTCTGTATGTTGCGGGGCAGAATTCAGTTTTGATTATGAATTAGAATAATGCACGATTTCATGCCGTCGACCGTCACATCATCTCAGCAACCGTGTCAACACAGCGGGCTCAACTACGCCCCCTTTTTTTGTAAAATGGCCCGACGTTTGGCCGCTATCTCGCCTGATGGTAAAGACTAAGGAGTGTGGGATTTTTACCTCACTAAAACCACCCCGGTGGCCACCTTCAGCACCGATAAGGGGCACCGAGACCTCTAACTAGACCTGCTCCGGAGCCCCTAGGTGCAACGCCTGTTACGGCACATCCCTAGGGAGACGTGTACCTCCCATTAGCCTCGCTGTGCAAGTTACACGGCAGCACGTGACCACTGTTCCACCGTCTTCCCTGAGGTCGCTTGATGGGTACCTAGAGTCCCCACTTTAGGTACCCGCGACCCCAAAGGTCCGCCTGAGTTGACGCAGGCGGGATTAGGCGTCAAGGCTGTTGCCACCTCGACGCCTTCTATGAGCAGGATCGGCCTTTCTCACGATCCCGCTCAGCAGCCTCCTTTTGGGACATTACAGTCTCACAAAAGGGGGCCACCTCCCTCCAATTTTCTGTATCTGCCAGCATAGCCTCTCCCCTTCAGCGACCTAACCGAACTATTGACTCAAGGATATTTTGTCATTGTCATCATTACTTACGACTACAACCAATCCAAAATCAAATCATTTATTGCCATCTAATAGATGGCAGGGTATCGTACTCAGGACAAATGGCAATCCTTTACATGTGTATGTCTCATTAACTATATCGAGCATATTATTAAATTTTTATGTTGACATTAAACCTTAAAGGTAAGCGTCCACAGGGCCGCATCATATGCGCCGCACGCATTCCGTATGACGTCATCGGTACGCATCGGATGTAGGCATTGCTGATGATGCGGTCCGTACGATGCGGATCAGTGGACGCAGTTGTATGAGTTTCTATACAAGACAAATTAAAATCCGTTGCGTGCGGTGCGTGCGAAGGGCCTTGTACCTTAATCCAGTATTAGAAGATGGCATACAGATGATAGGTGCATACAACGATAATACAGTATACGTGGTATAGATATCTCTCACGTATATTGATAAATGTGATCAATCACATAAACAAATAGTGTGTGTAACTCGGTCAGTTCACGTTATTAACTTAATCAATATTTGATTGCCTTATTCGTTAACTAGTCGAGTATAAGGTTGGGTTAAGGTATTTAGACAAAAAAGGCAATTATGTTACAAATGAAATAATATGTCTGTAGATGTTTAAATCCTTTAGTGCTTTGAGGTCTTATGTTTGATCTCCAAATTAGGATGTTAATAATATTTTTTTTATTGTATAAGCCGGTAAACGAGGAGACCTTTCGCCTCATGAAACACCAAAGGCGTTACAAGGGGTTTTTATGGGTTAGGAATTTAAGGGTTGTTGGGAAATCGGGGATTGCGAAGATCAGGACAGCGGGTAATTGGGCCTCCGGTTAAAATTGTCACACAACGCAAGCGTTGTTTCACATCGTTTTTTTGTGAGGCCGTGGTATCAATCCGGTCGAGCCGGAGAATGCAATTTCCAATGTTATATGGTTTACAATTTATTACGAATTATCATTAACAGCCCGTAACAGACAAATCCTTTTATACGAAGGCCAAACAAGCCCCGTGCCTTAATACATATAAAAGGATTTGCCATAACGGCCATACTTGGTAAACCGGTTGGAAATCTCAGTTTAAGGGCTTAGGTTTATCAGAGCAGAGCATTACTGGCCGGTCTCTGTCAAACGTGTAAGTAAGCTCTTAAGTTTGCCTTAAGAGATATATAGGTAAGTTTAGTCCTATAATCAGAATCATAAATGTGAGATCTATCAAAAGTAAGCCGCGTTATACTGTAACCCGTTAAGGCTGAGTTCTACATCTAATTTTATCGACAAAAAAAATAATATGGCGTGTTGAACCCCTAATTGAAAATATTGAAAAATAGTGATTTTTTCGGTAAAAATAATTCACAAATGATTTTTTTTTTTTCACCAAAACATTATCAAACATATGAAAAAAGTAATTAATTAGTTAGCCAAGGTTATTAGCTACCGTTTGTCGTTTTTTTTTGTTTCTACGACGCATACAACCTTTGATATCAAAAAAAGTAAAAAAAAATAATAAAATTGCCATAATTTTTAGGGGGAGGGGATTCGACCCCTTCGACCCCCGACTTTTGTCGATAAAATTAGATGTAGTACTCAGCCTTAACGGGTTAGAAGTCTCACCCCTATCACATTGTATAGGTAAGTTTAGTCTTATAATCAGAATCATAAATGTGAGATCTGTCAAAAGTGAGCCACGTTATACTGTACGTGTACATGTCAGATTCAAGTACCGAAATGTAAGTACCAGTGTCATAGTGACACGGGTACTTAAAACTGCAAAATACCTACAATCGTATAAATAGTATATCGGCATATAAGATTCGTATGTACATACTATCTGCGATCTTCCTACACGCGTTTGTTGACAATGCCATTGATCTCATATTTATCTCAATACGTGACTGATAAACAAATCAACGTATTGTCGTATATTGCAATTCTGTATCTATATTCATTATTCATAATAATGTACGCATTGTTTTTGTGCCTTTGTTCTAACTTCTTTACCGCGTAGATTTGGAAATTTCCGTAACAAAGAAAGGTGTCACATTGTTTTGATTGATTCCAAAATCCAGTGAATAACACGTTCGCGTCGCACCCGAAATATTGTATAGAAATTATACAGGAAATAATTTCAAATGAATGAGAAAATATAAATATTGCTCCGTTAATCTTACTACGGGTGCTTTTCCACCAGAAATGTGCTATGCTACGTTGTTGTGAATGCGTTTGGGTTCCACCAATCATATTCATTGGTACCATATAGCACTCGTGGAAACAGGTCGAGCTGCGCATCTTCCTCGCACAGCTACAAACCTTAGTATCAGTGGAAACGGTCACATAGTTTCACAGCTAGCTTAGCAATTAGACGATCGTAGTATAGCTACATAGCACATCTCTGGTGGAAAATCACTCTAACAATGCAAACGTTGTTTAACGCCGGTTTAATGTGAGATCGTGACATCAGTCCGGTCCATTCGTATCATACTATCACACTAATATTATAAATATGAAAGTTTGTTTGTTTAGATGTTTCTCCGTTTTTATGAAATTTGCTATACAAACAGGGTACGAGCTGACTTAGGTGATAGAATGCTTTTTATTTCACGGTAACGCTGGTAAAGCCGCTGGCAAAAACGAGTAGTGAGATATTTTCGCTATCATCGATCTGTTTACATTTCTCTTTATTTCTTTGTCATGCGTCTTTAAAAGAACGCTGTTCATTATACAGGACATAAGACTATTGGAGCAGAAATAAAGGCTCGAATTACACGTATATAGGTCGCGATAAAGTGTAAATATTATGTTAACGATACAAGCAACGCGAGCGCAGTGTTTATGTTTAAGTTCGAGACGATTTGCGGCGGAAAATTGTTAACAACGTATTATTTTTCTTCAAATAATTTTAAAATTGTTGCTATAAATTTTATTAGTCTGTTTAGTTGACCGTGGCAGTCAGTGACAGGGATGACTAATTTTTATTTCAATGTCCGTCTTGTAGATTATTTTAAAACATTAGATACGTATTTTAAATTTCTTACGGAAACAAATACTTTCGAAGACATTTTTTTTTTTAAACTTTGCCCCACATTAGGAATTTCTCCTGTGTTGTGGGTGCGTTTACAAACATACAATTTCACACACACCCAGACCCGGAACAACAATCTATGGATAACACAAAGAGTTGTTCCGTGCGGGAATCGAACCCGCGACACATTGCACGGCAGCCAGTTGCCCAGCCACCGCGCCAACTGTGCAGTCAATATATGAGGATCTTTTACCTCAAACCACCCCGGTGGCTACCCTCTGCACCTATAAGGGGCACCGAGTCCTCTAAATAGACCTGCTCCGGAGCCCTACGGTGCAACGCCTTTTACGGCACATCCCTGGGGATGAGGTGCTTGCCTAGAGCGCTCTCTAGGTTAAATCCACGTCTTGCACTTGCAACCACTCGACCGAATCAGATAATATAACAGATAACGCGATTGTTATTGTAAGGACAAGCGATGTATGAAAGAAAGTGAATTTACAATAACAATAAAACAGTACTGACATAATTATATCATGACATAACACATTAAGGAATGTCCCGGTGGCCCGGAGATTTAGGTAAGATTCGGTTTATATCTGATGGAACATGTGTCGCGTAACGCCAGAACAGACAAATGTATAGAAAAACAATTGACCGTTCACACTCAACCGATGATACTTCGGTACGTTGAACCGACCATAAGATGCTAGCTGCTTAGCATGGAGGTGGACGTTCGAAACCTACCAACGACAAGTACCAATGTGACTATTTCCGAGTTATATGTACTTTCTAAGATTATTTAGACACCACTGACAAACGGTGAAGGAAAACATCGGGAGGAAACCGAGGCTTATCTATATCTATACTTATAATAAAACTGTAGAGAGGTCAATTCTGTACATGAAATAAGTATATTTCCAAAATAACTATCAGCGGGTGATTAGTGATCGATACTGAGGCCAAAAATGCAATCAGATATTTTTTTGTCTGTCTGTCTGTCTGTCTGTATGTTCTTTATAGAAATAAAAACCACTCGACAGATTTCAACGAAATTTGGTACAATTGTTCTTCATACTCCTGGGCAGGTTATAGTATACTTTTCATCACGCTATGATCAATAGGAGCTGAGCAGTGAAGGGAAATGTTGGGAAAACAGGAGAACTTACTCCATTTTTAAGCTTCCGCCGTGATTAAAAAATGGTTTGTTTGTCTGTCTGTCTGTATGTTCAGGCATCACGTGAAAACTAACGGTTCGATTTCGATGAAACTTGGTATAATTATACCTACCTTATTATCTTTGGCATAAAATAGGATACTTTTTATCCTGGAAAAATACGTAGAAAAAAATGATTATTTTTCAGTTTTATTCTACAGAACGCGAGCTCAACAGCAGTAGCTCAATAGAGGGATCTCCTTAATTATTATGGGCCTCGCCGTATTTGGGTCCAATAGATATTTATAAGATGTCATCGTCAGAGTTACCCAAAATGGAGAAATAAAACATCCACGCGAAGACTGACATCCGCGCGGACGGAGTCGCGGGCGGAAGCTAGTTCTAAATATAAGTTTGAAATCGCAAATCCGCACTGAGTTAGTAAGCGTGGTGATTAATGTTCAAAACTTCTTCGCCCGGTAAGATACCTTTGGTCACTAGTGGCCACAAATTAAGTCATAATTATTTACGTTACTCAATAGAAATTAGACAATGAAGCTACTCTTTTCTATTTGCCTAAAAACTTGTTTTGAGTTACTATCAAACGCTTGAAAAAAAAAAACAAATAACTGATCATTGAAAACATGTAAGACACTGATTCTGTAACGTTCACAATTAAAAACTTTTTTCAATTAAGACAGTAATCAATATCTGATCAGTAATCACACACCTATAAGAATATTTTATGGACGAATGCAACATTGATCGTGGCTACAAACCCTGAGCAGACACAAGACAACATTGAACAAAAACTAACCACCAAACAATATTTTTTTCGTGCATTAACATACCGCTACGTAACTTTAGTACCTGATTAATAAAATAGCGAAAAATTCCTATACTAATATTGACTCAAAACTATCGTATACCGAGAATTCTGATAAAAGGTTGTAGAGACCCAAATCGTAAGTGGCGCCATCTGGCTAGCGCAAAAATTATACTCTTTATCGAGTGTATCATCTATACATTTAACACATACAAGCATTACTGTTTAGGAAATATGTTTAAACCAAATAATTATAACATCACAATGACGAGATACTCAAATGGCCTTTTCCTACTATGTAGTTAGGGCAACACCAAGCGGTAATTTGATTTTGAAGACTGTAAGTATTTTCAGAGTAACATGGAAGAGTAACAAATTTTCTTATTTGCAACAACAATAAGATTACCAGCCATTTTTATTAGATACTATGTAGATTTCCAACAGAAAATTTTTGAAAGCAAATGTTCTGTTAAATGTCGGTCACCAGTGACCAACGTGACGGTAAACTTTTCAAGTGACTATTTTCAGTATCTTTAGTTCTATCGACTACCTAAAGACAAAAACTTGCCTACATTTGAGTATCCAGTCACAAAAGCAATACAAACACAGAAGCAGACTCACAACTTCGACAGCGTTCCCATCCTCATCATCAATCCTTTCCTTTTTAACTCGGAGCGGCTCCACCACCAGCTGAGCGTTGTCGTTCAGCACCACTGCCACGTCTCCGGCCTTGTTCAGGAACTCTATCTTCAGTGGTGTTGCTCTTATCACCACTTTATGTCCTTGGCTGTTCATAAGGGTCAGCTTTCCATTTTCATTTGAAAGGAGTTTTAGACTGAAAGAAAGGTTTAATATAAGAGTGTGAATAGACTAATATCACAGTCAAAGCATTCATTTCTATTACTCCTAAATAGGCACATTTAAAACATCTCCTTGAACTCTCTAATTGAATTCTCCGTCAGTCTATTAATTTGTCAGTGTGCTAGTTGCTCAATCTAAAGTGTAGCTTCGAATAGAGAAAGACTAAGAAACTTCATCAATACTATTTTCAAAAAAATGTTTATTATGCATGAGATTACTTCCTATATTTTTCTTATAGGAACATGGTATTGATTTGAACATAGAAGAACTTGTGTAGTCTCCAATTTGATAAATTGATTGGTGAGGCTAATAAGGTTCCTTATTCCTTCCTTATACTTTTTCTCGTATATAACAAATATCAACTATCTATCATAATTTTCAATTTCCTGAACAATAATCCGACTGACAAATTGTATCATATTGGATTTTACTATCTTATAAGAAACCATTTATTAATCATATTTTTCACTTTTGCCAAACACAATACACAACATCAAAACTATTTTTTTTTTAATAGATGATTTTGTGAAAGTAGTTTGATGATTGACAAATATATCTCTTAAAAGACTTACCCATCAGCCTTAGGTTCTCCATCGAGTGCAAGTTGAGTCCTGTACCTCGGATACAGAGGATCCACCTCATCTATTTCCACCCTGAAGGTGCCATCCACCAGGGCTGACAATCTCATAGCATAGTGCCACTGTTCACAACAAATTATAGTTTTAAATTAAGACTTTTAGGCAAAGGCAACATGATTATTATGCCAATTTACACTATAGATTATTAAGGAAAATAAAGATTTTAACTTTATCACCATACATTTTAATATGTACTCAGTATTTAAACAATTGTTTAATTACTGCTTTATAATTTAAAATACAATGTTTCTACCAATAAAAAAAAAACAAACTATAAACTGGTCTTGCAACAGGTTTTTTTCATGCTTTGTTTATTTTATTTCTGTAGTTGCTAATTGCTTTATTTTTATGGCATTTTACAGGCCAGTTACTTGGTAAGAACATTAATGTTTACTTTAAGGTTGTTCACCTGTTCTTATTTACAGAGGTCTAATAAGATAAATTAGAAGGTACCTACATCTGTGAGATTAGAATTAGTAAACAAATTAATTCATTACCAGGTACTTAACTGCATTTTCCTACATACAGTTTATTACAAAAATAACCTGGCAGCCGCCCAATTACCAATGCAAATATATCATACATTAAAAATGAAATTATTTTCACATCACTCACCAAAACTTTCCTTTCCTGGGCCGTAGTGTCCACAGTGTCAACTTCAGCCGATAATACATTTCCGTGTACTAATACAGTGTCTAAATTAAGACTATACTCCGACTTCTCTGGCTTAAAACCCCGCAACCGCTTGCAGAAACCAGACTGGTCGCAAGTCTTAAAATTATTCCTATCCACCGCATAACTGCCACTTAACGCTAAAGCAGCGACCAGAAGAAGACCCCAACTCTTCATACTGTAATACAAATACTAATTTAAATACAAAAAACGCGATATCACCAACAAAGACCGGTGTCAGAGCAAACGAAAAGTAACTCGGTTTGCACATCAATAATATATAACTTACCTGGCCGATTTTTTATATTTAATGCCTAAAATGTATACTCCTATTATGTGGCGATTTTTCTACGCAATCATCGCCGCCGGAATAATATTATTTAATTAAATAAAACGAGAAAACTGTAGAAACGCACACACGCGTTACGTGGAGATATCCCGTTGTTCCGTTCTTACTTTGACAGATTCACGCAGTGTTGCCAGCAAGCCAGCATAATTTGAGGGTACTTAGAAAAGTCAAACATAAAAATACCAGCCAAGTTCGAATAAGATACGTATGGTCGGGGGTTCCGTATATTATTGTGATTGTGTAAATATTGACTCTTAAATTGTAAACTGTATAATTCTTTTATATCTGCTTAATAGAGTTTTAGTGTTCATGTTAGTTTCAAATATTTTTGAAATGATAAGTAGGTCTGATTAGTAAAAGAAATTAGCTGAATAACCACTTGGGAACTTCTTTGATGAATAGAATTAGTACTACAATGTAGACTGCGGCTTATGAGTCGCAAAATATTAATTGCAGAAATCGAGAGGTTTAATGAAATTGTCAGTAAAATAATATATTATTGGAGTCACTCAAATCACATAAGTGGTGAAAATAGACTACGTTTAGTGTGTTCTGTAAGAACAAAACTGCACACCACAACGCCGGCATCTAGGTATCGGAACCTTCAGTGAAAATGCAATAATCTGTTTTGATAGAAACTCTTAACTGAGTTTAAGTCCCTTGATTAAGTTTAGGTCATTCAATACCAAATTGGTAGCTCAGCCGAGCGTGACAGCGTGACATCTTTTTGAATCGTTGGACCAAATTGCGTAGTCAAAGATGACGTAATAATTTGATTGACAAGTCTTCTTACTGGCAATACTTTTATAGTCGATTAATAGAACTAATCGACTAAAATTGTCATTATTACATTGAAATTTGACACTGACAGATCACAGAATGTCAAACTCAAAGTTGAACTTGAAAGATCGCAAAAAAATGCGAGCACCGGTATTGCGAAAGGCTATTGATAAAATTCTATTCATTTGTCAAAACACTGGAGTGTATAACACGCATTTCTGCTCGCAAGTGAAACTTAGTGAGCCGAGGTGGAAGGTTGAGAAACTAAAGATCCTTAACTTATCGCCCGAAGAAAAAAAAATTAAGTACAATAAGATGTCGGTCATAACTGTAGATATGGTTGACCCTTGGAACAACTACGTGATAAGAAATACTAACGTAGAGAAAAGGAAGCATACCCTGGACGATGTTACTGAGTTTAATAAGTTTAAAATCGATAACCATCAGAACAAGAGTTTGGCCGAAAAGGTTTCATTGTATAAAGGCGACATTACAAGTTTGGAGGTATGTAAAAGCTTATTTATTTTATTTCTTAAATGTTGTAGTATAAGATACAGTTGTTTTTCAGTACTTTTTATATAGTATAAATTGCAAAAGTTTGTATGTTTGTTACCCAATCAGGTCAAAACGGCTGAAGGGATCGAGATGAAGTTTGGAACTGGGGTAGATTTTGGTCTGGAATAACACTTGGGTCACTTTTTATCCCATGATAATATAGGTGAAACCTCTGGCAGAAGCTAGTTGTTTATAAATTAACTATTATTTGTATGACAAAGTTGTAAACTAAGTTTCTTTTTATTTAGGGATGTAGCTTATAGTCATTATTTGCCTCTTAAAGATTCAGTGACTAAAAGCTCTGGTAAAAATTAATGCACTATTTAAAATGGTATTGTTTTTTCCAGGTAGGTGCTATAGTGAATGCAGCCAACTCCAGGCTGAAGGCTGGCGGTGGTGTGGATGGAGCCATTCATAGAGCAGCTGGTCCTCATCTACAGGTAATGTTATCTTTTGCAGTCCTAGGGCCACAAGAGAGACTGAAAGTCTATGCCTACAAAAAATATTATGCTTTTACCAAACCATTGGTTTTTTAAATAAGGTTAGCTTAATGTACTGGTATCTATAACCATTATTATTAGGGAATACTTGGGCTGTATAATAATATAAAAATATAATAGGTACTGGTTTATTTATGTACAACGGATTACAAAACGGTATGAGAAAAAATATGAGAATAATTTTGATGCGCGCGACGCGTACATGTGATGCTTACAGCTGCTCGGGCGAAAGTGCGGGTCGCGATCCTCCCTCTGATGCCGTCACTTTTTCAAACTCTGATGCCGTCGCCAGCCAGCAAAGAAATAGTATTTATGTTCGAGAAGTTTTTATGTTCGTTTCGGAGAAGTTTCCGAACAATTATTATTATAGATACCAGCACATTAAGCTAACCTAACCTAAAGCTAAATAAAGCTATATTAGACCCTGTTGTGAGGTATCGAGGGACATGTCACAAGCCATGGCTGGTAGCACCACGGAGAATCCAAACATGTCCAGGTTCATAGACAGGATGAGCAGGCAGCAAGCTATCAGTATGCCAGGGTTGTAATAATATGAAGTCCCCATTTAGTTTCCATTAGAGATTTTACATATGAGTGGTATGCATAGGTAACTGCAGCTATTGACGCGTGTCGACGGCATCTGTTGATGCGTCAATAAGATCTTCAAAGTTGAAATGTGCTCATGTGTAAGAACGCAGACCTCAGCACAGATTAAATATTTAAATAAAATGAAAACATATTGCAATATCTTTTTATTTTCATTAATGAGAATAATAATTTTATATTAATACTATACAATTAAATGAGTTAAAAAACTCAGTAGGTACTTTTCTCTAATCTACCCAAGACTTATTTATTAACCAGTCATTATTACAACAACAACTTTGTACTCATTTTGGAATTGTATAAAAAACAAACTTGGTGATAGTAACTCAGATAACAAACTTAAAATATCATTAAGTTAAACCTTTTCTCGGCATTGGCAGTTAAAACAGTATTTTCCTGAAGCATTTACTATTTAGGTATACAAATCTACCACATATCAGACATACAAAAATGAACCTTCTTGCTTAGAAAATAGAGATGTTATTGTGTCCAACAAATTGTTTAACATGTGGGTTACTGGTTTTTCCATAATGTAACATGTTAGTTGTCCTTAAATACTGTTTTGTTATAACTAAAACCCTAAAATACTTATGTACATATATTATCTGTTTTTCCTTTTTTAGGAGGAATGTAACACCCTCGGCGGTTGTCCAACGGGAGAAGCTAAGATCACAGGGGGATATAATCTACCCGCTCAATGTAAGTAGTACTTTACCTATTTTACATACTGACAATGACCTACTGGCAATCAATCAAATTTCAACTCAAATACAAAAGAATAAAGTTGAAAATACATTAATGAAATCTTAAAACAAGCTTCCTACAAAGAGACGTGCGTGCTACATGTCATAAAAAAATATATTGAGAACCATTTTTGGTGTAAAGATATGTAAGCAGTTTGTTTAACCAGACCATTCATTGATACTTATGTTGAGTAGACCCAACCCCTTTAATATTTTTATTTTTAATCATAAATATTTTATTTCCAGATGTAATCCACACGGTAGGACCGCAAGATGCATCGCCGGCGATGCTAAAGAAATGTTACGAAAACTCCTTGGCGTACCACAAGTCACACAAAATTACTACTATCGCTTTTCCGTGTATTTCTACCGGTATCTATGGGTTTCCCAATCGTCTAGCCGCCCACATCGCGCTCCGGACTACGCGTGAATTTCTAGAAAAAAATGATCAAATGGAACGCGTAATTTTTTGCACCTTCATGCCTATTGATGTTGAAATATATGAAACTTTGATGCAAATGTATTTTCCTGTTCATGATTGGAATTATGCTGATGATGCTAGAACTGAAGTCTAATGCTTGAATATTTGTATTGTAAACCTTTTTTGTGGTGAACCTAATAAGATTTGTAACTTTTTCTTGTTGGATGAAATGTGTAGCTCATTGTTATTATATTTTGAAGACTGTCCATGTTATGAAAGTAACTAAATGTTGCAATAAATTCGACTGTAAAATGAAAGTGGTATTTAATACCTAATCGAGGGATGTTTGTTAAAAAATGGTTTTGGTTTCCTTGTTTCCTTTGCTCGTATAAAAGTGTTTTATGAATATCGCAGTTTTATTTTTCTAACAACAGTTGTATTTGTGATCCATGTGCTCAATTCTCATTTGCTGCCGAATTCCATAGATATAAAATAGTGTCTTATTAAACTCTAGGGTTAGTCAAGGAGCCATGAGACCACCATAGATGAGGCCCAGTAGGACTTGGCTCGAAAAGCAGTAGGAACGGGGTAGATTTTAGTCAGTAAGAGTTTGACCTCACCCTAGGCGGGAGAAATCATTGGATGATTTTCCCCTCAAAAAATAATCAAAAGTTTATTGGAATTGAGAATTGTTTCACTGACAGCTATGAAGCTAAATTGACTACTGAGCAAAGGGGTTTTTGAGCTATGAATAAAATTTGTAGACGTTAAATCACACACACAAAGTTTTTATGTGACTGCCTCGTTGATCGTAAGTGCGACTGCCGGGCAAAGGGTTTAGGGTTTGAATCCCGGGTCGGCAAGTATCACTGGGCTTTTTCTACATACATACATACATATCGTCACGCCTTTAATCCCCGAAGGGGTAGGCAGAGGTGCACATTATGGCATGTAACGCCACTGTGCTTTTTCTGTTTTTAGAAAATTTGTCAGTAGTAGCACAGAGTCTGTAATTATGTCCGGGATTTGGTAATAGGCTCACCCCCTAATACGTGAGACCTATAGCATAAATAGTAAAAAGTGGGTGTACACATTGTACAGTGGTATTACGTGCTGTAATGAGCACCTCTGTCTACCCCTTCGGGCATAAAAGGTGTGATGATAGGAATCTTTTAAGTAATTTCACAATTTTCTGGGTTACAAAGCGACTCGAAATATCTTGCTCACTATTACATGGAATGGCATTGAAAAATAGTTTGTAACACCTCTACTAAAGGTTCATAATGAAACGACAAAATGCTGCTGTTCAACAAACGATATATTTTTCTCTTATCATTACTACACTAAGTAGAGAACTAAATATCAGGCACCAAATTATATAACAACTTATATTAATTTTATATACACTACAGAGAAAGTAAGTAGACAGATACATATAGACAATAGCAGCTGACTAAAGGGGTTATTTTTATTCGAATTACACATAGATGAGAATCCCTTGGTTAAAATCATATTTGCATGTATTTTTTATGGTATAAGCCGGTAAACGAGCAGACGGATCACCTGATGGTAAGCAATTGCCGCCGCCTATGGATATTCGAAACACCAGATATGTATGTTTATACATACAAAAACTATTTTAGAAATTGTAACGTAACTCGTAATATTATAAATAAACGGGGTTTTTATTCTACAATTATGATGAAGCCAAAGCCCAATTACCCCCTCTCCAATTTCCGAATTCACAACAATCCTCAAATTACTAACCCCCAAAAGGCCGGTAACGAGCTTGTAACGCTTCTGGCGTTTTGGGTCTCCATGAGTGGCGGCGATTGATCAGATGATCCGTATGCTCGTTATACCATAAAAAATGAAGTATAAAAACAAAACGTACAAATTATTTTCAACTACTTATTACTTTCTTCTAATCATTCTGATTAAGTTTCTCTGCAGTGTTCCAAATTCTCTTTATAGCCATGAATCAGTTATATACGATTGACAGTACAGGTTTCAAACAAATTTAATAATACTCATTAAAAACTTCAAATAGGAAAACAAGTCGTTCAACTAGAAATATTAAAAAAAAAGGAAAGAACAAAATTCTTTTCCAACAAGTAAGTACAATAACCACATGAAAATAATGTTTTTAAAGAAAACCAATCAAAAAATACAAACAAACAAAATCAATTAATATTTGTCGCCGTTAGAGGACGTCTGTATAGCATTAGGTAAAAAAAAACTAAATACAATTTTCTGTGTCAATTTGTTAGGAGGACTTAAAGCTACAACAGCGCCACCTAGCTATCGCAAAAATCCTCATTTAAAATAACATTTCAAAATCAATGATCGGTAAAATAAAAATAAAGAGTTAAAATGAACTATTTGAAGTTGTAACATTGTATAAGAATCCTGTAACTACTCTCAACAATACAACTATTAATAATTCGATAATAATAAGATAATCAGCTTAACTTATTAATAAGAATCTGCCTTAGCTAACATTTATATGAGTTTCACTGGCTTGGCATAACAAAGAAGTTTTAGTAACAAACAATAATGTATCTTATACCATTAGTCATAAATACGAATTTTCATTAGTTACACAATTACAAACAATATTTCGTCTAAAGCCACTGCTATCGTAATTTCAACTTTAATTTTTATGTATTAAGGTGCATTATTGTTTGTTACGTTGTGACCTATAGATTTCGCCGTGAGACGTGAGGCAGAGAAATGCTCATTATAATATAATAATCAGTGCAAAGTATTTAAATAATAGCTATCACCAACAATTAAACTTGCTCTACAATAGAAAACAACCGTAATCGCTTGTAATAAGGATGAATTTTGAGTGAGTGAAGATGGTCAAATCTGATATTAAAAGAAAAGGCAAAATTTGGATTTTATCTAGGTTCCATTGAGTGCTGTTAGGGTTATAATAAGTATCTGCCTAAGTATGATATATTTAAGGAGTTTAAAAACAAGAAAAATTTCTTGCTCGTAACCAATTTGGAACAAGCAAATAGCTTCACTAGAGGACTGACTGACAGACATTTTTTAAATTGTAAGATTTGCTTGATGTTCAAGTGCCTTCCTGGTCTATTTGAAATAAATAATTTTGACTCTAACTTTGAACAGTTTAGTAATATTCTCTAGAAAACGAGACTTAATATATTTTTCTAGCTAAATTGATTGAACTAATAGAACATTACCGTCATACCAATAGTCAACTCAAAAATCCTCATAGTTGTAGTGCTTTTCTGGTAACGTTGACTTACTGGAGTTGCAAAGAATATCCAATCAAACTATAAAATACAAAATCAATGGGGACTACTGAACTTATTGCCCACCAGGTGGCACTAGTAAGAACTTCTCATTCTTCGTCCAATAGGAAACTAGCTAGTGACTCACCATTGAAGGTTCAATATTTGACAACTACAGTGATTGGACAAATGTAAAGTAGAACTTTTGCTAAGAATACCACAATCTGGTAACCAAAAAACGGTGAGCACTATTTTAGCACCTATTAGGCACTATTTTTAGTTTAATACGACTATCTCCACTCACTCAAAACATGTCCTAAAACATGAATTTATAGAAAAAACCCTATATATATAAATAGACTAGCTTTTAACACGGGCGACCCGGGCACCGTATAAATACCCCGCCAACGTAAATGCTTAACAAAAATTACTATCGAAGCCAATAATAATAATAATGTACACTTAATTAATATTTCACTGGTTTTTGAAAGATTCAATCAAGAATGTCTCTATGTCATCATGTCATTGTTCTGCGTATTTTACATGTTATAATAAGTAACTTTAATATTGTATATTTGTATTTTCTACTGCGATTCGTGAAGACCTATAATTGGCTTTTTGTCATATTATACCACATTATTTATTCAAATTGTACAGCTGTTGGTTGGTTGAATAAATAATGTTTTACGGTTTACTCACGTATTTAAAAGCATTTCTATAATATAAAGATACATTTGATGTGTATAATTGATATCCTTTATGAAAGTGTATGAGTAACAAAGTAATAAATTAGATATATTATAATTTTTTACGTTGACATTTCAATACCCTTAGTACGAAACGACGTTCGGCGTTCTGATTGGCGTCAACAAAACTAATTTAGTGCGCCGAACAATATCGATTGAAGAACATCAAACTTAATAAGTGTACAGCACATTCGTAGCGGTACATAGGTTGACAAACGTCAGAGTTAACATCTTCGATTGTGCAGGGCAGGCAGCCCTAATAAGGTACTTTAGTCGGTCCAGTATTTTAAACAACAAAACAGAATCTAACATTTCTCGATCAACTCTTCAAAAACCAGTGATTTCTTTCTTGTTATAGTGATATCGCTAAAATATTTTGGTCTGAGATTAGGTAGACACAGCACATCAACATTTCACTTCTTCAATAGACTTTCGACTTTATAACAAAACTAAAATGTTGAAAATCGTTTGAAGAAATGCGACAGATGAGCCGGTGGCTATTATACATTGTGTATTGCACTTTCTTTATACCTGTCTCTCTCGCAATATTAACTTCTTATACGATAAAGAAAGAGACAAATATATGTACATATATCTGTTTCTTTACTAAAGATACTTATTTATTTTTCTCAATCTCGAATTTTACTACAAATCCTGCTTTTAAAAGTAATAAATAATATTTCTTTAATGTGACTTTTGGTCACTAAAGGCGGCATTAATGAGACGTAAGGTCTATCAAGTAGTCAACTTTGTCCAGCAAAGTTGATAGGCCTAAAAGACTTAACGCATCACTAGCGCCACCTAAGCAACAAAAGTCCAACATTGGAAGACGTGCAAAAACAAGCATATATTCCTAATTTGTACCGCACTGTAAGATTTTGAACTAGCTTAAAAAAATGAGGAGTTAACTTTTTTTCTCACGAATATTTACAAGACAATAGCAATATCACTATAACAGAAATATTTAGGCAAGAATTATATTACTTAAAGAATATCCTACTTGGTTTGTCTTCGTTAGGGAACTCGATGAAAGGGTGTGTCTGTTTGTGTTCTAACATTACACTCTCACTCGCGAACATGTCCCCACAAATATCACAAGCCACTTCACTACTCTCCGGCGACTCACTTTTCACTCTCTCTTTTTTCTTCTTCTCCTTAATCCCCCACTCTCTCTTCCTCAAAGTCTCTTTCACCTTCTCCTGTTTAGAAGACTCCGGTTCTTGTGGTAACGGCTTTCCAGTCAACAAAAACTCCTTCATGTTAATATGTTTAGTCGATAATTTGTGATGTTTTAGTCGATTTTCCGAACTGCACTGGTATTCGCAAATGAAACAGACGTATTTCATATCCCCTGTATGGATTTCGGCGTGCGCTTTTCGCTTTTCTGGGGTAGCGAAGCGAAAATCGCAGAATTTGCAAGGATACTTCCTTTCTGGGGAGTGGAACCGCATATGGGAGACTAAAGCATTCATGTCCTTACAAATCTTTCGACATTCTAAGCACATTACACCTGTTTCCACTGGTTCTGTTTCCTCAACACTCTCTGTACTGTGATGTATCCGTCTGTGTGACGTTAACCCTTTCTGACTGACGAACACTCTTCGACAATCCGCGCATTGGAACTGAGCCTCCACCTTCGTATCCGGACTATGCTTTTCTATTTGATGCACAGCCAACTTATCGGCCTCATGGAACTGCAGGCCACATTCCTCGCATTTCCAGGCCTTCACTAACTTCGAGAAGGCTTCTAGAACATCCAAGACGGACTGGCCTTCTACTTCTGGATGGAAAGTTTTGGTATGATTGCCGAAATCAATGATTTTCGAGAACGTCCGCTTGCATCTCGGACAACTGTACGGTTCTTTGTGATCATCCATGACATGTGACTTCAGATCTGACAGTTCCACGTAACTTTTTGGGCACATGAAGCATTTGAGCTTCTGCTTTCCCTTAACGACTTCAGAAATGACTTTGTACTCCATTAACTGGACTTTTTGGTGGTCTTGGAGATGTTTGAAGAGTTCCTTTCTCGTGTTGTAGTCTGTTGGACAGAATTTACAGGGGAATCTCTTTCTGTGCAGCCTTTTGCGGTGGAGAGACAGTTCTTCTTTATCTTTGAACTGTTTGTTGCAAGATACGCACGGATACGTGTTAGTATCAGCGAAGAGATTGTGCGACCTCAAACAGGTCTCCATCCGACTCCTTCTTTGGAACACTTGGCCACAAGTACACTCATATCCTTCCTTCTTAACTCTTTCTTCTTTTTTCACAATGGCACTGTCAAATTCTGCTTTTAGCTTTTTATTTTTCTTCGTGACCTGTGCTCTAATGTGTCCTTGGGCGCGTTTCTCAATACTATCGTGGACTGCTAAATGTCTTTTCAAATAGTTCTTCTGTCGGTAAGTTTTAGGGCATTTTGGGCATTCGTAGACTAAATCGTCGACATCTTTCTTTCCCTTAGCTTTGAGGAGTCCGTACGCTTCTTGTTCTAAGGAGAGAACGTTACCAGTAATGGAGTTTAGTTGGAAGGAGTCTTGGTAGTCCATGTAGCTCTCACTGTGTTCATACGTCGTTGGGAGGATTTCTTCTGGATTGCTGATTTTGGAGAACCGCATACTGGTTTGTGACATTGGTAGTATCTCCATGACTAAAGTCTTTGTAGTTTTGGACTCGATGAGGCCATCGTGTGGATTTGTGACCGTTGATGTGGTGTTTATTACTTTGTTTGATATTAAATGTGTTTCCGTTACTGTGAGATCTGACTCTTCTTTAATGTCTAGTTTCTCGTAATCTTCTTTTTGACTCTGGAAAATTAAATAAATAGTATTATGTTTATTAAAAGATTAAGTTACAAGTCTGACTGCCTTGTTGGTCGAGTGGTCGCAAGTGCAACTGCTAAATAAGGGGTCTCGGGTTCGGTTCCCGAGTCGGGCAAATTATTGCTGGGGTTTTTTCGGATTTTCGAAAAGTTCTCAGTGGTAGCCCGGACTCTGGAATTGTGCCCTACCCCTTCGGGGATAAAAAGGCGTGACGTTGTGTAAGTTATAAGTGTTACAAGCACAACTGCAGAAGATCCTATTTAGGTTTGTTTCCCTGATTGTATAATCATAATCACACATTGTGCATGTTTAAAACTTCTGTTCTTGACGAATTAAATTCGTAATGGTATATCGTAATTTAATTACAGGTACTAGACAGGAAACATACAAATAGAAACGTAGACTAAATTATTATTAGCTGCTTCATACACAACAGGATAATTACAGGTTATTGAAGCACCGAAAGACTTGTATTACACCAATTTGAGGCTAATTTGAAGCCGCCCTTGTGTTTATGTATGTTAAACAACAAAAAATAAGGTGTCCCAATCTTGTGTTTACATCACATTACATTATAACTTTCGTGAGAAAGGTAAATTAATTATTATGTTTTTCGGCCTACTCACATAACTATTTGACGAGGAAGTCCGACTAGTTTCAAGTTATGCTAGAGGCTCACATTCATGAGCAGCATTATAGTCTAGTCTAGTCGAGTTCATCGTCAAATTGTTACGTGAGTAAGACGAAAAACATAATAATTCATTTACCTCAATCTTATAAAATATGTTATCCTGTTTACTGTGTACAAAAATAACTTAGAATATCATATTTTTGAGATATGGATGGATTTCGGTTGCAAACAAACTTAAATCTGACACAAAATCAATCGCCAAAGCTTATGAAAAGAAGATCCTTAAATTAAAATAAATTTAGAAGCTGCCATAAGATCCTAAACCAGGGATTTTTTTTTTAAACTTTACTGGTCTTGTTATTTTCCGATGATATTAACATTGGACCACAACTAGGGTGATGTTTAATTTGAAATATTAAAATAAATAATCTACTCACGTCATCCTCATCTTCTTCACACTTGATGTTCATACCGTCTTCCAAACAGGCCTCCACCTGATTCAAAGCGGCTGCATCATTGCTATCCATACTCGTCACATCATCAAAATTTGGATAGTCATACGTAACTATGGACTCGTCACCCAACACACTTTCTTCCTTAATTTCAGTTTTATCATCATACAAGTCAGATTTTTCATCGTAAAATTCCGTTTTTTCTTCATAAAATTCAGTTTTTGGTATGGTAACGTAATGTTCTGGGTCTTTATCGTCAAATTCGTTGATTGTTGGTATTATTTCTTCTTCGTTTACATCGGAACCATCTTTCTCTATG
The DNA here is from genome assembly GCF_023101765.2 of Spodoptera frugiperda. Taxonomy (NCBI): domain Eukaryota; kingdom Metazoa; phylum Arthropoda; class Insecta; order Lepidoptera; family Noctuidae; genus Spodoptera; species Spodoptera frugiperda. The sequence continues at coordinate 2,546,541 of NC_064228.1, read as the reverse complement.
GATATGGGTATTTCTTGTTTCACTTCTAACTGTATATTGTTAAATGGATTGTCTAATTGGTTTTGTATGTCTTCGTCAACTTGCATTTCAGATTTGATGTCCATCGGTAATTCATCCGGTATTATTTGGTCTACATCTTCCTCTTCCTTTATTATGGTGTCAGTTTGGAGTTCTGTCATCATCTCGGATGTGATTTGGAATTCGGTGGTCTCCATTTTTGGTTGCTGAAATGGAAATGGTCAAAGTCAAAATTATTTATTTCAAATAGACCAGGAAGGCACTTTTGAATGTAAAAGTAAATATAATAATATTAACAATGTCTGTCTGTCGGTCAGTTCTCTAGTGAAGTTTCAAAGTGTAGATTCCTATTGAGAAGAATGAGCAAAAAACTCCATAGGGTATTCTTTTTCAATCAGGTTCATAATACATTTCTTGGTTACATTATTTTGATTCATTTAACTATGAAAGCTGATGTTATGTTTAAGATTAATATTATTTTAAATCTGTTCCATAACTTAAAACAAGGTTGATGACAATATTCTAATCATTGTTACAGACTTGATATGAGAATTAATACTGTTTGTTGATCATTTTATATATTTTATCTTTTAGAGATGTTTAATTGGTCAGTGGGTAGCTTTAGGGGCGGATTTAACATTAAATTAAACTATGAAATGAGATTCTATTCATTTCACCCTTTTTTGAAACCTATGCATTTTTCAAACAGTTTATAGAGGGGCATCTAGAAGTCTGTATTTATATCATATATAATAATTTATATGTTCAGTTTGTTATTAAAAAATGTATTTGAAATGACTTGTTAAGCAATAATTAATATTTCTGCATGGTGTATGAGTCAGAATGTAATTTGATGCAACAAATCTCCGTTATTTACTTCTAAAAGCTACTAAAAATGCAACAGCTGAGAATAAACAGAATGTTAAAAATGATAGCCATCTATATGGTGTTTAGTAAACAAGGTGTCATACTATTCATGTGCATATTGCATTTCAAAGTTACATATTCTTGGTTATTTCTTACTCATGTGCAGTGGACTGGAACTATTAATAATATCATATAATATGACCGTCAAGGTCGTTCTTACCTATTAGAATTAGATAGCATCGAATCAATCAGTTTTGCCTTAAGATTTTCGTATCCATTGTAATTTCGATCAAATAAATTGTGTTGTTGGAATATTTATCTTTTTCAAAGCGTCCTTTTAACATTTCCTTGGCCCCAGCCACGACCGGAACATTGCTCCATTATCTAAAGACCGATTATTCAACTAAATTATACCATAAGAAACACTAATTAACCGCAGATTATTCGGAAAATTATGTTTATACGCAGGTCACACAAGTTGCTCGTATGGATTTTAAGATATATAATAACGTCTGGGTTTTATTAACATCGTGCAAAACACTGTTAATTAATATAATTAGATATAATTTTAAATTATGTGCAATTTATTAATGAATCTAAACATACCACTTTGCACTTTAATTTTGACAGATTTATGTTTTCGATTTTTTATCTGTAGTTTTTTGTGCGATTTTAATAATCGACTAAGAACTTCTAATTAGTAGAATCTTTAGAAGGTAATTTAATTCTAATTATATGTGAGCAAGTTTTAGCATTCATAATTTATTATATTCTTGTAGCTTTTGTTGCTTCGTAAGCCAATATAAACATATTCTTTTTTCTGACTACTGTTTGGGTTTAGTAAACAAAAGATTCTTTAAATTTTTAGTTGTATCAAATAATTTAATGTAAAATGTTAATTAAATATCAATAAAAAATGGTGTTAATACTTAACAACTTAATTGTCATGAAATATTTCTAATTTTTTGTTGTTTGATTTGCAAAAATCGACTAAAAGAATTTTAGCCTGGATTTCGGATTCAAGAAAAATGGCGTCAAACGTCAACCAAAATTGAACGGACCGCTTACTGAATCAGCTCTTGTTTATTTTCACGGAACGCATCTATAATTCATTTGGTGGTAAATTCTGAATTTGTTGAGTCTTTTTGTTGATATTTGTTTAGAAAATGGGTTTTTTAACGTATTTCCTTGTCAGGACTTGGTGTGATGGTAGAAAGAAAACATGGCAAATACCTTGGATTTGAAATTGGTCTTGAAACACCTCTCGAATGGAACGCTGAGCGAGAATTTATGTATTATTTGTCTGAAGCCGCTTCATGACCAATATGAGAATATTTTTACAAAAGTATGTAAATTCGACAAGGAATATTGCATTGCTGATGTTCTGCAGACTATGTGCGATATTACAGTAAGTCAATTTAGTTGTGTACTATGTACTGTGTAAAATGTAGACTGAAACAATAAGTAATAGTTTTGAAATAAATTTGTTGTACCTATTTCATAATAATATGATCTTTATACAATATCTTTACACCCCTCAGATAGCAATGTTAATTTATACATATTAGAAAATATGAATATTGACCTTTTTACACATACTACAAATAGTCTCCTATTGTACATGGTACTACTCCTAGTGTACTCTACTAAAATATTGTATCAAAATATAGATATTGGTGACTAGATTGGCCAAATTAATATTAACTAGAGAAGGGCTAATTTAATAGTATCCCTTAACAACAAGTATGCATGAAAATACAAGTTAATAAAGCGAAAAATGTAGTAAAAATCATAGCAATCGGTGTACCATACTCTCTGCCTACCACCATGGGAAATAGGCATGACGTTATGTATATTCTGTATATTGTTTTTCAGCTGTCTGACATAGAAACCTACAACATTTGCATCAACTGCTTCATGATGGCGTCCATGGCATACAAATTCTACCTCCTATCTAAACGAAGCCAGGAAATACTACATTTCTATACAAATGAACTACTTGAAAACGTAGAACAAATTCAATTACCGGATGAAATTGTCAACAACACACTTTGTATATCGCTTCCTGAGATATTGACCGCAACACCGGTGTACGATTTTAATCTACACTCGATTGGCAAGGAAATGGAAATAGTGGAGAATAATATCGTTAAAAAAGAAATGATAGAAACAGTTGAAAAAGATGATAACGATGATGTGGTGGTGATTATTCAGGATAACGGTGAACCTGCGTTTTACCGCACACTGCCCGATGGTACTCTTCAAGAGCTTGAGGGTTCCGAAGTGGAGAAATACAGGAAAAAGTTTAATGCTTCCGTAGCTGCCGATAAAAAGGAGGATCGGATAAAAAAAGGAAGGAAAAGAGGTCCGATGTCCTATAAGCTGTGTACTCGGTGCCCGGTGAAGTACCGTTTCATAACTAAACTGAAGCAGCACATGCTCATGGACCATAATGTCACCCTGTATGTTTGTAAGGTAAATACCATACTATAAGTTTATCATAATTTTGGTTGTAGAGCTGTACTCATCAATGGTAACTGTGTATTTAAATTATTATTTCATAGTATGCATAATTATCTCATAGAATGCGACACATTTATAATGTCTTTGGTGTAGTGGAGAAGTAAAAAAATCTGATAATAGTAAATTTGCTCTTGCAACAGTTACAAGCAGAGCAGACAGTAAGGGCGCGTTCACATATAACGTCCGTTTTAACAGGATCCGTTTTAACGAATTCGTCGCTACTGGAGATAGTATTTACACAGCATTTATAGGATCCTTTTTACCCGACTGCGCCAGAAGGAGGGTTATGTTTTTCGAGTGTATGTATGTATGTATGTATGTATGTATGTATGTATAATTGTTTGGCACGCTCTGCAGCCCAAACGGCTTGATGGATTTTGACTTGAGAGGTGTCGTTAGATTCGTATTTACTGTGAGAATGACACTGGGTATATCAAAATAATAAAATAATAAAACTAAAAAAAAAATTAAATAAAAAAAGGTAATTTAAAAAACTAAAAAACCCGACTGCGTTTCTTTATAATATTAAAATGAAAAAACCCTAAAACAAGAAAGTCATCGTAAAATTTAAGCAGTCGGGACCCATTCTAGAAAGCCAGCCGTATGTGCCCTCGCAATGTCATTGTATCTAGAATGGGTCCCGACTGCTTAAATTTTACGATGACTTTCTTGTTTTAGGGTTTTTTCATTTTAATATTATAAAGAAACGCAGTCGGGTTTTTTAGTTTTTAAATTACCTTTTTAACGGATCCGTTGCTACTGGAGGTGATTCAGGGCGAGTTCACATAGAACGTCTATTTTTACAGGATCCATTACACCCCGTGCCAAGCCTGGCGCAGTTCGATCCGATAAACCGACCAGTATACTGGATCCGCTATACTGTATTATGTGTGTACTGGCTCATACAACTATATACGCTAATAACACATACGTTTTAACGGACCCGTAAAACGGATTGCTGTTATTTTGTCGAATCGGTATTTTTTACTGGATACGGAATACTGTATTATGTGTGTACTGGCTCATACAACTATATACGCTAATAACACATACGTTTTAACGGACCCGTAAAACGGATTGCTGTTATTTTGTCGAATCGGTATTTTTTACTGGATACGGAATACTGTATTATGTGTGTACTGGCTCATACAACTACATACGCTAATAACACACACGTTTAAACGGACCTGTAAAACGGACGTTATATGTGAACGCGCCCTAACTTGTGTTAATTAAAAACTATACTATCTCACTTCTGATATATTTTTATAATAACGACCGTGAGACATACTAAATTAACTAAAAAAATATGGTTTACTCACATAAATTAATGGAGAAAAACGACTAGTTTCGAGTTACAAAGGGACTCTTTATCATGAGCAGCGTCCGCAGACGCGGCGACGTCGTGTAGCCTACTTGTACTAGTAACTGTGAGTAAATTGTAACTTTCGTGAGACATACTAAATTAAATATTATGTTATCGGCTTACTCACGTACTGTTTTGACGAGGAACTCGACTAGTTTCAAGCCATGGTAGAGGATCATATTCATGAACAGCATTCCGCGACACACGACGCGGCGATTGTCGCGCTGCTACAGTAGCAGCTTCTTCTCTTTCTAGCATGGCTTGAAACTAGTCGAGTTCCTCGTCAAAACATTACGTGAGTAAGCCGATAACATAATATTTAATGTGAGTAAATCGTGATTTTTACTTAACATCTCTATGTTCCTAGGTATGTCAAGCGATCACGGAGAACGAGCAGGAGTACCACAATCACATGAAGACCCACACCAACGTGCACCAGTGTGCGGTCTGCAACACGGTGTTCAAGAAGCGGTCCACTATCATCAACCACCTCAAGTGGCATGAACGCATGAAGAATATTACTGAGGTTAGTGAATTAAAATTAGTTTGGAAATACAATATTTTTTTTATTTTTTTTCTAAATTGACTGCACGATTGGCGCAGTCGCTGGGTAACCGGCTGCGTAACGTGTAGCGGGCTCGATTCCCGCAAGGAGCAACTTACGTAACTGTTTGACGAGGATCTCGACTAGTTTCAAGCCATGCTAGAGGCTCATATTCATGAGCAGCAATCCGCGACACACGACGATTATCGCACTGCTACCGTCTAGTCTAGTCGAGTTCCTCGTCAAATAGTTACGAGAGTAAGCCGATAACATTGTGTGGGAGAGCCATGCTTCGGCACGAATGGGCCGGCTCGACCGGAGTGATACCACGGCCTCACAGAAAACCGACGTGAAACAACGCTTGCGTTGTGTTTCGTTGTGTGAGTGAGGTTACCGGAGGCCCAATTCCCCCCTACCCAATCTTCCCCATCCCCGATTCCCGAACAACAACCCTTAAATTCCTAACTCCCAAAAAGCCGGCAACCCACTTGTAACGCCTCTGGTGTTTCAAGTGTCCATGGGCGGCGGCGATTGCTTACCATCAGGTAATACGTCTGCTCGATTACGGGCTTGTTTCCTATAAAAAAACATAATAATTAATTTAGTATGTCTCAGGTAACTTATAATATAAATACAAATTGAATGTTTCCAGAACGCGTTGCAGACGGAGAACGCGCACATATGTGAGAAGTGTGGCAAGATCATGTGCGACGAGGAGAGTCTGCGCCTGCACTACGACAGCGTGCACTACAAGAAGTTCACGTGCTACTACTGCGGCCGCATGTACAAGGGGGAGATGAGCTTCAACAGGCACATCAACAAGCATGAACAGAATATGGAGGTTGGCGGTTTTAGGTCTGTGTTTATTTCACTATTTTTTTTATGAAACACGCCGTAAACGAGAAGACGTATCACCTGATGGTAAGCAATCGCCGCCGCCCATGGTCACTTGAAACACCAGAGGCTTTACAAGTGCGTTGCCGGCTTTTTGGGGGTTAGGAATTTTGTTTCACGTCGGTTTTCTGTGAGGCCGTGGTATCACTCCGGTCGAGCCGGCCCATTCGTGCCGCAGCATGGCTTACACTTAGACTAGACTGGTTCTCCCGTACTATTTTAGGTAATGTTCTTCACTTAAATTAAAAGGGCCAAATTAAAAGTACCTTTAAACGACGAGCATGTATGAAAAGACTGATGACTGTTGATGAAGCGAAAGAGGTGTGTAAGAATCGTGACAATTGGCGTTCCATTGTCTCTGCCTACCCCTATGGGAGACAGGCGTGAGGTTATGTATGTGTGTTTGCAGGGTCTTCTCTTCCTTTGAACGCATGACTGATGCAATGGCTGGACGACTGTGTGCTGTACGACGTGTTGCGGGTTCTATTCCCACACTAAACAATTTCTTCTGTAATTCACAACGCAAATTGTTGTTCCATGTCTGATGATGTGTATGTTAATTTATATGTTTTTAGACTTATTTACGACGCAGGATATAATATCTTTGTGAAACCTATAATATTTTAAGATAAAAAATTCGCTATCGGCAATATAGTAATGATTTGATGCGAAGGTAAAATCATCCAATGACTTGTCCCGTCTTGGGTGAGGCGAGAAGGAGTGTCAGACTCTTACTCACTAAAAATCACCGTGTTCTTTCTCCTACTTTGAGCCGGAACTCGTAACCTGTTACGTTGTCCGCAACTCCGGATCGGGCATCAGCCCTACTGGGCCCCAGCTGTGGTGATCTAAAGGCTTTTTGAGGAGCGCGCGAGACGTTCTACCGCTCTGGTTCAGGTCTGCGGACGGCGAGCAAGGGTAGCTCGTCGTCCGCAGACCTGAAGATCTATCTCAGTGTTGTACACTATTGGAGTTTGTTTATGTCCAGCAGTAGACTGTCTAATGTTATTATGATTATCTTCATAAGAAACTTCTTACCAAAAATAACATCTTTATATTCTTACAGGGACCACACGCAGACAAAGAAAGACAAAGTCCCCCCAGCGGAGAAGGCGGGCAAGACCCGCTGCATGTGTTCGACGTGCGGGCGACACTTCGTGGACGAGCGGGCGCTGCTCTGGCACCAGAGGCTGCACAATAATGAGAGGCCCTACCCTTGTAAGGTGAGATAGTAGACTTTATGATGTTAGCCGGTAAACGAGCAGACGGATCACCTGATGGTAAGCTATCGCCGCCGCCATAGACTCTCGAAACATTAGAGGCGTTACAAGTTGCGTTGCTTTCTGGTGGTTAAGAATTGAAGGGTTGTCGGGGTTATTACGCAACTATTATTAGCGGAGTGTGCGTGGGGATCACTTTGGTCAAAGTCCGTGCACCACTACGCTAACTCATAGTTAGCGTAGTTTAGTGCGTTCGTGTGTACATCGTAGTATTGCTTTTGACTTTTTATTTGTAGTGTAAGATAAATGAGCTAATGGGTCACCTGATGGTAAGCTATCGCCGCCGCCCATGGACACTTGAAACATCAGAGGCGTTACAAGTGTGTTGTCGGCCTTTTAGGTTACGAATTTAAGGGTTGTCGGGGTTATTTATTGTAGGGACACACACACATACATACTATGTAAGTGCACGTCTGCACGTGCATAGTTGTGTGAGTGTAAGGTGTCATCTTCACGATTCCCTGTACTATAAAAATTGTATTAGTTTTACACCAGTCCGGTTTTGTAAGATCTAGGAATAGCACGTAAAATAAATATAAATTTGTAACGATAAACAAATATTGTGGCCCTGAAATTAGACTGTTATTATTCATTATAGTAATGTACTTAACTTACCGATGTCTAAAAATAGATTGTTTGGTTTAAAGAAATGTATGTTTAAGGCGCGGTGAATAGACGACTTTTATGTATTTGAGGGGGTGAAGCAGGTGAAGTGGGTCTCGTGTACTGATGGGTGCACCGCGCAAATGTCATTGATACGCGTATTTTATTTTATTTAGGAGCGTAATTTCGCTTCCATAGTTTCATGGACGATTGGCCCAGTGCGTTGCTGTCTAGATTCGCGTTCCGTGATCTTTAAGATCGAATCTCATTACTCGTATTAGTTTTTATTTTCTTATTTTTTCAATATTATGTTGTATACATTTTTATTTTATTTTTATTTATTTTTTTATTTTGTTTTTTTTATGACTAAAACCGAAATCGAACAATAATTTACACAAACTTGCTACCGTAAAACATGGCAACTTTACCATATTTTGGAACAAAAATCGAAATATATTTTTAACCATAAGACGCATAGAAACCAAAACTATATATTTAGAATTGTAGTCTATCTGGCTCACTTTACTGTAAGCGTCATTATATACAAACGCTTACTTTAGCCGTAGTAAAGAAAAAACAACATGGGTAAAGATACCAAATTTTTGGCAACTTTACCTACGCGCCGTATTCATCGTGTATTGCATATTAAAGAGTTGTTGAGGTACAGAGGGCTTCATCTAGGACCTCTTCGTATTATAATGCAAACAATATGAGGAAATCTATAAAGATAACGGCTACACAGACAGTCGGGAAAGTTGCCACGGGTTTCATCGTAATTTACATACAAATAATTTGTTACGCTCGGGGTTGTCAAAAAATGAGAAATTTTATTATGACATGTACATTTAAGTTATAAAAAAAAGTTATAAACTTTAAACCTAAAGTAAAAAAAAAACATAAATATCTGACAAAAATATTGTTCCCTTTTAAACTAAATTAAGTTCTAAAATTTTAAGTATTTATGTTTAAAATCGTAAAAAAAGGCTACAAAATAATGTTTAATCTTATCGTTAAATCTTGGTAAAGTTGCCAAGGGTCTGGTAAAGTTGCCATAGTTTACCGGTACTACTATAGTTTTTGCGCTAGTGACAGTTGCCTGTATGACGTTGACGTCGCTCAGTACACTACGTAATAAAAATTAAACTACGCACAATATTTGTTTTCTATTCGAAAAAATCATCGACTTCCTATCCAACTACTCAATGACCGACAATACGGTTTTCGTAAAGGTCGGTCGGCTGGGGATCTTCTGATTTACCTGACACACCGTTGGGCACAGGCGATCGAGTCTAAGGGGGAAGCGTTGGCAGTGAGCTTGGACGTGGCGAAAGCCTTCGACCGGGTTTGGCATAAAGCGCTTCTTACGAAGCTTCCTTCCTATGGGCTTCCCGAGAAATTGTGCGAATGGGTCTCCTGCTTCCTTACAGACAGAAGCGATTAAGGACGTTGTCGACGGCGAATGCTCCGACTCTCTGTCTGTAAACGCAGGTGTCCTTCAAGGCTGCGTGCTATCACCTACCCTGTTCCTCATCCATATCAATGATATGTTGCAAATCAGCGGCATTCATTGTTATGCGGATGACAGTACAGGTGGTGCCTATTATACCGGCCGCGCTAACATTTCTCGGGAAAAACGTCATCGAAAGCCGAAACAGACTTGTGTCAGAAATCGAGACTTCTTTGCAGAGAATCTCAGATTGGGGTGAACTTAATCTGGTCCCGGTTAACCCTACTAAGACACAGGTCTGCGTGTTTACCGCTAAGAAACTACCGTTGGTCGTCTCACCTCAGTTTCAAAGTACCCCTCTGACTGCCTCAGCCGGTATTGGAATACTTGGCATCAACATTTCGAGCGACGTCCAGTTCCGTGGTCATCTGGAGGATAAGGCTAAATTATCCTCGAAAAAGCTTGGTGTGCTCAACAGATCGAGGTAGTATTTCACTGCAGCCCATCGCCTGCTTCTATATAAGTCGCAAGTTCGGCCCCATATGGGATACTGCTCTCATCTTTGGGCGGGGGCACCCCAGTACCAGCTTCATCCTCTGGACCGCGTTCAGCGGCGTGCGGTTCGGATTGTTGAGTGTCAGGAAGTTTCAAACCGACTTGACACTTTGGCAATGCGTAGAGATGTAGCTTCATTGTGCATTTTCTATCGCTTATACCACGGGGAGTGCTCTGAGGAATTGTTTGGTCTTATACCTGCCGCTTCTTTTCGCCATCGACCCACACGACAGCATTTCCATCCCCACCATATAGATGGTTGGCAGGCCACAACTGTGCGCTTCTCGCGCAACTTTCTGCCTCGCACAGCAAAACTGTGGAATGAGCTGTCGTCGGCGGTATTTCCGAACCGATACGACCTTCAAACCTTCAAGAAAAGAGCATATTCCTTTTTAAAAAAAGGGCGGCAACGCACCTGTTACTCCTCTGGTGTTGCGGGTGTCCATGGGCGGCGCTGATCGCTTACCATCAGGTGTCTCGTTTGCTCGTTTGCCTCCTATTCCATAAAAAAAAAAATATTCATCATAGCAGTACATCTCATCACTAAACACGTCTATGGTGTTTCATTATACGCATAACACTTTACTTTATTTTTTATTCCATTAGATTTTATTTGAAGACTAGAACATTCTGGTTGGTTTTAATTTAATTTACTATATTTACGAATGATTTAACATAATATGAATGTGGTACAACTAAAATGCTAAGGCATAATTTTTAAATCGCAGCAAATTTCAAGAATGATACGGAACGTTACTGAATGTGTGATCTGCACCATGCTACGCGGTAATACTATAAGAAAAAATTTATTCTATTTACACAACTTATAATTCAAATCGATTTCGTACAAAAAAAAAACTGACAACCCAACTTAGAAAAAGCTAATTACAAAATAAAATATTACAAACAGCAAAAAGATATGTTAGTGAATGATTATTTTCTGAGCGGCGATTGACACAAACTGACATAGGTCCACCAAGCAGCGCGCCTCAGCGGTCACTGCCGGTCCGCGTAGGAATGAAAGAGAAACGAATAGATGTCGTGATCGGACGACGTTTTGTTCGATTCGTTCTGAGTTATTTATCATGAATTATATCAATCCTTACAAATATCTCATTTCAATCGATAATTAAAAGCGGCAGATCCCTTTATTATTTTAAATTACGTCACTGTTATTAATTCTATTAAGATATGTTCATAAATAATATAGTTACAATTGCTAGAATTTCAATTTAAATGGTTAGTTTATGATTTTTTTCTATCGAGAAAATTTATAGAAAAAGTGTTTTGAAGACGGTGGTCCATTCATAAAAATGATCAAGATTAACATATATTTTTTTTGTTGCTCTAACATGTAAACATTGGGCAAAAATACTGTTGAATCAATCCTATTTTGACTATGCACAGCGCCTTAATGAGATAAGTCTTTGTAACGTAACTGCATAGCATTTTATTTGTGTTTGTGTTGTAAGAAATTGTTTTGATTCAAAATTGTTTAACTATGTGTTCGACGTCGTATTTTTGTGATTTTTGTGAAGGGGGGAATGATGTAGGGACACACACACATACATACTATGTAAGTGCACGTGCATAGTTGTGTGAGTGTAAGGTGTCATCTTCACGATTCCCTGTCCTATAAAATTGTATTAGTTTAACACCAGTCCGGTTTTGTAAGATCTAGAGATTGCACGTAAAATAAATATAAACTTGTAAGGATAAGTAATTATTGTGGCCCTGAAATTAGACTGTTGAAATTCATTTATTGACTTTTATTTAATTTGATCCCAACTGGACTCATAAGGAATCAAAATTCCTAAATTTATTTTTATGGAAAACGTGCAGACGTATAAGCAATCACCGCCACCAACACATGAAATACTATAGGCGTTACAAGAGTATTGCTGGCCTTTTCAGGGTTAGGAATTTGAGGGTTGTTAGGAAATCGGGGATTGGGGAGACTGGTAAGGGGGGCCTCCGGTAAGCTCACTTATACAATAAAACACAACGCAAGCGTTGTTTCACGTCGGTTTTCTATGAGGCCGTGGTATCACTGCGGCTGAGCCGGGCCATTCGTGTCGAAGCAGGGCTCTCCCACACCACAGCCGAACTGTTTTATGTTCTAAAAACAATAATTATTTCTTCTAGCCTTTCTTAGTAGATTGTTGGGGTTGGCATTGTGTAGCCAGATTTGTTAAATCTTACTTAACATACCGATAGTTGTTCCGATTATGGGTAAATGAGGCAGAATATGATTTCTCTTGTATGTGTATTATGTAGTTGATAAGTCTGTAACCCCCAGGAGTGCGGGCGCAGCTTCGTGTCCCTGAACCGTCGCAACCAGCACGCACTGTGTGCACACACCGCGCCCACGCGGCGCTGTCCGCTCTGTCCCGCGCTGTTCCATCTGCGGTCCATGGTCAACTCGCATGTCAAGAAGGTACGTAGCATTCTCTATATCATATATATACACCGCGCCCACGCGGCGCTGCCCGCTCTGTCCCGCGCTGTTCCATCTGCGGTCCATGGTCAACTCGCATGTCAAGAAGGTACGTAGCATTCTCTATATCATATATATACACCGCGCCCACGCGGCGCTGCCCGCTCTGTCCCGCGCTGTTCCATCTGCGGTCCATGGTCAACTCGCATGTCAAGAAGGTACGTAGCATTCTCTATATCATATATATACACCGCGCCCACGCGGCGCTGCCCGCTCTGTCCCGCGCTGTTCCATCTGCGGTCCATGGTCAACTCGCATGTCAAGAAGGTACGTAGCATTCTCTATATCATATATATACACCGCGCCCACGCGGCGCTGCCCGCTCTGTCCCGCGCTGTTCCATCTGCGGTCCATGGTCAACTCGCATGTCAAGAAGGTACGTAGCATTCTCTATATCATATATATACACCGCGCCCACGCGGCGCTGCCCGCTCTGTCCCGCGCTGTTCCATCTGCGGTCCATGGTCAACTCGCATGTCAAGAAGGTACGTAGCATTCTCTATATCATATATATACACCGCGCCCACGCGGCGCTGCCCGCTCTGTCCCGCGCTGTTCCATCTGCGGTCCATGGTCAACTCGCATGTCAAGAAGGTACGTAGCATTCTCTATATCATATATATACACCGCGCCCACGCGGCGCTGCCCGCTCTGTCCCGCGCTGTTCCATCTGCGGTCCATGGTCAACTCGCATGTCAAGAAGGTACGTAGCATTCTCTATATCATATATATACACCGCGCCCACGCGGCGCTGCCCGCTCTGTCCCGCGCTGTTCCATCTGCGGTCCATGGTCAACTCGCATGTCAAGAAGGTACGTAGCATTCTCTATATCATATATATACACCGCGCCCACGCGGCGCTGCCCGCTCTGTCCCGCGCTGTTCCATCTGCGGTCCATGGTCAACTCGCATGTCAAGAAGGTACGTAGCATTCTCTATATCATATATATACACCGCGCCCACGCGGCGCTGCCCGCTCTGTCCCGCGCTGTTCCATCTGCGGTCCATGGTCAACTCGCATGTCAAGAAGGTACGTAGCATTCTCTATATCATATATATACACCGCGCCCACGCGGCGCTGCCCGCTCTGTCCCGCGCTGTTCCATCTGCGGTCCATGGTCAACTCGCATGTCAAGAAGGTACGTAGCATTCTCTATATCATATATATACACCGCGCCCACGCGGCGCTGCCCGCTCTGTCCCGCGCTGTTCCATCTGCGGTCCATGGTCAACTCGCATGTCAAGAAGGTACGTATCTCTATATTACTTCATTTTCCTTATTCCACTGCTACAAGCGACAAAAGTACAGATTGGATTGGATTCAAGAGTAAGCCTCTTGGACTCACGTATGCGCAGGCCGAGGATAATTTCGTACTGATTCCATAAGAATCAAATATTTATTGGTTTATATATTAATAGTGCTGAAAAACTATGATTTTAACGCGAAATTATGAGCGTAAGGCCCATCCCATAATAAAACAACGTTTCTTTCGAAGGCAGTTGAACGACAATTTTATTCAAAATTAAAGTTGCACATCGTTTTACATAGATGGCAGCACTAGTCTCATATTTTAGATATTAACATTACAACGTGCTCGGTTTTGAAACACGCTACCTGTGTAATTTGCTAATTTTAGAGTCGATGTGTGTGAGAGAAGACAGAACCCAGAAATCTCAAAAGCAAAAGTGTATCCTTTCTGCTGCAGTTAATAGAATTACAAAACAGCATGAAGTCTCTCTCTCAATAACAGTACGAATTTGTTTTATGTTGAACGAAAACAAAACATTTCGGCGCTGTGATTGGCCGGCGTGAATGAACCAACCATTCAGAGAGTCGAACGCTTTCTTGTATCGATCTTGTTAAACGTAAAACAAACTCGTACTAAAAGTACAACATCTATACTAATACTAATATTATAAAGCTGAAGAGTTTGTTTGTTTGTTTAAACGCGCTAATCTCCGGAACTACTGGTCCGATTTGAATAATTATTTTTGTGTTAAATAGTGCATTTATCGAGGAAGGCTATAGGCTATAAAACATCACACTATGACCAATAGGAGTCGAGCAGAGCGGGTGAATCCGCGCAGAAGTAGCTAGTAATAAATAAAAAAATGAATAAAGTAACGTCTGATTCTATTGTATATATAGGTTTTGAACACAGGTACACCTGCGCGAGCACAAGCGGCGTAACCGCGTGAACAAGCACCGCAACGTGCCGTGGCGGACGGCGCCCGTGCCCATACAGGAGCTCAGCGTCGACATACAGAACGACATACTGGAACTGCAGGCCGCGCACGCCAACACGCACGATTGGGTACGATATTGGATAATCTATACTACATATATTATATATTATTAATATTATAAAGTTGAAGAGTTTGTTTGTTTGTTTGAACGCGCTAATCTCCGGAACTATTGGTCCGATTTGAATAATTCTTTTTGTGTTGCATAGGCCATTTATCGAGGAATGTTATATACTATAAAACATCACGCTACGATAGGATACTGTAGGATTTAACTGCACGGTTGGTCCGGTGGCTGGGCAACTGGCTGCCGTGCAACGTGTAGCGGGTTCGATTCCCGCACGGCGCAACTCTTTGTGTGATCCTCAAATTGTTGTTTCGGGTCTGGGTGTCATATGCATGTGGAATTGTATGTTTGTAACCGCACCCACGACACAGGAGAAAATCCTAATGTGGGGCAACGTTTTTTAAAAAGAAAAAAAAAAACTATCAGACTACCACAGATGGTGCCCAGTAGGGCTGATGCCTGATCCGGAGCTGCGGACTACCTAGCGGGTATACCGGAGGAGCAGGAAAAGCAGGAGTAGGAACGGGGTGGTTTTTAGTCAGTAAGAGTCTGACACTCCCTCTCGCCTCGTCCAAGGCGGGAGAAGTCATTGGATGATTTTCCCCCCTCAAAAAAAAGGCTATAAAACATCACGCTACGATAGGATACTGTAGGATAATGGGAATCGAGCAGAGCGGGTGAAACTGCGCGGATGTAGTTAGTATCTTATAACTTAGTTTCGAGGGTGGAGTTTAAGCCATCTTTTACTCTTAGAGTTTAGATCACCACAGGTGGTGCCCAGTAGGGCTGATGTCTGATCTGGATCTGGGGTCTCCCTAATGCGTTTACCAGGGCTCCGGTTCTTTTATCCCCAATCAAAAAGCTAGGCGCCTTTTGAAAGTCATCAAAAAAGGGCGCCTGCTCAAAAAGCAGAAGAAGGAACGGGTGGTTTTTGGTCAGTAAGAGTCTGACACTCCTTCTCACCTCGCCTAAGACTCTCAAACCATTGGATGATTTTCCCCCTTTAAAAAAAGACCTAGTTTATCTACCTAACTACATAGTAATTAAAATATTTAACACTTGTATCCTATTTCAGACGTACGAAGATAGCTCGCAATCACTGGAGTTGGAGAGTATGTGACCAAAGCGGTGTTACAAGTTCGAACAACTGCGCGCCGCCGACAGGAAGCTACGCCGACAAGCTTGGATGTAGACCAATGTACAATAGAACTAATAAGATACTTAATGGAATTAATAATAAACTTCAAATCTATTTACTTTTAGCTGTCCCGGTAAATTTCGTACTACCTCCAACAATTTTTTCTCACCTTTCTAAACCTTTCCTGGACCTGCACAAACAGTTCAAGCCCAAAATCTGCCAAATTATAGGTCCAGCTTTAGTGAGACAAACCAATAGCAATTGAGTCTTTCTATTTTTTTTATACATTTCTTCTCCTGACTTTAAAGAATTCCTTAAAAAAGTCATCCAAATTGGTGCAGTCATTCAGAAGTTATACGCGTACCTGCTCATTTTGGCGATATATTTTTATTTAGAGATAATAAATCTGAAGAGTTTGTTTGTTTATTAGTAAAATATTTTCTGTTTTACAGTTTGTACTTTAGATAACCGTGTGAACCCGAGATGTCACATTCTATTGTTCTATTGTATGGGAGAGATAAGGAATGTGGTATTTTAAGGTAAATCCCATTAGTACTCGGCCGCAGTCTATCTGATTCCTGGAACTTAATGAATGGTAGCGGCACGTAGTAAGGTGTAGTTTACAATGGGAGTGAGCGAGACATGTGTATGAGAGAGGGAGATAGCGCACTTTCTTATCAATTACTTTTTACCATTGTTTTAATATCTACTTTACTACGTGTTGAGGGTCTGAATACCAAGCTCAGGTAGGTGAAAAGTATCCCAAATATGTATAAATAAATGTACATGATTGTATATAAAGTTTGGACTATATTAATTTCTCAATGACAACTTGATGCTGTGGTTCATATGTTACATAATATCGCACACCTAGTAATATCTTGGCACATTTACGGTTTTCAGTTTACCCGACTTGTTTAGTTTTTAGTTTACTGACCAATGAACCGTTGTTTTACGTGCGTGAGGGGGGAAACTACAATAATGGTATAATGACACGTACGACCTCTCTCGATGAATATGGAAATAAATAGATTAATATGCACTTTTAAACACGTAAACCATATAAAGTCAATTTCGCATTTTTTTGCAGATGTGCCAATATATTACTAGGTGAGCGATATATTATTACATTCTATATGTGATGGTCTCAGTATTGGTGTCGAGATCGATATATTGAGATCGGCTATTAATTTTGCAAGATTGTTTAGCTTAGAGCAAAATGCAAGACCCCAAATGGCAATGGATTTTAACATCTATATTAGTTGTGTAACAAATGTACAAAAATAAATGATTTTAAACTGTATATGTATGTTGAAGAGCTTTTAATTATGTAGATTATTTTAATGGAATTATTGTGTGAATATTTACATACAAAATGTATATAATTATGACAATAAAGTTTGACCGTTTAAAATAAGACCGCCTCAAACATTTTTTGCCTTAATTCCCAATTTTTACACCTTCTCTGGACTTCTAGAAATAATTTAAGACCAAAATAGGCCAAAGCGGACCAGCCGTTCTCGAGTTCTAGCGAGACTAACGAACACCAATCGATTTTTATATATAAAGATAAAAGGTACACAGGTATATTATAATCAATAACACCATTGGGGTAATTTTTTCGAGAATATGAGTTGGTAGAAATAACTAGTATAAAATTATGAACTATCGAAGCGAAGTGAAATTCGACACTTCTTACTGATTGTTTACAAAATACTTTCGAAATATTCGTATGTAGTTCTTACCTTGGATATCGAACTGGTGTGTTATAGAATCACATAGCAGTATCTTGCCGGCCTTTTGGAGGCTAGGGATTCGAGAATTGGGGATTTGGGGAGATTGGAGCGTGGAGAATAGGGTCTTCGATAGCCTCACTCCAATGGCGAAACAAACGTTTTTTTTCGTTACCAAATAGGTCGCTCACTATCTCGCCTGGTAGTGATGCAGCCTACGATGGAGAACGCCTGTCTATTAGCAACCTATTTATTTGAGCCTTAAAGACACTCTTCGGAAAACACATACTATGGTAAATAATTCCACTCCTTAGCGGTTCGCACAAGGAAACTTGATGTGATGCGCTTTGTGCAAGTGGGTGCATCATGAAGCGGGCTTATGTTTGGTGGTACGATGGTGGAATGGACTCGAGTTGTGTGCCTCGTGGTCCATAGGGCCTCGCAAAATAGCGTTATACGTTGTAAATGCTCAAATATAACTCATAATAGGCCCACTGAAGCCAGGCTCAGAGGACTTCATGCTCATGCACTTCTTTATATCGATATTATTTTAATGAAATAGGGGGCAAACGAGGAGACTGGTCACCTGATGGTAAGCGATCAGCCAATGGATACCCGTAACACCAGAGGAGTCACAGGTGCGTTGTCGGCCTTTTAAAAAAGAATACGTTCTTTTCTTGAAGGTTTGAAGGTCGTATCGGTTCGGAAATACTACCGACGACAGTTACAGTGACCAAGTTTAGTAAGTATACGTAAATATTTTGTTACCCATTTCGATGATAGGATTTCGGTTAACTTGGAGGTCCATGACGAGACCCTTGTGACTATAAGTCCTACAGGTCATAATATCCAAATATTAGAACTTTATACATTGCCCTTTTACGTTGTAACGTATTCTTTACAATAATTGCGGACCGCTACAGGTAAGCTACGCCGTAGTATACTGTGAGTATACTAGATCGTTAAGTATACTACGCCGTAGTAGTTTGCTATACAGTGCTACGTTTGACTACGCCATACTACAATTAAATTCAAATTATTGCTTTGGTTACAATACTGGTATAATATGATGGTGTTTTAATTTTCACAATATAACTTTAAAATGTGTGCAAATAATAATAATAAGGCAAAATATGATTTACAACTCATTAGTACTCGGCCGCAGTCTATCTGATTCCTGGAACCTAATGAATGGTAGCGGCACGTAGTAAGGTGTAGTTTACAATGGGAGAGAGCGAGATAGCGCACTTTCTTATCAATCACTAGATTTGAATTCTGTGAAATTCTGTGAGTTAGAGGTTCAAACACACTCGTAGACTTATTATTTGTAAAATATCTAAATAACTTGAATTCTATAGATATTCTTGACGTAGATAGGATTTTAATTAGTTTTTTAGAAAACAGTGATTTCTTGTGAAGGTTACCGCGGTATTATTATTATTATTTATTTTTTAATGGGGCCAGCTAGCCACGTCCTCCCAGACTGCTGCAACTCCTGTAAGCCAGGATCTACAGTAGATACAACCATGAAAACTTCGGAACACTGAAGTCCCAGGGACATGAATTATTAAATAGGCGTCTTGGATCCCGCAACAAAATAAATCCGAAGAAATTATTAGATGAGAAGAAAACGAGTTTAGTTTTAGTTTCCACTTCCTTCGGTAAAATTTAACGCAGAACACAGAATGACTGAAGTCTAAACTCACAAAGACAGATTGTAACTGATTGTAACAACTGGGAGAAGTCCAGTCGTCAAGCACCACAGAAATTGGAATTAAAAGTAAATGGGTCCTATTTGTGAGTTGTTGTGTTTGCTTCCAATAATAATAAATAATACTGTTGAAGATGTACGGTACATAAAGCAATCTAAATAAAATAAATGCATATTACATATTACAGGACTTCATTAAACAACAAATTAATAAATATGTACTAGTTTGTCTACATAAAAAGTCCCACGCTAACGATACATAGAACACAATAGCTTCAGGCTTCACTAATCAGGTAGCAATTAAGACAAAGGGACGCTAGACAAACGAGCCCAACGTTGTATTGTGAAAGTTTGTAATTACTATTAAATATTGCGTTATTTAAAGGACGAGGGATGAGCCTCCGTCAGTCAGTGTACCTCGGGTCTTCATAGCGCACAGTTGTGTTGACTAGAAGACTTGAAGACTTAACGCTGAGCTATTTATTACTCGCTGAGAGTGGTACTAGTGCTTTCCGTGTAATAGAAAATCTGAAAAACATGTCTAAGAAGTGGTCTACCTCGAAGTATTCGCGCAGGAATACTCGCAAACCCTTCCCTTTTGGAGGGACAAACCAGCAGAGAATGAAGACAGTTGGGACCTCCGCTGTATCATACGATGGTGAGTTATCTTCAGTTGTTCTTTACGTTGCACCCCTGCTGCATGAGCATTTAAGTCTTTGACTGCCAATAGAAAACTGTTGAAGGCAAATCCTCCGCTAACGTCGGTCACTGGTGACCACCACGGCGTTCAATGTGTTAATCTTACTGTATTTTTAGTGTAGCATGGATTTCCGCAAAGTAACGCCTGATTCTATTCTATATATTCAGTTGTTCTATTCACAAGTGAACCTTTAAGAATTTTGTATAATGTGTTAACTTACATTGTGCTTACAGATCCAACACTCAACCAGCCACTGGAAGAATACCTCGCCTCGTTCGGGGTGTTTGAGACCGAGCAGGAGACCCAGCACCGGCGCTCGGTGCTCGGCGTCCTCAACAAGCTCGTCAAGACGTGGATCAGAGAGGAGTCGCTTAAACAGAACATGGCTCCTGCAGTGGCGAAAACTGTGGGAGGCAAAGTGTTGTGTTTCGGCTCGTACAGGCTGGGGGTATGTGTTTTTTTTTAATCTTTATTTATTTACAGGGTTTTTTCTTAAAAGAAAACGACACCCCGATTATTGAAGACAGAATAAAAAAACAGACACTTATAAAAGACTTAGGGGGGTATTTACTTGTACTATTTTTTGTTTTTTTTTTCTTAAAATTTTCTTAATGATTTAATATTAACACATGGATAATGTATTGTTTAACAGGTCCATAATAAAGGTGCCGATATTGACGCGTTGTGCGTTGCGCCGCAGCACATTCGACGGAGAAGTTTCTTCGTCGAATTAAGAAAACTGTTGGAGTCACATCCCCTGGTAGGTACAACTTGCCTGAGCTTGCTCGATTGTTTTATTCGTTGAGTAATTTCGGGCAATGAATGCTTATTCTAATGCTATGTTACATTTCATAGTACAACTAACATAATAGCTTCTGTGTTTGTGCAGGTCAAAGATGTACGAGCAATAGAGGCTGCGTATGTGCCGCTTATCAAACTGGATGTCGATGGGATTGAGATAGATTTGCTGTTCTCCAGGCTACCGCTTGCGAAAATACCTGGTAAGTTATTTAATCTTCTCAATGTGATAAAAATATTATTTCTAATTGTATTTTCCCTAAAGTTCAAAATCACACAGCAACAAACAATTGTAGAAACACAATTATATTGTTATCTGCTATAGAATGACATCTATAAAGAACCTTGTAACAGATTCTAATAAGAAAAGAAAAAAAAATCTTTTAAAAAAAAACCCATTTACTTAATGTACACACTATAATAGACATAACATGAACTTAAATACATAGACTACATAAAAAAAAACGATGACTAAAATAAATAAAAATATTGGAAAAGTCTGCTAAATTCCATTTATCTCTTCTTCTTCTCTTCAGATAAATAATGAATAATGTTTGTGCACAGATTCGTTGGATCTCGACAGCAATGTGATGTTGCAAGACATGGACCCGAAGTGCGTGCGCTCGCTGAACGGCTGCAGAGTGACGGACGCGATCCTGCGGCTCGTGCCCAATGTGGACAACTTCAGGCTCGCACTGCGCGCCGTCAAACTGTGGGCCAAACGTAAGTGCTTCAATTAATTTAAATAAAATACATAATATTACGCCTTTAATCCCCGAAGAGTTTGTTTGTTTGATTGTGTTTGTTATGGAACGTAATGCCACTGTGTACACCCCGATTTCAATAATTAATGTTATAAGTCCTATGTAATAGGTGGTAAGCCTATTACCATATACCGATCACATTTCCGAGACTCCGTGCTACTACTGAGAATTAAAATACAAAGCTTCTTAAATTGCAGCTTCCTCTAAGAGGTACTTAATTATAAATATATCTTCAACAGGTCGTGGCATTTATTCGAACGCTCTCGGCTACCTGGGCGGAGTGTCCTGGGCCATGTTGGTAGCGCGGACCTGCCAGCTGTACCCCAACGCGCTGCCTGCCACGTTGGTGCACAAGTTCTTCCTCGTCTTCAGCCAGTGGAAGTGGCCACAGCCAGTTCTCCTGAAACGACCTGATTCTGTCAACCTTGGCTTCCCCGTTTGGGATCCTAGAGTGAGTATTGGGCATTATTCCCTATTAATATTATATTGTAATTAAATAAAAAAGTAATTTTCCCTCTTGTCTGTAATTGTGAATGTGTCTATACATATTATATGTAATTTGTTTCAGGTAAATGTGTCGGATCGCGAGCACGCGATGCCTGTTATCACTCCTGCGTACCCTCACCAAAATTCCACATTCAATGTGAGCGCTTCCACCAGGTCCGTGATGGTGGAAGAGTTTAAGATTGGTAAGTACATCATCCCTGTAACATTTGTAACTCATTACGGCACTTGTATCTCGGTTGCCTTCGCTGTGTGACTGTAGGAAAGTATTGCTAATGAATGTTGTAATTGTGCACAGGTCTGGCCGCGACTGAAAGGATACTGAAGGGCGAGTGTGGGTGGCAGCGCTTATTTGAGAAGCAGGTCTTCTTCAATAAATATCAGAACTTCGTGGTATTGCTGGCGTCCTCCGCCACGCAGGAAGACCAGCTGAAATGGAGCGGACTCGTCGAGAGCAGGATTCGTCATCTAGTCGGTATGTATTCACTATTAGTATACGAATATATTTTTACTTACTAAGATGACAGCCTCTCACTCGGCGACATATATTTATACCGATGTATTTTTGTTACAGCATCACTGGAGAACAATGATGCAGTAGCTTTAGCTCGGGTGAACCCAGAATGCTATAAAACTGCACCAGCTAATGCTACCAGCCAGCCCCCGGCCAACTGCTGCGCGATGTGGTTCATCGGGCTGCAGTTGGAGACCTCACGCAGCTTGGACCTGTCGCACGATATCCAGACGTTCACAGAGAACATCAACAGTGTGGGGGGGAGAACTAACATGCTCCGGGAAGGCATGGCAATACAGGTAATTTCTTACTTCTAGTCTTTATACAAATTGGTCCCCAAATTAAAAAAAGTCATTTATTATAATTACTCTTTTGTGAGTCTCCCATATAAGTTTCTCCTGATGTAAGTTTGTCAGCAGTAATTGTAACATTTGATGGTTTCTCAGGTCCGGCATGTCCATCGAAGGGAGCTGAAGGAGTACCTGCCGGACTCCTTGCTGTGCCGAGAGCACACCTCCCCCGACACCAAGCACGAGCCACACCGTAGCCCTGCGCCCCCAGCCGCCCCCACGCGCCTGCCCAGCCCCCCAGCCGCGGCCGCGCCCCGGCCCGCGCCCCCCACCGCCACCAAGCGGCCCGCCGAGGGTGGCGACTACACCGACGCACCACTGTGGTCGGCGCCATTTTTCATATTTTACGTCGCGAGTATGTACCAAAACAAATTGAGGAAAATATAAAACACACTTGTATACAAGAGTGTACAATGTGGTGTGAACGTCTGGATATCGTGCGTCAGGTCCAAGCTGCGTGAGGTCTTCTCCAAGTCCAGCCCGATGGACCACATCGAGCAGCAATTGGCTGGAGGCTGCCAGTGGTTGTATGAAGGGGCAACTGTACATGAAATTGTCGATCGGCTCCTTTTGTTATTTGGTACATACGTCACGGCTTCAATTGTAAAATAGAATTGAAAATTGTTAAACTGATCACTTTGTATTTTGTTTGAAATAAAAAAAATGTTAAAGAATTTTATATTTTCATTTCTTTCTTCTGAATTGGTCTTAGTAGTCTTAATCTCATGAGATTTGAGATTTATCAAAAAGACTTCCTTGTATTTTTTAATTTACTAAATAATATTGCACATAGAGATTAAGTATATTAGGTATTTGATTTCACAATTCAGATTAACATAGAAAACATATTTCGTCCTTAAATGGCCTTTAGCTAAAGCACCTACATTCATTTCTCTGAAATAAAACACACACACGTACACATGTTCAATACATAAATAAACAAAATAAAATCGAAAATCTTAACGTGTATGTGAGTACCAACATCTAATGTCAGCTACTCACACAAACACCACTAAAGAAGATGTAAGGCATCTTACTACATTCTGGACATTAAAAAGCCATAGTAAAGATAATACAACTAAACGAGAAGTAACTTAATTTTATAGTAAACGCAGTCGAACACAACTAACGTTCTTTGGATAACTCGTGTACACCCGAGATAACACATACTATTGTTCTATAGTATGGGAAAGATAATATAAAGGGACATTTTGAAACAACTTACATTACACTAGCAATGTGATTCCCGGAATCTTTGGCCTACGTGCCTAGACTTAAGCATTCGATTGCTTTCTTCAAAATACATATAACAATCTCTTTTATTATGGAATACGTGATCCCTCTATGAACCTTCTTACCTCATTCTTGAGTAGTTTAAGACTTTAGAAGATTGAAGCTAATGAAAAATTCTCACCTAGACCTGTAGCTAACATGGGTGTACCACAAGGATTGATACTCGGACCGTTCTTGTTTCTTATTTGTATTAATGTCTTGCCTAACTTGAGAAAGTGGTATTTTCTAAGGATACTTAACTTCCATGTAAAGTCAAACGTCACCTACCGATAGATAGATATTGTACATCAATAAAGTAATTTAAATAAACTATAACAAAGGTAGAAGAACCACCTTATCGCTGAGAGCGATATCTACCACTTTGGGTGACATGGAGTGCTGATTAAGAGTAGGTATTGAGTAAGTAGCCCATTACTTCTATTTTCTCCTTCAACTTACTTTACTTATAAACATGAATTGTATTTTTTATTCTCAATTTTTGCATGCCAAATGGTAGAATGTATTTGGAACTAAAAAGCTTTGTAATACATTCAATGGAAATAAATGATCTCTATTCTATTCTCTTTTCAATTTAAATTGTTACGCTTGGCTAGTGGCGCGCGGTGCCATGCCGTATCGTAGCAGACATGTTGTAATAAGGCGGTGCACATTGCGGCCACGCCCGCCTCCGAGATGGAGCATGGAAGAGACCGATATCGTCTTGCGGGTGCGCAAAGGCAGGCCTCGCAAGGCGTGGCCATCGAGCCAGGTAGAATAATCTTCGTATGTATGGAGCTTATCACAAAACATTACTATTAACAAAGAACTTTAAATAAGACAATGATAATAACCATACAATTGTAATTGTTGAAAGAGAGTTAAGTATAGATAAGAGAGATAACGAAAACAATTCGCAAAAAGTGGCCCAGACAATGCTGTGGCGATATAAATAAACATGCCAGCGGCATACATCAATATACTTTTTATAATAAATGGGTAGAGAGGTCAATTCTGTTCGACAGACAGATGTTATTAATATTATTATATTTGCTTTGACGTTTTAAAGTGCCTTTTTGGTCTATTTGAAATAAATAATTTTAACTTTGACTTGGTACATGAAATATATTAAACCATCAGGGGGTCATTAGTGAACAATGCTGACGCCAAAAATGCAGTTAGTAAAATTTTTGTCTGTCTGTCTGTATATTCTTTATAGAAAGAAAAACTGCTCGACAGATTTTAACGAAACTGGGTAAAATTGTTTATTTATATTCCTAACAGGTTATAATATACTTTTGATCACGCTACCATCAATAGGAGCAGAGCAGTGAAGGGAAATCACAAGGGAAATGTTGGGAAAACAGGAGAAGTTACTTCATTTTTTAAGCTTCCGTCGCGTGAGCAGCTCTAGTAGCTAGCTAGCTAGCTTAAAGCTACATAGAAATCATGTATGACAGAAATGTTCTATTTAAATCTATATAAAAATGTTCCATGATAGCATATATCTATTTTTTATGGTTGACTCACAATAACACGTGTAACTCCCAAAAGCTTAGCAGCTCGGTGCTATCTAATTAAAATACTTGTCTACTTTTACGTTTTCAACACTCTCACAGTCATCACTAATTAAATAAAGTTAACAATATTACATATTTAATAAAAGAAGAATGTTATAAATCGGAAAGAAACACCAAAGTTATACATGAATGAAATACGCTAATAAGCCATCACGCGTGATTATTTTTGTGGTAACGGTCGATGCGCTTAATTCCGGAGGTATAGAAAGGGCGAAAGCTTTGTGCTAAAATATTTTCGTTATTACGTATTTAAGCCTGATGTGAACGTATCGATTTCTATATTAAAAATATATTAACTTAATAACACACAAGGAGTTACTCGCTGACGAAGTTACTCGCACAGTTATCTATACTCTATATATACTAATATATACGCTAAGACTTTATTTGTTAAGTTTGAATGCGCTAATCTTTAGAACTACTGGTCCGATTTGAACAATTTATTTTTGAGTTGAGTATGTGCATTTATCAAGGAAGGCTATAGGCTATAAGACATCACGCTATTGACAATTAGGAACCAAGCAGAGCGAGTGAAACCGCGCGGAAGTAGCTAGTGTTACATATATGTTTCTGCCCGAAAGTTACCATCACACGCGGACGAAGTCGCGGGCAAAAGCTAGTTGTAAATATACCAAAAGCTTTTATAACTGATATACTTAACTAAAATCAAACATGAACTACTGAATCAATTTTGATGAAGTTTGGTAGAGACATTGACAGATTAAAAGGAACGAGTCTCTTAAGAATCACACGACATAGGATATCTACCTGATACCTGATAGGATTCCTGGTATTTTTAAATATATTTCAATATGTCAAAACAAATTATAAGACAAAAGAATGGCCAGTAGTTATATACATGTCACACAAACCGTTGCTACCTTATCAGTTCTCCTGAAACCCATTGTATTGAGTAAACAGTAACTTACAAAAGACAAAGGGGCTTTAGACAAAAGGGTCAAAAGCTGTATTGTGTGAAAGTTTGTAAATATGTAAATATTATTATCAAATATTGGCCTATTTAAAGCGCGAGGGAGGAGCTTTGGTCAGCCAGTATCCCTCGGGTTGACATAGCGTACGGTCGTGTGGTGCCCAGTGGTCTTAACTCTTGAGTTAACAATTTATTACTCGCTGAGAGTTCTACGAGTGGTATTGGTGCTTGCTGCTTGCTGTGTACCGTCACGTCTGTGGACTCTGTTTCGCTGAGAGTATAATTAAAGAGAAGATCATGTATTACACGTGGGACGAAGATACGGACGCGGAGACCCCTGCACTTATACTATCAGGTCAGTTATACACTTTTATACTTTTACTTATATTTAAATGTGAAAAGTTTGTTTGTTTGTTTTGTTTCTACGCGTTAAACTCTGGAATTACTGGTTCTGTAGGCTATACAACTTCACGCTACGATCAAGAGAAGTCCAACAGCGCAGGAGTAGCTAATTAGTCTCATAGTGTAATAGTAGATTATTTTGTACTAAATTCTTTATTCTTTTTTTATATTTCAGGTGCGACTCCTATCGCAAAGGAAAAAACAAATGAATTGAAGAAATATCTGAACTCGTACAAAGCGCCCGAATCAAGAGAACAAGTAGAGCATCGGTGGATAGTGTTCAATGACCTGCAGCAGCTCGTGAGGACCTGGATCCGGGAGGAGTCGATGAAGCAGGGCATGTCCGATGTAGCGGCAGACTCTATCGGAGGCAACGTGTTCCCATACGGATGCTATAAGATGGGGGTAAGTGATACATTGAGATGTTTTATTAGTACACATTCATTATAGTAAACTTGTTTTCCATCGGTGGTTATACTTACATTGATATTAATACTCATCGTTTGTTCCACAGGTCAACATGGACGACATTGACGCGCTGTGCTTTGCACCGCGAAATATACAGAGAGCTGACTTCTTTACGTCATTCTACAACATTTTGAATGACCATCCTAAGGTTTGTACAAATTGTTTTGGCTTGTTTGACTGTTTTAAAACGTTGACAAGCATTGTTCTAAACTAACTTATCTTTGTACAGGTAACAGATTTGCGTGTCGATGGAAGCAGCTTCATCCCTCAGATTAAAATGAAGTTCTGCGAGATTAACATAAACATACCGTTCGCGAACCTGGGAGTGTCGGAGGTTCCAACGTGGTTGGACCTCCACGACGACATGGTAGTGAAGGACCTCGACTTGGACTGCGTGCGCTCGCTGAACATGTATCGCCTGACGGACGAGCTCCTGCAGCTCGTGCCCGATGTCAACAACTTTAGACTCACGTTACGCGTCATCATATTATGGGCAAAACGTAAGTGTGCAAACCAAATACAATGCTTCTTAAATTATAGCTTTCTTCCCTTAAACTTGCGCCTAGCAGCTTTATATCTTAAAATACTTTGTCAGTCCTTTGAACAATCTCGCAGATATTAATGATATTGTATTTGTTGCACGGACAGGTCGCAGAATTTACTCCAAGGCGCTCGGATACTTGCACGACGTGTCGCTGGCCATTCTAGTGGCCCACACGTGCCAGCAGTATCCCAACGCGCTGCCAGCCATACTGGTTCATAAATTTTTCCTCACCTTGAACCAGTGGAAGTGGCCGCAGCCAATTCTGCTAAAGGACCAGGAATCTCTCGACTTTGGTTTTCCTGTTTGGGACCCTACGGTGAGTACTGTTGTGTCACACTACTGGCATTTTTTACTAAACCTGAGATATCCATGTGTAGATCTGTATGTCATTTTATAAATATTTTGTTATTTCTTTCAGACGAATATAAAGGACCTTTTCCATCAAATGCCCATCATCACACCAGTATACCCGGAGTACAATGCAAACTCCAACATGTGCGAGGCCAACAGATCCGTCGTCATGGAGGAGATCAGAATTGGTAAGTACTATACATCCATGTATAACATTTATATACATACATTGATACATAATATAACTGATATTTTAAACTAATGTTTCGTATTGTTCACAGGTCTGGCCACAACAGATGACATAATGAGCTACCAATGTGGATGGGACAAGTTATTTGAAGACACAAAATTCTTCTCTCGCTACGAGCACTATGTAGTAGTGCTGGCCTCCTCCACGACTCCCGACGACGAGCTGGAGTGGAGTGAGCTGGTGGAGTCTAAGATATCAGTCCTCGTAGGTCAGTATAATACTATATATCTGCTGAACCACTGGTACCACGACCTCCAAGGTTCATGTATTGTATACCGTATTCTAATTACTTTTGTTCAGTTATATCTAACAATGTATATTTGTCTTACAGATTCTCTGGACCGGCATCACCAGATAGTCATACCGCATCTAAACCCGGAGTGCTACAGCTCTGTCTGCTCGGTACCATTAAACAACAACGAACAGAGTCCAGCGAGCAAATACTCTATGTGGTTCGTTGGTCTAGTGTTTGAGAAGACAGCGCAACACGTAGATGTAAAGTATGAAACTGACAAGTTCACGAGCGCCGTCCTCTCCCAGGCGGCGAACTCAAACATACGCGGAGAAGGAAAGACGATTGCGGTAACTATCTGTTTCTACTTCTTATTTGTAGTAATGAACATTAGTAAATATTTTGGTCACATTTATACATTTTGTATCAAAGCATTCTTTAGCACCAAACTTTTATAGTTTCAACAATATCTAACATAATTATGTATTATGTTATTGCAGGTTCGACACACGCCCCGCGAAGAGCTGCACCACTACTTACCTGGCTCCCTGCTGCCACGCCGGCACGCCTCCTGCAAGCCGAGCGCTCGCTCCGCGGCCCGAGCGACCCTAAGGAGAGCCAAGCGACCTTCAGAGACCAGTGTCACTGCTCTGGTTCCTAGCAAAAGACAGAAATACTATACTCCATATGTATTAGAAATATCTAGAACTAAATCAAACGAATTTTGATCGTAGCGGTAGTCTAAACATTTTCTCTTTTGTATTGTAACCAGTTGAAAGACCCAGTGAATGTAAGAAATGTTAATATTAAGTGTAAATATGTATATATCAGATTCGATGTCGGTGAAAGGAGAATCTCACTACGTCAGGAATACTTGTGGGCCGAAGAGCTGCACCATTGCTACTTACCTGGCTCCCTGCTACCACGCCGGCACGTCCTCCTGCAAGCCGAGCGTTACTCGCTCCGCGGCCAGAGCGACCTTAAGGATCGAGCCAAGCGACCTTCAGAGACCAGTGTTTCACTGCTCTGGTTCCTAGCAAAAGACAGAAATACATATACGCCATTCCTGTATTAAAAAAAGAAATCATTCTTAGAACTTAAATCAAACTAGAATTTCTAGTGCGCCCCGGTACTAGCGGTAGTCTGAAACATTGTCTTACTTCCACGATTGTAACCAGTTGAACCAGCACCTGACATCCATCACATGTGAATGGTAAGAAATGTTAACTATTGCAGTGTAAACCAGCAATACATTGTATATAATCAGATCCCTCAGATCTCCCGTGTAACACAAAACGAACACATACTAAACTTGTTATGTTAAAGATTCCGTTTGCATAATGTGACATGTAATTGAGCTCTAGTTGTAAATAGTTGTAATGCATGGGTTGGATAACTCGTACGTAGACATTCGAAATGTACTTCTAGAGTGATTATTAATAAAAGGCTGATGTTTCCTTGAAAATCCTCATACTTAATTTTTATCATTCAAAACTGAATGACCAAGTCCCACTTATTTAAGACAAAACTTTCAATGATCAGGAACTGAACATTTTCGAGTTAATAGGAGTTCTGCTAGACTAAGATATTAACAAACATCTTATTTATTTAAACTTATATAACTACTAATAATCAGAGTCTAAGGTATCTGCTAGAAAACTTTATCTTAAATGGTTGATAAATTTTGTAAACCTACGTACATATTGTGAGTGTGGTACATGATGTAAGTGTGAGTATGTGCTTGTGAGTGAAGACCCAACATAGCTACGGGTTCTACAATTTTCGTAGTGCGAGTGCGTGCAAATCGCCTCAATCGCGGTTTAAAATAAGAAGTGCGGTCCACACTTAAGGCATATTATTGTCAAATGAACGATCAATTACTACTTTGTTGTACTTTAGATAACCGTGTGAATCAGAGATGTCACATTCCATTGTTCTCATTGTAATATCATCGAGAGATAAGGCAATGTGGTATTTTAAGCGGTAAATCGACCATTAGTACTCGGCCGCAGTTTCTATGTCTGATTCCTTAAACCTAATGAATGGTCAGCGGCACGTAGTACGGTGTAGTTTCAATGGGAGTGCCGCAGTAGACGTGTAAACCCTCACGGTGAGAGAGGCTCTTTTACATTCTTATCAGTTTTGCTTGAATATCTGTTCAGTTTACTAAAAGGAATATTCTAGGACGTTAGATATCGAATTCTCTTCAAAACGCTAAGGCGTTTGTTACTAACCTTCATGTGATCACTCCTCACGTTTTCCATAAACAAAATCAGATTATTTAATTTTGAGATATCACGTATCCTACAATACACAACCCGAAACAACATATCAGATGTCATTCTAATGTTTTCATAATCTCGGATCTAAAACATCACGACTGAGTTTTTATTATCTACCCGACATAGTAAAATTTACTTCTGATTGAGAGATTTACGAAAGGAATGAAGGAATGGTAGCTTTGATATCAGAATCATACTAAAAGGAATCATGATATTCCCGAAACTACCATAGGACAATACGCTTCTCACCATATTAGTACGTCACCTCCCGCTAAAGTTCGTATTGCCGCTGTGCCGCGTAGGTCCTGCCGTAGCCGGTTCCCTGGTCCGCTACTTCTCCTGGTCCGCTCCGTCATTGCTCGTGTAAGACAATTGCCTTGCATCGCATAACTGCAAGTAGTTCTCGTAGCTCCGAGTTTCAACATCTTCAATCGTCCATCTCACTTCTGATGTCGGAGATAGGAGATCTCTCACTTTCGATATGTCGGTGAAAGGAGAATCTCACTATCATGTTACTATTTATGACGAAGGTAGCAGTAATTCATAACCATATTGACTGTGCTCACGATATAATTTTGTTACAAACCGAAAGTCGCTCTGCTACGATATGCTACGCCGTAGCACAGTGCTATGGATTGCTACGCCAAGCAAATGCTGTGCTTCAGTACATAGTAATATTAATTATCATCACACCTTTTAC
Organism: Spodoptera frugiperda; assembly: GCF_023101765.2. NCBI lineage: Eukaryota > Metazoa > Arthropoda > Insecta > Lepidoptera > Noctuidae > Spodoptera > Spodoptera frugiperda. Next base: position 2,514,415 of record NC_064228.1, on the reverse strand, counting down.
AAGTTTAAATTATAAAAGTATTAAAATCTATTTTTATCATCACTGAATACTAAGTCCCTATAATCTAAGATAAAACTTAAATGTCAGAAACTGTCATCGTAAAAGGCTTCCTATAAGATATTCTTTATTTATTTACAAATACATAATAGGTCATTTACACTCATTTATTTCATTTAATTATCATATTACAGGTACAAACAATTTGGATATAATGACTAGAGACTGGTATCTGTTGTAGGTAGAACCTGTCTTACAGATCACCAGGCCAACCCATCGACGCAAACGCATTGCTTATAAAGTTTATATGATAAATTCTAAGATCGTATACTAAGATAGAATTGTTAAACATAACACTATGTTGTTGGACTGTTGCATAATTACTATATCAGGTACTTTAATGAGATCAGTGAAATGGGTTAATAATTTTAACAATACATAAATTTGGTTCAGACCATAGTTTCTATCTACAAGTAATTTTATTAACTAAAGTTAGGCTACTGAAGTGTCTAAAATATTCGAGTTTAAAAATAAAAATATAAAATAATAAATTTAAACATAAATTAGAACTAAATTAGAACAATTCAAATTAGAACAAATTAGAACGAATCTAAAATCTATAAAGGTTTAAATTTTGAAAACAAGTTTTGGTAAAATCAAGATGACATATGTAGCTACATTCTACAATTAACAAGTCGTATTGAAAATAAATCGTTTAAAATAGGAAGTAGTTCACTTAATATTTTTGTCAATGAAGTCTTGTTGTACTGGATAACCGTGTGAACCCGAGATGTCACATTCTATTGTTCTATTGTATGGGAGAGATAAGGAATGTGGTATTTTAAGGTAAATCCCATTAGTACTCGGCCGCAGTCTATCTGATTCCTGGAACCTAATGAATGGTAGCGGCACGTAGTAAGGTGTAGTTTACAATGGGAGTGAGCGAGACGTGTATACATAAGAGAGGGAGATAGCGCACTCTCTTATCAGTTTGTTGATAGAGAAAACAAAAGGAATGTTAGGGTCAATGTCCAAAACCGGCGGCGTATACGTGTGGTTGCTCAGGTGATTTTCAGATATAGATATTTAATGGTAATTATGTATGTTATTGAAAATAATTTAATTTTTGAGAGGGATTAACAAAAGGAAAGTTATGGTGGCTTTGATATCACCCTTTTACTTAAAAAAAACATACAAACTACATAGGACAGACAGTGATATCTAAAATTCGTATTTATTTGTACCCTATGGTTTTTACTTATCCCCATAAGACAAAATGTAAAATTGTATGTAAGTGTGTGTGTAAATAATATTTTATTTTATTCATAGCCATATTGAATGTGCTCACGATATAATTTTGTTACAAACCGAAAGTCTACGCTGCTACGTAGTGCTACGATATGCTACGCCGTAGCACAGTGCTACGGATTGCTACGCCAAGCAAATGCTGTGCTTCAGTGAATAGTAATATTAATTATCATCACACCTTTTACAAGTTAAATGATACAAACCATTAAAGACTCGACTTACTGAGAATTAAAAAAAAACAGGAAGCAGTAAAAGACACAAATACTACACTCCGTATGTATTAGAAATATTTATTTCATAGGTACACAAAACAGAAACTGTTTTGTTGTTGCGAGTTGTTGTATGTTGCTGCAAGCAAAACAATACATGGCAGACCATGTTTCCACAAGTATGTACAATGTTATATCGAGAAAACTAGCTACCTACATTCTACATTTAAACAAGCGGTAGTAAAAATAAATCGTATAAAAATAAGAAGTAGTTTTTTAATTTAATATTATTGTCAATGAAGTTGGGCATAACTAGTTTGTATAGTTAACCGTGTGAACCCGAGATGTCACATTCTATTGTTCTATTGTATGGGAGAGATAAGGAATGTGGTATTTTAAGGTAAATCCCATTAGTACTCGGCCGCAGTCTATCTGATTCCTGGAACCTAATGAATGGTAGCGGCACGTAGTAAGGTGTAGTTTACAATGGGAGTGAGCGAGACGTGTATGTGAGAGAGGGAGATAGCGCACTTCCTTATCAGTTTTTTGATAGAGAAAACAAAAGGAATTTTAGGGTCAATGTCCAAAACAGGCGGCGTATACGTGTGATTGCTCAGGTGCTTTTCAGATATAGATATTTAAAGGTAATTGTGTATGGTAATAATTTTATTTTTAGAACATCTTGTTAGGTCACCCATAGTCAATAAATAAAGAATTTGAATATGTTATTGAAAATAATGATATTCAAATAGAATATTTTTACTATTGGCCTTTAATAGACACTGTTATAGAAATATTAAAGCTCAAAATTTTCTGAGCACAGCAATCATAATTGGTGCCAGACCGATCATACGTCAGGGAAATAAAAAAAAATATACAATGTTGATAAATACATTTTTATTTATTAAGTCATTTTAAGTCATATTCAGTGTATAATATGTTACAAGATTATGTGGATAAGTTCTTCAATTATAGGGAGCTCACCAGCTGCTGGTAACTTTCCACATTTACTTTAACCTCTTGTCTGTATATATCGGTATATGAGACACAATAGAAATCACATATGTCTCGCGTAGATCTGCGTTTCCATACCACGGGTTAATTATTAATTAATCTCTCAATTTTCTACTATACGAACTGTCTATAATCTTCTTACGTACCGTACCTTTTCCTTGCCTGTTTTAAAGGGGGCAAATCATCCAATGACTTCTCTCGTCGTATTCCGCTGCTACGAAATGCTTAGCTACATCGTGTTCCATTGCTACGAAAAGCTATGCTACGTGCTACTACGCTGCTACGAGGTGCTACGACACACTACACTGCTGTCAGTCATCAATATGGAGATCACTCTTATGACTTCAATGAAACTACAAGTGGTAGTCGTCCACAGAAGTACAATACAATTAAATATTTCTACAAAAACAGAAAAAGAAAAAAAAGAAAATGCACTTTTTGGCTTATCTACTGGGTCTATTTCGCTTATTGCTTGTATATTGTCGACCAAGATGATGAATCAAACATGTGGTTTAAATTAAGTCATAAGAGGTTTCCCCGTACGGTATATTCTTACACGCTGTTTAAGTTTAATGCTTCGTTTATTTGTGTAGGTCTGTATGAATTTAATTTGAGTGAATTGTAAGATATTTAAATGTACCTATATTTCATATAGTAAATAAGATTTTATATTGCTGAACTAAATTGGGAAGCCTTCCATCTAATATTCGATATCTTAGAATTAAATCTTAAGCTCTAAAGCTTCATGTAATCAGGGATAAGAAGAAAAAGTAGATTTATAGATTAAGTACATAGTATTTATTATTAAAAAATAATACATTTTGAAGTTTACACGATCATTACTTAAGACTAATTACAATTATAGGAACTTTGCAAACAATTTTTAATATCATAGTCAGACTTGTAATATAGTTATACAAAAAAAGTTAAAATTCCTATCTCTTATTATGTTACAATACTAAAATAATACATATACATACTACACCACATACAATAATACATATACATACACTTATGCTAAAAAAATACACTGGTTTATCCTTTATCCCCTTTAACATAAGACCCATAATTGACAAAAAGACATTACCCTACAGGGAATAAAGGTAATATCTACGTCAGCAATCATCATTACTTAGTTCATTCTCAATATCAGAAGTGCTAATGTTTCTCTGTCTCTTGGGTGCGGGGGAATCGTCGCTCTCTGCTGCCCGTTTCGTGGTCTGCGGGGATGTGAATAGGTCTTCGGAAAGGCCCTCGGAGCTGGGAATTGGTTCGTCCAGCATCAGGGAAGTTGACAGGTACTGGTACAGCTGGTCGCGTTCCACTTGGTCAATCTGCAATATTAGATACACTTCGTTACTACATTGTTTTTTAAGAATAAAACATATCAGTCATATTGAGAGCATCTTTGTATTTGGGGAGTAGGGTAAAACTATTGACATCGAAATATAATGTTCATAATTTTTCATTTCGTTGATTGTCTCTGTTATCAAAGTGAAAGAAAGACAACAGGCGTGGCCTAGTTACCTATTAATTAAAACAACATTTTCTAACAAAACGAAAGAAGAAATAAGATAATTACCTCAACCAAAATTCCCTCCTGCTGTAATTTGGATTTTATTGCCTCGCGGTCGATAACCTTGCTGAATTTGTCTGATTCAAAGGAGAGATCGACTGCTTGATTTTTCTTGAAAGTAAGCCCAACAAACCACATGGAACAGCAATTTGCCACAACTGCGCCCTGGAATAGAAACATATTATTAGTATAAACTTCTTAAAAACAGCAATCGTACCTACAAGTTTAAATAACCTTTCTAGGTATCTGTAGATTTGCTTAGCTCCATAGAATATGTATCAAAATCGAGTACTTAAGATAGATATTACTTCATTGTACAAAAAGTACTTAAGTTAGTAGTTTTACATTTACACAATTCATAAAGAATAAGAATCGGTACCAGCGACTTTTACCAGACAACCTTTGGGTGAATGGAGCACTGATTAAACAAATGTACAGATAGATAACATATTGAAACTAGCCGAAAGTTAAGTATCTAGCTAATATAATAAAATTACTTACGTCTTCATCTCTCTGTATTCCCGTGTTTTTCGGCATTGGTGTACCTGAAACATATAAATATTTATAATTATTATAATGTCGAAGTCGATCGAGATAATTTGGAGTTAAGAATTATGTTTTTCTTATATTTCCTCTGATGTTGCGAGTGTCTATGTGCAGCGATGATTGCTTACCATCACGTGATGCGTCTGCCTATTTGATCGACCAATCCCATAAAAAAAAAGAAATAGACTGTCTGCTATTGCTTACAATATGCTCAATAACATAAATGGCAGAAACTGTATGTACTATAAGTACATACATAGGTACACTTTTACTTATGTACATGAATACATTATTTCTAGGATATCAAAGTTTAGCAATGACAGGAAAGTTACCAAATGAGACAATATATACAGCAGTAATTTATAAATGTACACACCTGGCTGCAAGGCTTGTGGCTGGCCGTAGTTAGTGTTTAGAGGCACAGAGTTGTAGCACACGGGGTTCAGATGTGCCAAATGAATTCTGTGGTTGCGGTCCAGACATTCTGTAACAAACATACACCATTATAAATATTAGATACTGCTATTAAAAAAAAAACGATTTAAAAAACAACAATTGTCAGTAGTAGCTCGACAATCGCCTCTAGCATGGCTTGAAACTAGTCGAGTTCCTCGTCAAACAGTTTCGTGAGTAAGCCGATAACATAATAATTAATTTAGTATGTCTCACGAAAGTTATAATAAAATAAATGATATTTGAAGATTTTTAGTGTATACTTACGAATGAAGTTAGGTATTTTAGCTTCCACCAGTTCCCTCCACGCTGGCTGATCATCCGGAGTGGCGGAGAAGGCGAGCAGTACCAAATAATGCTTGTACTTGTCGAAGAAGTTGCTGCACTCAAACAGGTGACTCCATCGATTCTTGTACAAAAAAATATCCACTGATGCCATCAGACCTGTGCACATGAAACATTGTTAGTTAATACAACATCACACAAAGTAGAGGTACTTATATCTAGGATACTTTAACTTCTTCAATGTGTATAAGGACAGATCTTATGTAACTTAGAAGTGACCAGTTATATTCTTTATTATAACTGCCAGGCTTCGAAGACAATATTGAATTTTACGTTGTTACTAGCTACATTTCAGCAGTTCTACTCGGTTCCTATTGATCGTAACGTAATGTTTTGCCTTCCTCGAATAAAGGACTATCCATCACAAAAACAATGATTCAATTCGAACCTGTAGTTCAAGAAATTAGCGCGTTCAAACAAATAAACTTTTCAGTTTTATATATCAGCATGGATATAGATTGAACGTTTTGTAGACCTATCCTGTATTAACAAGACACAAGCTGCAAATAAGTGCTAAAGATATGTATTATGTTATGCTAACCACTAACATTAGAACTCAAGACGGGACATTTACCATGTTTATTTATGTCTATGACTTTCCGATATTTCGGCTCTGTTGCAAGCGGATGATCACGGATGAACTGAAAATATCCCGTCTTAAGTTCTAATGTTAGCGTTAGTGACCATGAGAGTTTAAAAACTTATTATGCTCACCAGTTGCAATTTCTTCCATGACAATGTTTCTGGTAGATTCAGTCATGTTGAACGAGTTGTCGTACTCGGGGAATATCGGCGTAACAATTCGCATCTTCCCAAAGAATTCGGGTACATTCACCTGAAATAAAGTGACATGTTACAATAACGTATTGATTTTGAATGATTAACTTTCTAATAAGATGTTCTTACTAAACAAACGACAAGTCTTCTTAATACGTATGAATAAAATGTAAGTTAGTTAGAATTCTAGTTGCTGGTTTAAAAAATATGTTAAAAAACTTGTTAACATTTTATGTGTTAACAAGAAGAATCTAACCAACTAAAGAACGCAATCTTGGCAAAATGTAAACAGCATTAAACTCAGGAAAAGAGAAGAATATACTCACAGAAGAGTCCCAGAAGGGAAATTCGGTATCAGGTGCAATGCGCCGCTGCCGAGCAATCTCTGGCCACTTCCATTGCGCTACGACACAGAAGAATCTGTGGACCAGTGTGGCTGCGTGGGCTTCAGGATACAGGATGCACGTGTAGGCCACCAGCATGGCCAGGGACACGCCGTCCAGGAAGCCAAGACTGTTGGAGTAGACGCCTCGCCCTGGCAGAAAAATAAATACATTAATATCATGAAAAATGCAATATTAAGGCCAATTAACTAGCATAAATTAATTAATATTAGCAATATTGAACAAATACAGTTTTCACTACTAACGCAAGCTCTAGTACTGACTTATAAACTCAAAATCAAAAAGAATAAATTAATGTTTTGACCGACTTGCTGACAAGAAGATTAAAATGAAACTAACTGGATAAGACTACAATTAGAACAAGTGTACAGTTTGGGAAGTTTATGAGAAGCAATCTGTAATCTAAGCAACATAAAACTAAAAGATACATTATATATTAAAAGATACGTACGTTTGGCCCACAGTTTGATGGCGCGCAGCGTGCGCTTGAAGTTGTTAGGATTGGGGACGAGGCGCAGGATCTCCTCCGTGGCTCTATAGCAGCTCAGCGAGCGCAGACACCTGGGGTCCATGTCTTTGAGCAGAGCATTGTCCCGCAGGTTGAGTGACACTGTCGACAAACACATATCTATTATTACACATTGTCCAATTTTGGCCAATCATCGATCGAAAGATATTATACAGAGGCAGCAAATCCACATTTCGCCTATCAAACTCAGGGATAATGGTAAACGTAACTTAGTAGTAACCCTATAGTACATACAACATAACTTAGAATTCTTTTTTCGTACAGATTTCTCTGCCCCTTCCCCAGAGAATTCTGTACGGATATAGGCTATATGATTAAAAGAATTGTAGTATTGAGATTAAAATGAAAACCTAATCTATTGTTTTTGGTACATAAATAAGTGAATTGATTAACGGACGAGGTAAATAATCAAAGATGCGCCTTACCTTTCACTCGAGGGAGATTGAGTTTCGCGTACAGGAGATTGAACCTTATTCCTTTGAAGGTAAACTTCATACTGGGCACGAAGGCATCCTCCGCAGCTCTTAGATCCCGCACCTGCAGAAACACACATTATGTTAGTTATACGATCAATATTTGTGACGACACTCTAGTCTTATCTTCAATTAGCTAATCCCGCGCGGTATCACAAACTCCTCGGCTCCTATCCATCATAGCGTGATGATTTATAGTCTAAAGCCCTCCTCGATAAATGGACTATCCAATACAAAAATATTTTTTCAAATCGAACCAGTAGTTCCAGACATTAGGGCGTTCAAACAAACTCTACAGCTTCATACATATGTAGAATAACTGACAAAACAGTGAAACAAGTTCAAGTAAATAGTACTTACTTTCTTCTGTGATTTCAGGAGCGCGTAGAACGACGTGAAGAAATCTTTCCTCTCGAGATATTGCGGGGCGACGCACAACGCATCAATCTTTGCGAATCGATGGTGGACCTGTTGGACAAAAGAACATATCTGTGTTAATTTGAAAACAAGTAAATCGGTATAAAAACTGCATTGAAGTGCATTTGAACTTTGTCTAGTAGTTGTAATAAAGAAATGAGAATTTAATTGAAATAATAACCGATCGCAATCCAAAATTCTTTGGATCAAGATCGACTTTTGATTGTATGGAGTTTTTGAAAAAAATCAAGATCAGAATTATCCATTTCGGCTATTAGAAAATAACATTGAAAAGTTACAATAACAATAAGAATAATATATAACTTACTCGCAACATGTAAGAGCCAAATGGACAAACGTGTCCCCCAACAAAGTGGGCGACGTAAGCAGGGTGGCCCTTCTTCAAGGTTTCCTCCCTCGTCCACTGGCGCACCAACAGACTTAGCGTTGCAACCACATCCTCCCGATGTCTCGCTTCTGACTTCGACTCATAGGCTCCGTACGGACACATCGCGTCCTTTAGCTCATTTGTTCGCACCTCCGACATCAGCGTAGCACCTGTAATTACAATGTAAATTAATATAAATATATATGGTAGAAAGATAGACAGAAATATATAGTGATCAGGGAAAACGCGAATCGAAACATGTAGCGACGGGAATTGGGTAAGAAATGCCAAGGTAGTTATGTCTCTCATTGGAGTAGACAGAAACAACAGAATGTCAAATGACACTTAGCTCTTTGTTAATGCTTCTCTCGCTCAAAAAGCAGGAGTAGGAACGGGGTGGTTTTTAGTCAGTAAGGGTCTGACGAGAAGTAATTGGACGATTTTCAACACTCGAAAAAAAATGTAAGTAAAACTCAATAACTTACCAGTCATGAATTCAGGGTGGTGACTCGCCCTCTCCAATTGTTCGAGCCAGGACATTGACATGATTATAACTTTTTTCAACTTTCTTCTAATACGACTTCTTACGGTAGCTTCTATGCTACTGTTGTTTTCGATAGCTTAAACCTAAAACAAACAGAAACATATATTCATTAATTATACATTATATTATATTATTAGTTACCAATACACATTCATGCGAAATGTTATACTTTTTGTTAACATTTTTGTAACACAATCAATTTCAGAGTTCTTCAAAGATTTACCTAGGTGTTCTCTTTCTGGTTAAAAAATCAAATTAGAGATGAAATATTTAACTGGCGAAAACTCTGTGTTAGATTTTAGATGTACATCTCTCACTACGTTTTTGGCAAAAACAAAATAGTAAAACAAAATGTACACATAATAATATTAAAATATCAATGACTTACCGAGCTTCTCTCAGCAGTTCAGGCGACACACACTCAACGTGACACAACACACAGCAAGCACTAAGGTCTAGCACCACTTGTAGGACTCCAACCGAACAACAAATAACTCAGCGTCAAGATATCAGGGTCTCCTGGGCACACAACCGCACGCTATGACAATCCAAGGGATACTGAATGCCCCAAGCTCCTCCCTCGCCCTTTAAATAGGGCTATTTAATAATATATATTTACTACCTTTCACACATTTTTGACCCTTTTGTCTAAGAAGTTCCTTATCTACGTTTGTACCTTATCAGTGCAGGCGACACCCATTGTGCGATTCGGCGAAATTACAAATTCGTGTAACCACAACAAGACTATTGTCTTATTTTATATTATTCTTTTGTCTTATAATCTGTTTTGCCAACTTAACACATATTTAAAAAATACCAGGAATCCTGTATCGTGGGATTTTTTAAGCAATTTGCAAATATCTGTCGGTAAATATTAAAAGATAGGGGCGGACCTACGTGTTTGAATCAGGCATCACGTTAAAATTATTATAGAGATTTATGAAAAGCTTAAACATAGATTGTAGTCCACTAATATTTTGTTCGCTTTCCAAAGCAAAACATAGCAGGATCTCTTCATGTATAGCAACATACCCTACAACCTCTAATGTACCCTATGTTTCAGAAATAAATACTTTGACTAAACTACCACCGTGCTACGTTATAAAACATCGAGCGTTATCATTTATAGATCCGCATTAACCTTTCGTCTGCTTATGTCTCGAAAACACTCGATCTGGACTCCAGTATACGACGGGTTAATTTACTTGCTCACACATATAATTCTTCACAGCGATACTCCATGGTCTCTTCTAATAAGAAAACCTAATATCTACCAAACTCCAGTGGTTAATAATCTAATTCTCCAAAAAGAAACCTTGTAGCTCATATTATAGATGTTACATTCTGTTAAAACCAGAACAGAATTACCTCTTTCAATAACTCTACGTGACTCTTTTTTTTTGATGGCGGAAAATCATCCAATGTCTTCTCCCGCCTAAGTGTCAGACTCTTATTGACTAAAAACCACCCCGTTCCTACTCCTGATCTTCCACCCGGAGCCCCAGCAACCCACTACGTAATCCGCTATAAATAAAAGTTCCGGGTTACTCTACGTGACTACTGTCGCAAAAACATGAGCAAGGATTTTTTACAGGTTAATAGCTCATGTTAATGTAATACCCTCGATAGTCTAGTTGTTATAAATGAAAGAATGAAAGAAATCAAGTATTTATTTGTAAATTAACAACATTGGTATAATAATTTGACTTGTCGTCACCGTCGCACCTGAAACATCTTCATGGGACGTACTTGCGACAGGTCACGTAGGCCACACACATACGATGACGTAGCTCACGTAACGCCAACCCTGCCAGGAACGCGCGTGTAGCATCCTTGTTTGGAATTTCATTAGATCCCATCATCACTATCAACAGCCTATAAGTGGCCACTGCTGAGCAAAGGCCTCTTCTCACAAGGAGAAGGTTTGAGCATTAATCAACAAACTTGCTCAATGCGGGTTGGCAATTTCAAACTTAAAATTAAAAATTACAAGTTCAGGTTTCCTCACGTTTGTCAATAGTGTCTAAATAATATTAGATAGTACCTACATACCTCTCTTCCCAATCCTCGATTCCCTAAAAACCCGTAAATTCCTAACCCCCAAAAGGCTGGTAAAAAACCATCAGTTGATCCATCCTCATGCATCCTCATGCGTGAGAAGCGAACGAAACAGCTCCCACGTACGTGGTATATTTACACGGCACCCGCAGCTGTGTTTGGTCATGGTCATGTTTTCACAACTTCTTTATCTAAAACACTTAACTTTCTTTCAACAATAATTACTATTTGGACTATTGTAATTGTCTTAAGTATTTAAAGTTCTTTGTTCATAGTAATGGTGTTTTGTTACAATAGGTGTAAGCCCAGTAGTCGGTGTCTTCAACCAATTGTCCGCGATCTGTTTACAATGCGATTAGTAAAACAATGAGCCCTGGGTGAAGTCCCTTCTATTGTAAGCTACTGGCTGGTTGCTGTCTTCTTAGTTTTTATTTAAAGTTTGTTTTGACACCCTTTTTATCATTGAGTTTGTTTTGGGTATTATGAGATTATCTTTCTAATCTTGTAATAAAGAATTACTAATCTGCGGTCTCGAGCCTCTATCTGTTGCCCCATTTTAGTTATTATTTAAAGCAAAATATAAAGTTAATGAAACAAAATATTTGTATTTATCAGACGGACATTAAAATAAAATCTAGTAAATGAGGTTTCATTTAAACATAAGCTGTGACACAACAATGGCCGCGTCGTTGGCCCCGCCCCAATGGCCCCGCCTCTGCGCATGCGGGCCAGTGAGGTAACAACACAACTCAGTATTTGTAATATGACTGCTACGATTTGTCGTAGCATCGTAGCCACGGCGTAGCAATTGCTACGAAAATTATATTCATACTTTATTTTCGTCGGTATTAAAATCAAGTGTTCCGTGTTGGGAGACATTTATTTGAAATGTTTAGCAACAAATAAAATATACCACACGTTAGTGTACGAGCTGTGAACACCAATACTTGTTTCTTTTGTTTCCTTATCAGTTGGTGTCGCTGTGACCAGTGTCCCATTGTTCTATTGTGGCTTGAAGCTAAATCTAGTTCTTCGAACAGTTTACTGTTAATTATCTATTCATCTTGTCACAATAACAATGTAAAGGGACTCTTATTTGTGTTAAAAGAGTTTTGAGAACCTCCAATATGAAAATAGCACGATTGTTGATTCTTATATTGTATAGACAAATAGATGCGTGTTATTTTTTAAATGATCGAATATTGCAAGTAAAGTATAAGTAAATATGATTTCCTTACTCTCTAGCTGGCAGACTCCTAGAAACTAGTCAAACAATGGTTTCGTTATATTTCCTCGTGTGTGTGTATGAGGTTACTGGTGGCCTAATCCTCTCTCCCATCCCCAATCCTCAAATCTTCATATCGAAATGCCAGTACCGCAAAATATATGTAGCTGTACTGTTAAGTATCTACATATACCGTACTAACAAATAGATATACCATTTATCCATGGGGAAGCTGATTGCTCACCAGCAAGTGGTACGTATGTTCGTTTGTATAGTTCTATCTTATAAGAAACGCGTGATACTGTATGCGTACGGTTTTGTTTCAAAATAGTGAACGAGTGCAACTGCACACTAAATCACCAAATTTGATAAGGGTTTAATAGAAATCTTTAGTCTAATGGAATGTAACTAGCCATGTCTAAGAACAACATTTTTAAAGCTATTTCTTGTATTTAGGGAAAGCGTAAAAAATACCAGATTTATAGATTTAGTATTATTTATTAATTACAATTAGAGTCTGCACCATACCACCAGAGATATATAGAGAGTTTTAAGTTTATCTTGTAAAATAAGAGAGTAAAGTAAGAGTATCTTGTAAAAGAATTATATATCACAGTTTTATACAATATAAACACTTAATATCAACTTAATAATACTTAAGAGACGGAGTTATAATATACTACAATATTTCGACCATTCTTAATTTAAGTTACATGGAGCAGATATTTTTTGCTAGATTGCATTAGTGAGACTGTTCTCTGAGGGTATATATACACAAGTGATTAGTATATTCTCGTAAACAGTATATCCCAAACTAAATAATCCTTTTCCCAAATTCACTCAGTCGCTCTTTGTTCACGTTAGACAAGTTAAGTTTAATTCAATATTTATCACATTGTTCGTACTCAGTGCAACACAATGTATTCGATGCAATTCAATTCATTAGGATTACGGTATATTATATCATATTATTTTATATTGTATCTTTATTAGCGTATGCACTGCAGTACAGCATTTGCTTGGCATTAATCCGTAGCACTGTGCTACGGCGTAGCATATCGTAGCATTACGTAGCAGCGTAGTAATACGGTTTGTAACAAACTGTATATCATTATATCGTGAGCACATTCATAGGGCTATGAATAAAATAAAATTTATTTACTTAAACACATACGTATGTACATACAATTTTGCATTTGTCTCATGGGGATAGGCAAGAACCACAGGTTACAAACCAATACGAATTTAGATTACTAATATCTCCCCAACAAGTCCTATGTAGTTTTGGGTGTATCGGGTGTCCATTGGTAGCAGCGATTGCTTAGCATCAGGAGATCCGTCTGCTTGTTTACCGGCTTATATCATAAAAAACACTAATTCTAGATACTAGATCTGTCCTATGTACTTTGTATATGATTTTCTAGTATCAGGGTGACATCAAAGCTACCACTAACATATCTTTTGTAAATTCCTCTATCAAGTAGCTGATAAGAAAGTGCGTTATCTCCCTCTCTCATACACACATCTCGCTCACTCCCATTGTAAACTACACCTTACTACGTGCCGCTACCATTCATTAAGTTCCAGGAATCAGATAGACTGCGGCCGAGTACTAATGGGATTTACCTTAAAATACCACATTCCTTATCTCTCCCATACAATAGAACAATAGAATGTGACATCTCGGGTTCACACGGTTATCCAGTACAGTTATTAAGTACAAACTGATCAACTAAGTTGACAATAACATTAAGTTAACTACTTCTCATGTTTATACGATTTATTTTTACTACGACTTGTTAATTGTAGAACGTAGCTATGTCTTCTCGATTTTACCCAAAACTGATTGTTTACAAAATTTATACCTTTATGAATTTTCTATGTACCTACTCTGTAGATATATAAGTAAATAAATAAATAATATCTTATAGGAATCCTCTTAACTCGATGTTCAGTTCCTGACATTAAAGGTTTTGTCTTAAATTAGTGGGACTTGGTATTCAGTTGAATGATAAAAATTGTATATTTTCAGGAAACATACTTTTATTAATAATAAGTACATTTAATGTCTACACGAACATGCCTTACAACTATTTACAACTGGAGTTCAATTACATGTCACATTATGTCTCTTTAACATAACAAGTTTAGTAATCATACAATATATACATATTTACACTTAATATTAACATTTCTTACATTCACTGGGTCTTTTAACTGGTTACAATACAAAAGAGAAAATGTTTAGACTACCGCTACCACGTAAATTCGTGTGATTTAGTTCTAGATATTTCTAATACATATGGCGTATAGTATTTCTGTCTTTTGCTAGGAACCAGAGCAGTGACACTGGTCTCTGAAGGTCGCTTGGCTCTCCTTAAGGTCGCTCTGGCCGCGGAGCGAGCGCTCGGCTTGCAGGAGGCGTGCCGGCGTGGCAACAGGGAGCCAGGTAAGTAGTGGTGCAGCTCTTCGCGGGGCGTGAATCGAACCTGTAATAACACAATATGTTACATATTGTTGCTTACAATATTGGAGAAATACATTTATGTTGACTGAGCTACAAAAAATTTCATTGAAGATCACGCCACAAGAAAATATATTTGATGCTAAAGAAGGCGGACTTTGATACAAAATGTATAAATGTGACCAAAATATTTACTTATGTTCATTACTACAAATAAGAAGTAGAAACAGATAGTTACCACAATCGTCTTTCCTTCTCCGCGTATGTTTGAGTTCGCTGCCTGGGAGAGGACGGCGCTCGTGAACTTCTCAGTTTCATACTTTACATCTACGTGTTGCGCTGTCTTCTCAAACACTAGACCAACGAACCACATAGAGTATTTGTTCGTTGGACTCTGTTCGTTGTTGTTTAATGGTACCGAGCAGACAGAGCTGTAGCACTCCGGGTTTAGATGCGGTATGACTATCTGGTGATGCCGGTCCAGAGAATCTGTGAGACAAATATACATTGTTAGATATAACTGAACACAAGTAATTAGAATACGGTATACAATACATGAACCTTGGAGGTCGTGGTACCAGTGGTTCAGCAGATATATAGTATTATACTGACCTACGAGGACTGATATCTTAGACTCCACCAGCTCACTCCACTCCAGCTCGTCGTCGGGAGTCGTGGAGGAGGCCAGCACTACTACATAGTGCTCGTAGCGAGAGAAGAATTTTGTGTCTTCAAATAACTTGTCCCATCCACATTGGTAGCTCATTATGTCATCTGTTGTGGCCAGACCTGTGAACAATACGAAACATTAGTTTAAAATATCAGTTATATTATGTATCAATGTATGTATATAAATGTTATACATGGATGTATAGTACTTACCAATTCGTATTTCCTCCATGACGACCGATGTGTTGGCCATGCACATATTAGAGTTTGCATTGTCCTCCGGGTATACTGGTGTGATGATGGGCATGGGATGATACAAGTCAGCTGCATTCTGAAATAAAAAAATAAAAATATTAAAATGACATATTCTAATGGATATATCAGTCTTAGTAATAAAATGCCATTTGTATGACAGACCAGTACTCACCACAGGTAACCAAATGGAAAAATCAGACTCGAGAGTTTGCTGGTTCTTTAGCTGAATTGGCAGCGGCCACATCCACTGGTTCAAGGTGAGGAAAAATTTATGAACCAGTATGGCTGGCAGCGCGTTGGGATACTGCTGGCACGTGTGGGCCACTAGAATGGCCAGCGACACGTCGTGCAAGTATCCGAGCGCCTTGGAGTAAATTCTGCGACCTGTCCGTGCAACAAATACAATATCATTAATATCTGCGAGATTGTTCAAAGGACTGACAAAGTATTTTAAGATATAAAGTGAAAGGAAGAATATTTAGGCGCAAGTTTAAGGGAAGAAAGCTATAATTTAAGAAGCATTGTATTTGGTTTGCACACTTACGTTTTGCCCATAATATGATGACGCGTAACGTGAGTCTAAAGTTGTTGACGTCGGGCACGAGCTGCAGGAGCTCGTCCGTCAGGCGATACATGTTCAGCGAGCGCACGCAGTCCAAGTCGAGGTCCTTCACTACGATATCATCGTCGAGGTCTAACCAGGCTGGGACCTTCGCGATTTTCAGATTTGCGAACGATATATTTATCACAATGTCGCAGAACTTCATTTTAATCTGAGTGACGAAGCTGCTTCCATCGACACGCAAATCTGTTACCTGTAAAAAGATAAGATAGTTTAGATCATTGCTTGTCAACGTATTAAATCAGAAAAATATTCAAACAAGCCAAAACAATTTGTACAAACCTTAGGATGGTCATTTAAAATGTTGTAGAATGACGTAAAGAAGTCAGCTCTCTGTATATTTCGCGGTGCAAAGCACAGCGCGTCGATGTCGTCCATGTTGACCTGTGGAACAAACGATGAGTATTAATATCAATGTAAGTATAACCACCGGTGGAAAACAAGATTCCTTAATAGAATGTGTACTAATAAAATATCTTAATATGTCACTTACCCCCAAATTATAGCTTCCGAATTGGAAGACATTGCCTCCCACAGAGTTTGCCTCTATCTCAGGCATGCCTTGGTTCATCGACTCCTCCCGGATCCAGGTCCTCACGAGCTGCTGCAGGTCATTGAACACTGTCCACCGATGCTCTACTTGTTCTCTTGATTCCGGTGCATCGTTCAAGGTCAGATACTTCTTCAGTTCATTAGTTTTCTCTTTTGCAATAGGAGTCGCACCTGAAATATAAATACAAATTAATAATGGATCGTAGCGTGAAGTTGTATAGCCTACAGAACCGGAGTTTAACGCGTAGGAACAAAATAAACAAACAAACTTTACACATTTAAATATAAGTAAAAGTATAGATATAAAAGTAAATAACTGACCTGATAGAATAAGTGCAGGGGTCACCCTGACTTCATCTTTTTTCCATAAGTTAGACATGTTCTATTTTTTATTATACTGTCAATAATTCCAAGAACACAGACGTGACGGTACACAGCAAGCAACAAGCACCAATACCACTCGTAGAACTCTCAGCGAGTAATAAATTGTTAACTGAAGAGTTAAGACCACTGGGCACCACACGACCGTACGCTATGTCAACCCGAGGGATACTGACTGACCAAAGCTCCTCCCTCGCCCTTTAAATAGAGCAATTTAATAATTTTCACACAATACAGCTTTTGACCCTTTTGTCTAAAGCCCCTTTGTCTTTTGTAAGTTACTATTTACTCAATACAATGGGTTTCAGGGAACTGATAAGGTAGCAACGGTTTGTGTGACCTGTTTAGCGATAAGGCGCCCATCTACCATTCTTATACTGTGTAAGTTATGAAATTTTAAGTTAACTTACCTGCAGTTTGACTTTAAATGAAAGTAAAATATCCTTAGAAAATACCACGTTTTCAAGTTAGGCAGGGCATTAATACAAATAAGAAACAAGAACGGTCCAAGTATCAATCCTTGTGGCACACCCATGTTAGCTATAAGTTTAGGTGATATTCTTTCATTAGCTTCAATCTTCTAAAGTATTATGCTACTCAAGAATGAGATAAGAAGGTTCAAAGAGGAATCACGTATTCCATAATAAAAGAGATTGTTATATGTATTATGAAGAACGCAATCGAATGCTTAAGTCTAGGCACGTAGGCCAAAGATTCCGGGAATCACATTACTAGAGTAATATAATTTACTTGAAAATGTCCCTTTATATTATCTTTCCCATACAATAGAACAATAGAATGTGTTATCTCGGGTGTACACGAGTTATCCAAAGAACGTTAGTTGTGCTCGACTGCGTTGACTATAAAATTAAGTTACTTCTCATTTAGTTCTATGTTTTATCTATACTAATATTATAAAGCTGAAGAGTTTGTTTGTTTGTTTGAACGCGTTAATCTCAGGAACTACTGGTCCGATTTAAATAATTCTTTTTGTGTTGGATAGGGCATTTATCGCGAAAGGTTATAGGCTATAAAACATCACGCTGCAATTAATAGGAGCCGAGCAGAGCGGGTGAAACCGCGAGGAAGTAGCTAGTCTTGACTATGGCTTTTTAATTTCCAGTATGTAGTAAGATGTCTCACATCTTGTTTATTTGTGTTTGTGTTAGTAGCCGACATTAGATGACGGTACTCACACATACACATTAAGTTCCCAATTTTATTTTGTTTATATATGTGTTGAACTTGTGTATGTCTGTGTTTCTTTTATTTCCAAGAAATGAATGTAGTTACTTTAGCTACAGGCCACTTAAGAATGAAATTTGTTTCTATGTATTATGTTAACCTGAATTGTGAAATCAAATACTAAATATTATCTCTATGTACAATATTATTAAATAAATTTAAAAAACAACGGAATCTTTTTGACTACTAACACCAATTCAGTAGAAAGAAATAAAAAATCAATTCTTTCACATATTTTTTATTATTAAAACTATCATTTACTAAAATTGTTTTATTGATTAATATTTACATCTAAAAGTATATAACTTATAAAAACTGACTAACTAAATATACAAATTACAAAGAAAGAAAGATAAATGAAAAACAAAACTTAAAAATTACTATTTACAGTGCAAATAAAATACAAGTATGTACAATTTTATTTTATAACTTTCTTAATTTATTTAAGTACGTAGTCGTGATGTGGAAGATGAACAATGGAGCTGACTGGCAGCACCTCTCTTGGTGTGCTCACTCATGGTCGGCTGGTCGCTTGGTGGTCGCGGTTGGGGGGCAGGGGCCTTAGTCTGCTATTACAATTGTGTCACAATGGTCGATCATTGAGCAGTGCAAGAGGGATGGAGTTATACAACCTACATAGCTCCGTCCCTCTTGCACTGCTCAGTGATCGACCATTCTGACACAATTGTAATAGCAGACTAAGGCCCCTGGTCGCTTGGTGGTCGCAGTAGGGGGCGGACAGCTGATGTGGGGCTTGCCCTTGGTGTCGGGGGAGGTATGCTCACGATGCAGCAGAAAGTCCGGCAGTTACTCATTTAGCTCCTTTCCACCTGACAAAATACCTAATTTTAACTAGTTTTTAACGTTGATAAGTCTGCATTTGGCCACCAACCCGCTTACTGCACAGGGAAGCGAAGAAGTGGCCGAAGATGGAGCACAGAGACTTAGAAAGTACCTATTTACTGCTGACAAACTTATATACATTACTACTTATATACACTTATATTCTCTTAATCTATATATAAAAATCAATTGCTGTACGTTAGTTTCGCTAAAACTCGAGATCAGCTAGACCGATATGGCTAATTTTGGTATTGAATTATTTGTCCAGTTGAGAAGTCCAGGGCAGGTTTAAAAGATAGGAACAAAATGTTTAAGGCGGTACGAAGTTTGCCGGGTCAGATAGTAACATATATAATATCAGGTGAAACTTATATGGGAGAACCTTAAAGGCGTATATACTAAAACATTTTCCAGTAATACTATTTATTTTTTCAATTCTACATTTCCAACGGTAAACAACCAATCAAAGTAACTGAGATTACACATAAGTACTTAACAGCATTCATAAGTTACCCTCGCAATAATTCAGGCGTTAAAGTACTAAAACCACTTATTCTACTGAAACAGTTTGGGAGACCAATTTGTAAAAAGGTTACAAGTAACAAGTTACCTGTATTGCCATGCCTTCCCGGAGCATGTTAGTTCTCCCCCCCACGTTGTTGATGTTCTCTGTGAACGTCTGGATATCGTGCGACAGGTCCAAGCTGCGTGAGGTCTGCTCCAATTCCAACCTGATGAGGCAGACGCAGCGCTACGGTGTGGCTCGTGCTTGGTGTCGGGGGAGGTGTGCTCTCGGCACAGCAAGGAGTCCGGCAGGTACTCCTTCAGCTCCCTTCGATGGACATGCCGGACCTGAGAAAACATCAAATGTTACAATTACTGCTGACAAACTTACATCAGGAGAAACTTATTTGGGAGACTCACAAAAGAGTAATTATAATAAATGACTTTCTTAATTTGGGGACCAATTTGTAAAAAGGTTAGAAGTAGCAAGTTACCTGTATTGCCATGCCTTCCCGCAGCATGTTAGTTCTCCCCCCCACGTTGTTGATGTTCTCTGTGAACGTCTGGATATCGTGCGACAGGTCCAAGCTGCGTGAGGTCTGCTCCAATTCCAACCTGATGAGGCAGACGCAGCGCTACGGTGTGGCTCGTGCTTGGTGTCGGGGGAGGTGTGCTCTCGGCACAGCAAGGAGTCCGGCAGGTACTCCTTCAGCTCCCTTCGATAGACCTGAGACAACATCAAATGTTACAATTACTGCTGACAAAATTACATCAGGAGAAACTTATTTGGGAGACTCACAAAAGAGTAATTATAATAAATGACTTTCTTAATTTGGGGACCAATTTGTAAAAAGGTTAGAAGTAACAAGTTACCTGTATTGCCATGCCTTCCCGCAGCATGTTAGTCCTCCCCCCCACGTTGTTGATGTTCTCTGTGAACGTCTGGATATCGTGCGACAGGTCCAAGCTGCGTGAGGTCTGCTGCAACTGCAGCCCGATGAACCACATCGAGCAGCAGTTGGCTGGGGGCTGGCTGGTAGCATTAGCTGGTGCAGTTTTATAGCATTCTGGGTTCACTCGAGCTAATACTATTGACTCATTGTTCTCCAGCGATACTGTAACAAAAATACACCATTTATCCTTCGCCCGCATTTCCATGTGATAAAAAGTTGCCTATGAGTAATTCCGGACCACAATCTACCGCGTTCCAAATTTCATCTCGATCCCTTCAGCCGTTTTGACGTTAAGGAGTAACAAACAAACTCACAAACATAAAAAAATCACTTTTGTAATATAAGCTTCAGCTAGCGGCTTCACCCGCGTAGCTGAGGGATAAAAATTAGGCATGTGATATTGCAAATCATAAAATCTATCTCTGATTCAAATTTAATCCCAATCCCTTCAGCTGTTTTGACGTGAAGGAGTACCAAACAACCACACAAACTTTCTCATATAATATTAGTAGGATACTGACCGACTGATGCTTAGATGTCGTATCCTGGCCTCAACGATATCACTCCACTGCAGCTGGTCATCCGGGCCAAGTTGTACTTGTACTTGTTAAAGAACACTCGCCCTTCATTGTACCAGGGAGTCTTTATATTTATGAAAGAAGGCTTCTCCAACAAGTGCTGCCACCCACACTCGCCCTGCATTATCTCTTCAGTCGCGGCCAGACCTGTGCACAATTACAACATTCATTAGCAATACTTTCCTACAGTCACACAGCGAAGGCAACCGAGATACAAGTGCCGTAATGAGTTACAAATGTTACAGGGATGATGTACTTACCAATCTTAAACTCTTCCACCATCACGGACCTGGTGGAAGTGCTTACGTTGAATGTGGAATTTTGTTGCGGGTACGCAGGAGTGATAATAGGCATCGCATGGTCGCGATCCGACACATTTACCTGAAACAAATTACATATAACATGTATAGACACATTCACAATTACAGAAAAGAGGGAAATTAACTTTCATAGCTCGTATCGTATCTTTGACCTGCACAAACACACAGTAGCTATCATGTTAGTTGTACTATGAAATGTAACATAGTATTAGAATAAGCATTCATTGCCCGAAATTACCCAACGAATAAAACGGGCTCAGGCAAGTTGTACCTACCAGGGGATGTGACTTCAGTAGTTTGAACAATTCGACGCAGAAACTTCTCCGTTTAATGTGCTGAGGCGCAACGCACAATGCGTCAATATCGGCGCCTTTATTATGGACCTGTTAAACAATACATATACATGTATTAATATAAAATCATTAAGAAAATCTATAGTTTTACACACACTTACCCCCAGCCTGTACGAGCCGAAACACAACACTTACCTCCCAAAGTATTGGCTACTGCAGCAGGCATGTTCTGTCTAAGAGACTACTCCCTGATCCACCTCCTGACAAAGTTATGTTGGTTGAGAGATTTACGCTAGATTATAATAGAAGGTAGTTCACTATAATATCACGGTATATATTTTGTCCAACACTATATGTAATAGTCTCCATGAAATATAAAGAATAAGATCTAGAAGGCGTAAGGCGAATGCTTTTAAAAATAATTAAAATATAGGCACAAGCGAGTATTATAAGCAGAAGATAAAATTAGATGAAGTTATTTAACTATTAGTTTGTGTGAGGGTAACTGCACAAGGTAACTAGGTAGCACGGACGAGCGGCCGGTGTTATAGATAGGTCGGTACTGGTATAAAATAAAATGTTATAACAGTGAGGAGCGCGCGGATGCGTCCACACCGACGTGTTAGAACAAGGTCAATTCAATGTTATACAGACCTGCACATTGGCATATTTTTTATTTTATAAAAACAGTTTATCAATGACCTCGCTTTGTATGCTCATTCCGTGCAATCAACGGTCAATTTATTCTGGTTAGTTACACCCTGATTTCATCACGCATGATGACATTTATTCGGTGAAAGAAGTTCTTTTTTATATTTAATTTGTGTTTTTTATAGATTAATTTAAGTTATTTAGTAGGGAAAAACATTAATTTCATACGATAGAAATCAAGTAATACGTACATATAGATTATACAGGTTAGGTTATACCTAAGCACTAGGTTCTAAGTTTGTTCCCATTCATGACCAGTTCAGTATGTAGTACTATGTCAATATAGATATGTAAACATATATTAATTTTTAGTGTTATGTAGTGTAGGCCTTGTAAATATAATTGTAAGAAAATGTTTAATATTTCTAATACAATTATAAATGTAAAAGTTTGTGATTTTGTGTTTGTCCGTAGATATATTGCTTTACTTGATCATGTCAAAACGTTTGAAGGAATCGGAATGAAATTTGGAACAGAAATAGATTATTGATCGATGGAGTTATTTGTAACAAATAGGCTACAACTTATTTATCCAACCGGAATGCGGGTGAAGCCGCAGGTAGAAGCTAGTAGCAAAATAAATACATGTGACGCCGATAGCTACACACATTGAAGATACACCGACAAATCGACAGATGACGTCATAGATTCCTACATCGCGCATGTGAAGTTTGCGTGCAGATTAACACGGGTAGAAAATTCCTACGTACAACTGTTGGGCTGTAGCCCGCCAGTCACGGTCGCCTGTTAGGTCGGAGGATCCTCCTTCTCAGATCCTCTGCTTCCTAAAACAAGATTAAGTACTTGTTAAGGAACATTGACTGGGGAGGTGACAGGTGATGTGACTCCACCATCACGGACCTGGTGGAAGTGCTTACGTTGAATGTGGAATTTTGTTGAGGGTAGACGGGAGTTATGATGGGCATCGCATGGTCGCGATCCGACACATTTACCTGAAACAAATTACATATAACATGTATAGACACAGTAGCTATTATGTTAGTTGTACTATGAAATGTAACACAGTAATAGAATACGCATTCATTGCCCAAAATTACCCAACAGGGGATGTGACTTCAGTAGTTTGCATAATTCGACGAAGAAACTCCTCCGTCGAATATGCCGCGGCGCAACGCACAAAGCGTCAATGACCTGTTAAACAATACATATCCATGTATTAATTATAACATTATTAAGAACACGATTTTTTATATTTAGTCGTATTAGGTAACAATACTTAGATAAATAAAATTAAAGTTTGGGTCTGGGGGCAAATACGTCATTTCTACGTATAAAACGTACCTAGAAGTAACGTCACGAGATATTTCAAGATATATCTTCGAAAGTATTTGTTTCTGTAAGAAAATAAAAATACATGTCTAATATTTTAAAATAATCTATAAGACATTTAGTCATGTACCCTATTAACAATGATATAATTAACAGCTTATATAATAATAAGTAATATTATTAATAAGTAGCCACTGTAGATCGAAAGCGTCCCACGGTTTGAGCATTAATCACCACGCTTGTTCAATGCAGGTTGTTTTCCTTCACCGTTTGTCACGGATGCCTAAATAATTTTATAAAGTATGTATGTTTAACTCGGAAAAAGTCACATTGGTATTTACCATTCGTGGCCTTGGAACCCGCGCCCTCATGCATGAGAAGCAGGCGTCTTAAACTTCCGAGCCATCACGACAGTTAACGTTATAGAAACCGATTTTATTAAAATTGCTGCTTGGCGCAAAAAAATAAACCCGCGGACGATCATTTTTAAAGTAATTTGTACCTTATTACATCATTCGTATGGTAGATATTAGCATAATAGAAAGAGATGTTGAAAAAGTGATATTGAAGGCACCCACTTAAAACACCACGTAACGACACAAATCTAATAGATAATCGCAACTAGCATGAATAATACATATCCGGAGCTGCGGACTACCTAGCGTGTTTACCGGGGCTCCGGCTCGAAAAGCAGGAGAAGGAACGGGGTGGTTTTTAGTCAGTAAAAGTCTGACACTCCCTCTCGCCTCGCCCAAGGTGGGAGAAGTCATTGGATGATTTTCCCCCACAAAAAAAATAGCATGAATAATACATAGATTTTTCAAAAAGGAGAACTAAAAGGAACGAAGTGCATTAGAAGTCAGTGCCACACTCATTTTGGTTTTCAGGTTATGGAAGTCTTTTTATTTTAATTAAATATCTCCTTTTCGCATACATAAGCAATGCAGGGCTAGAAACAACAATTAGGTACACAGGTGACTATTAGAATACGCGATTAACCTGAATAGTTCAAACTGGTTTTTGTAGATTTTTCTCTTATTTGATTATTATCAGTGTAGGCGACATACACGATAGTTTTTTCTGACGTATTTTTTTTATGTAATATGTAAGCAATCGCTGCCGCCCATGGACACTTGAAACACCAGAGGCAAAACAAGTGCATTGCCGGCCTTTTGGAGGTTAATAGGGTTGTTGGGGAATCGGGGATTTGGAAGATTGGGAAGATTGGTATATCTTTGAATTCTTGACCCATACATATTTAAGATTCATTTCCGCGGAAGTATTCTTCGCAAATCACACAAAATCATCCATTGACTTCTCCCGCCTTAAAACCACTCTGTTCTTCTCCTGCTTTTGAACCAGAGCCTCGGTAATCCGTAAGGCGATCCGCAACTCCGGCATTTACAAAATCAATAAAGTAATTGTAATTATCAAGAGTGCTATCATTATTTCAATCAAGCCTCATACACTTGCAACCTATTATTTCAAACAATATTTCGTCGACTTATTAAGAAGAAACAAGAAAGCATTAACTGCAAAAAATCATTGAATACGTTTTATCTATAGTGGACTTGTTTCCACACATTCTACAAAATGCAAAAATAAATTTAGGATAATTTGGGCAAATCAACAACCAACCAATACATAATATAAACTAAAATACAGTTTAACTTAGAATAGTGGATATATCACATAATGACTTCTTGCAATAAGCCGACGATTTTATTTGTATTATAACTCTTAATTAATTATTATGTTTTTCGGTTATTCACGTTAGTTAGTAACTGTTTGACGAGAATAGCTGCGTGTAAAACCGCATTGTGTCGCGGAATGCTGCTCATGACTATGAGCTTCTCGCTTGAGGAAATATGACTCTTGAAATATCCCTAGTTGTATTATTTTAGACAACTGAGGGCAGCATATCGACTCTTTGAGGCGCGCGCGGAACATAAGGCCCCGTGGGTCTGATGCCTGAACCGGCGGAGCTTGCGAACTACCTAGCGGATTTACCCAGGCTCCGGCTCAAAAAGCAGGAGTAGGAACAGGGTAGGTTTTAGTCAGTGAGAGTCTGACCCGCCCTTTCGCCTCGCCCAAGGCGAGAGGAGTCACTGGATGATTTTCCCCCCTTAAAAAATTGTATTGTAGCAGCGCGTAGCAATGAACTACGGTGTAGCACGTCGTAGCACTACTCGTTCAGTGGCGTAGCACTACGTAGTAGTAGTAAGTATATTTAATATACATACGTGGGCGTATAAAACTATATTTACATTCTTAAATACATTTAATTAACTCATAGTATACAGAATTGGTATTGGTATTATTTCTAATAAACAAACCTTATTTACCAATATATCTCTTCGAAATCCGCATAAATATTCCTAGAAAGGCATCACTCACATTACTTTTGTAAATTATTAAGAAAGTGATAAGATAAGAAAGTGCGCTATCTCCCTCCCTCATATACATATTCACTTGCATTGTAAGCTATACTACGTTACTACGTGCCGCTACTATTCATTAAGTTCCAGGAATCAGATAGACTGCGGCCGAGTACTAATGGGATTTACCTTAAAATACCACATTCCTTATCTCTCCCATACAATAGAACAATATCCAGTTATTAAGTACAAACTAGTTGTGCTCAACTAAGTTGTCCGTGAAATTAGATCGCTTGTTAATTCAAGAATGTATCTATTTATAAATAACTCCTGGATTACCTGAATGATGATTTTAAAACCTTATATACCTATATAAGAAGTAAATAAATAAAGCCTACTATATAAGCTAGCCAATAAGTCTGATATTAAACGACTGTTAGGTTTCTTTAAAGATTAATAATCTTGTGTCGATCGAAATAAACAGCCCTGATACTAGTGGTTACATAATACATCCTCCTATACCATGCGAGTTAGGGATTGTAATATACTGTGTTAATTTAGGACTCATTAAATACCAGCAGCTCTATGGTGCGTATGCGACTAAACCCTACATTTTTTTAACACATTGAACGCCGTGGTGGTCGCCGGTGACCGACGTTAGCGGAGGATTTGCCTTCAACAGTTTCGTATTGGCAATCTAAATATGTAATAATTTTTAATGGATTTCCTTAACCTGGTTTGTTTACATGGATTGCAATCGTAAAACCTGTATAAAGGTGCACTGTAGCTAACCGTGGAAGCCTGTAATTGGCTTTGTATAGCATATTGGTTGATTATATTCATATAAGCTAGGTGTTGGTTACCCAAATTGTAATAAATCGACATGTGTGATCCAACGCAATGTTGGAAGTAAATAAATAACTAAAGTAGTTAAAGACACTTTGGGTCAAAGTCAAAGCATTTATTCCAATTAAACCATAAGTTATGATCAGTCTCAATAACCAGCCTATCTATATATGTCTTTGTAAGAACATGTAATTTTTAGTTTTTAAACTGACATGGTCACTAACACTATTATTAGAACTTATAACGGGATATTTACCATGTTTATTCATTTTATCGAGTTTCCATGTTTTTATCGAGTTTCCGATATATCCGAAACTCGATAAAATGAATAAACATGGTAAATATCCCGTTATAAGTTCTAATAATAATGTAATTTTTAAACTATACATATCCAGATCCGATAACTCGACGCCTACGAAAAGGATTGATCACAGAAAGCTCTGTATAGAGACGAGAGGAAGGAGGGTAGGGAGGCCTTTGCCCTGCAGTGGGACGACCACGGCTGAAAAAAAAATACATATCCAGATACACTAAATAGTCGAGGGGCTCTGGAGCAAGTCTAATCAGAGAACTCGGTGCCCCTTATCAGTGCTGCAAGTGGCCACCGGGGTGGTTTTAGTGAGGTAAAAATCCCACACTCCTTAGTCTTTCTCATCAAGAAGCTAGGCGACGTGTGAAGGTTTCCCGCCGTCATGAAACAAAATATATAAAAAAGATACATTTAATGGTACAGCCGTAGTCGTATGTGAACCACATTCTAGGAACCTAGTATTTAAGTTAAATTTTGATTAGAACCAAGGTCTATTGATGTACTAAAGTGTCTTTTAATTAGCTCACAATCACAAACCAATGAGATTCGGGTGCATTAATCAAAGAGAAATTAAAACAAAATGGTTAAAGAGTCATCGTTTTGTAGGCACTGTGTGTTCCACAACAGGCGTTGTACCATGGAGGCTCCGGGGTTGATCTAATAAGAGGACCCGGTGCCTCCTTTAGGTGCAGATGGTGGCCACCGAGGAGGCTTTTTAATGAGGTAAAAATCCCACACACCCTAGCTTCCTCAAAAAGCTAGCCGCCTTTGGTACCTGTTTATTGTTTTGTCAACAAAACAATGAAACAAAGGGATCGTGTGAAAATTTGTGAATATGAACTATTAATATTTTGGCTAAGGATAAGGAAGGAATGTTATTTAAAGGGTAAGGAACGGACCTTGGTCAGTCAGTGTACCTCGGGTCGTCATAGCGTACGGATTGTCTGGTGACCAGAAGACTAACGTCTTAACTCTGAGTTATTTACCACTCGCTGAGAGTCAAACCATTTGTTGTTCGGTTGAAGTCCTACAACTGGTGTTAGTGCTTGTTGCTTGCTGTCTGTGTCGTGCCACCACTGAATCCCTGATATAAGCTTGGTAAGTGATTGATCCTATTACATATCATATTAAATATATTATGTAAGTTAGCCTAATTTAATTGCTATGTGCACCTCTGCCTACAACTTGTGGGATAAAAGGCGTGACGTTGTATATGTTTGCCTTATTTTATTCACACTTATAATCCAATAAGTAGTAGTTATACACTATAGAAAAGTGAATGGTTGGTGCAAACACATTTATCAATTGGTACCTTTGAATCATCAGCATATAAGAAAAATCGACTCATGATTTACAACAACTGTATTGGGCGGACCGCGAGAGGCATAATAGGTCCTGTACCTATTTATTATATATTTTTATAATTTTATTGTAATTGAAACGTAATGAGCCGTAATTTAAATCTTAATATTTTTGGGCAATGATTAAAATGTTTATTACTAGTAAATCAAGTATCGTAATTATTTAATATATCGTCATAATAACTGGAAGCATTAATGTCATTAAGTACTAAAGTAATGATGTAGTCGCTAATTACATTAAATTAATTAATTAGTTAGATTGCACATTTATAAGGCAAGTTTATACATATTTGGCTTTCTATCCGAAAAGAGAGCAGACAGGTAATTTTTAGAGAATATTAAAAAATGTAATCACAATATGAAATAAAAAAGCAAGCAAACACGTATAAAGTTTAATTATTAATCGATTAATTAATGTGTTCTTATTTCTTTTAGGTTTTAATCACTATCGTTATAAGTCGAAGAAGTTTTTATCTGCCATGTCGAACCAAGGTATGCAAAGCGAAAATCTTGCACGTATATTATGTAAGTACATTCAGTTTCACATCTATACTTCTATACTAATACTAGCAAACTCGGCGAACTCCGTTTCGCCACAATTTTTTTTCCTGATTTTTCTTTGCTATAAACCTCACGGAGCCCGAGACCTTTCCAACGAATGCAAAACCGTGTAAATCGGTTCGTGCGTTCAAACGGAGTTATAGCGTCAGGAAGGAAAACCTGACTTATTTTTATATAATAGATTATTAAGCTAGAGAGTTTGTTTGTTTGAACGCGTTAATCTTTGGAACTACTGGTCCAAATTGAATAATTATTTTTGTGTCGGATAGCGCATTTATCGAGGAAGGCTATAGGCTATAAAACATCACGCTATGACCAATGGGAACCGAGCAGAGCGGGTGAAACCGCGCGGAAGTAGCTAGTTAATAATATTATGCTTAATGGAAAATGTGTAATCTTATAGTGCTTTGTATTAATTCACATTGTGATTACAGGTGCAAGTGCAAAAAATCTAGAATTAAAAAAAAGCAATAGTCTGGAGAAATGCCTGATTCCCTACGGAGTCTTGGAAACGAGACGTGACACGGAGCGCCGCTTGATGGTGCTCGGTACCCTACATCAAGTTTGGAGACAGTGGGTCAGGGAGGAATCTCTGAGGAAGGGACTGTCTGTCCTTGAGGCTGAATCTGTCGGAGGGAATGTATTTCCCTTTGGATCTTATAGATTAGGGGTAAGTGTTAATTTTTAAGGAGTATTTCATTTATCACTCTTAGTGCCTGTTTCACCACCTGTATATAAGTACCTGATAACTCTTTATTTATTTTTAAGTACTTTTTATACACGGACGTGTATGCCAGTCCCACCATACCTTATATTAATACATAATCTAACTAAAATTACGTTTTTAATTCAAAATTATCTGATACATAGCGGCATACAGATATTGTGAAACCAGTCCTTAATATTATAAATTTGAAAATGTGGATGTTTGTCCGTTAACCCCGCTGAAATGTTTTACTCGAGGCTTGAAGACGTCATTCACAAGAGACAGGCTCTGGCAAAGATATTAAAATATCCTCTTTTTTTGAGGGGGGAAAATCATCCAATGACTTCACCTCGCCTTGGGCGAGGCGAGAGGCAGTCAGACTCTTACTGACTAAAAACCACCCCGTTCCTACGCGCCTTTCGATCCGGAAGGCCGGTAACCCGCTAGGTAGTTCGCAGCTCCGGATCAGGCAAAAGCCCTACTGGGCGCCATCTGTGGGAACTAAGTCCCTAATATTATAAATGTGAAAGTATGGAAGTTTGTCCGATAATCACGATGAAATGTTTCACTCGAGGCTTGAAAACATCCTTCACAAGAAACAGACTCTGGCAAAGATATTACAAGGATGTGTTCTTACAACATAGATTTTAAATATTATAGAAGTGGATTTCCATCACGATATTAACCTAATTATGTATATTGTTTAAGGTCCACTTTGGCGGACACAATGCTGATATCGACGCAGTGTGTGTAGCGCCACGCCATATTGAGAGATCAGATTTCTTCGGCTCATTCTATGATATGCTGCAGGGACACCCGAAGGTTAGTACAACTTGTTTGATCTTGTTAAACTGTTTTATCAGTAGAGTGAAGATAATTTGTATAATTGTCATTAACACATTGAACGCCGTGGTGGTCACCGGTGACCGACGTTAGCGGAGGATTTGCCTTCAACAGTTTTCTATTGGCAGTCAAAGACTTAAAGTATGATAACAAAAACCGAGTGTAAACTCCTTTCTTAAATAACCTAATTACCTATTTCTCTTAATTCTTTAACCTGCTGCTAAGTGTACCAAGTACATTTTTGAAAATCGTCTCAAAATCGGTTCAGACAACCGCGAGATATTCGCGGACATACATACATATACAGGTCTTTCTTTTTTTTTAGTCGCTAAAGAATAGGGTGATGTTTCTAACTTTTATTAATTCTTATTATATTCTTAATTCTAACTAACAATAACTTAATATGTCTTTACGCAGGTAACACATTTGCGAACTACAGAAAACGACGGCGTCCCACTCATCAGGTTGAAGTTCGATGGAGTTAGGTTGAACTTGCCGTTCGCAAGGCTTGATCTCTCAGCAGTACCAGAATCGGTTGACCTCCGTGATACAGCGACGATGAAGAATTTGGACCCGATGTGCGAGCGTTCCCTACACGGATGCAGAGTGACGGACGAGATCTTGCGTCTTGTACCAAATTTTAGGAATTTTAGACTGACACTGCGCGCCATTAAGCTATGGGCGAAGCGTACGTATACGTATATAAATACTTTTTTTTATTACAGCTTATGTAGTTTCGCTTGACGTACTTTAAGTACGTTTTAAATGGAGTTCTATACCTTTGCCATTGGGTCCATTTTAATCGTTCTGTTGCCAAGTTTTATTGTGGTACACTTTTAAGATTTGCATAGATTAGACTTAAATTGTACACCTTTTTATGGAACAACACGCGCCGGTAAACGAACAGACGTATCACCTGATGGTAAGCAATCGCCGACGCCCATGGACACTTGAAAACCTTACAGTAGATCATACAATATAGTTACTTTGTATATAACAATGAGTTAATATAGCAATAGTCTTAATTGCAGCTACGACCTTGTAAATTGACTTTTAATAATTACAAAGATATCTATACTAATATATTTTAATATTATAAAGCTGAAGAGTTTGTTTGTTTGATTGTTTGTTTGTTTGTTTGTTTGAACGCGCTAATCTCCGGAACTACTGGTCCGATTTGAATAATTCTTTTTGTGTTGGATAGCGCATTTATCGAGGAAGGTTATAGGCTATAAAACATCACGCTACGATCAATAGGAACAGAGCAGAGCGGGTGAAACCGCGCGGAAGTGGCTAGTTAATGATATTATATTTCTTGTTTCGACAGGACGTAGAGTGTACTCCAAAGTGATGGGTTTCATAGGCTTCGAGACGTTGGCTATGCTGGTGGCGTACACGTGCCTACAGTATCCTGACGCCCTCCCAGCCACGTTGGTGCATACATTCTTCCGCACATTCAGCGAATGGAAGTGGCCACAGCCAGTTGTGATAAGTCCTCCGACAACTGATTCACTCAGTCCCTTCATTCAAGATCCTACAGTGAGTATTCTTTTATGTGTTTTTTGTCACTTTGATGCTATTTTGATTATATTCTTACATTATACATAAGGATTGGCCGTAGAAAGCTCTGCACAGAGAGGAGTGGAAGGCGGGTAGGGAGGCCTGATCCCTGCAGTAGATCGATCGCGGTTAAAAATAAATAAAATATTTCTTCTTACATTAAATAATACTGCAGAGAAACTGCCATCTCTCTAACTGAAAGTCAAGCTTTGTATTATATGAGATAATCGTATTGAAACGAGGAATTATATAATTTTAACTTAACTTTTTTTATTCTAGACGGACTCTTTCAAATTGGACCCCAGCATAATGCCAGTTTACCCAGAATTCAACACGTGTGGCTCTACGAGGGCTGTTGTAATGAAGGAATTAAAACTTGGTGAGCATAATACTTATTTATTTCATACTTATTATGTCATTTATATCAATTATTGTCTTTGTGGGTGTAATGGCGGCCACCGTGTCTTCTAGACAAGAACGGTATAATAACAGAGCATTTTGCTTAATGTTTAGCAATAAAGTTGCTCCCTTTGGTGCATTAATTGTCCCATGAATTCTACTAATATTATAAATGTAAAAGTTTGTGAGTATGTAAGTGACTAGATGTTTGTTGTTCTTTCACACGTAAAAATACCACTGAGTACTTTTGAAAGAAAGGTACAGGCACAGCTAACTAGATGTTTGTTTTTCCGTAACATTCTACTGAATAGATTTGAAAGATAAGGTATAGGATAAAAGTTGATAAGGTTATAAATTAACGTTGTACATTATTTACAGGTTTGGCGATAACAAACGACGTCTGGCAGGATAAATGTGAATGGGATGCTTTGTTTAAAGCTCCCAAGTTCTTCTCCTGCTACAAACAATATGTGGTAGTGGATGTCTCCTCTGCTAGCCCCGACGACCAGTTTCTGTGCAGCGAATTTGTTGAGACCAAAATACGGTCTTTTATAGGTTAGTATACATCTGCTATTCTAATAGTGCTAATATTAAAGAGTTTTTTGTATCGCCTTGTACACTGTGATTTCTCTTATTAGATTCATTTAGCGCAGTGTCTGGACAACGTGTCGCGGGTTCGATTCCTGTACGGAATACCATCGATGTGTGATTTATAGAATAGTTGTTCCGCGTCTGAGTATGATGTCGTGTATATGAATTGGTATATTTGAAACGCACCCACGACACAGGACTTGGGAGAAAATACTAGTATGCAGTTACGTCTTTTGAAGAAGTTAGAAAGATTGGTTCATTTAATTACGCAGTATGATTATAATAAATAAATGCGGTGTATTAGGAGGCTGGGGTTGGGCGGATGGATCAAGGGCCTAATGCAGAAGGCAGTACTCCTCGAAACGGCATGTATTGTGAGGAGGTTTCTGTCTCTGGACTCTGGAGCCCTAACCCGTGGTAGATTGGACCATGCTCCCGCTACTGGTCGGCTCCTATTTTTATATGTCTTTTATAAATAGTATTTAAAAATGTAATTTTAGAGAATTTTGAATAAATATAAGGTTATAAATACGGTGTATATTTGTTACAGAGACTCTCGATAGCATTCCGTACCTCACTGCTGTGCACGCGAACCCGACATGTTACGACTCAGTACTCCAAAACACAAACAACGCTACATGGTTCATTGGACTGGCGTTTGACGAGGCAAGGCCGGACTTCAACCTAAGTCCTGAAATCAGGAGATTCTCAACGACCCTCAACTATGAGGCGTTTCAACTCAACTTGTTACAGAAAGGAATGCGTACTGAGGTAACTATCGTATTATATTAATCTGCATGGAATTGTTGTAATAATGAAATAGTTCTCTATTATACAAAGTAAAGTATCATCATGTCTTTGAGACAGAGTATACCATATACTGGACACAATTCCAGACTTCCAAATCCTCTGTAATATGTACTTTGCCTGGCGCGGGAATCAAAGCCGAGATCCCTTACCCAGCAGTCATACTTTGTACTACGTTTGTTCTAACTAAATAGACTGCAATATAATTACATACATAACTTTAACTTTAAAGTTGTAAATATTTTAGTCATAGTTTTTATTATAATTTAGTCTGTATAGTGTACAATATTATAGCATAATATGGTATTACAGTACTTTTTGTATTCGTTTTATTTGTCTTTTGTGGTTTTATCTTTTTTTTCGTATTTAATTTAGTATAATAATATGAAATGTATAACGCTTTGCTGTAAAGAGTGTAATGTTGTACTATTTTACTTTAAATAATAAATCAATAAATCATACAGGTTCGGCTTCTACAACGCCACGAGCTGCACCAGTACACGCCGACTGACTTCTGGCGATACTCCAGCGTGCTGAACGATAACTCCTCAAACCCGCCTGCGACACGTAAACGCCGCAAGAGGACCAAACGACGCTCACAGACGAGTCTCACTAATGGAAATTCTTGTAAAAAACAAAAAACATCTGCCCCTGCTACTATAAAATTACAGATCAATATTTCTATACTGCCTTTACCTTCAACAGACCGGTCGTGAAATGTTGTGTGTTATATATTATTACTAGCAAACCCGGCGAACTCCGTTTCGCCACCAATGCTTTTCCCTGTTTTCTTGCTTTTCTATAGATTTAGTCCACTTTTTTATTTTTTGCTATAAACCTCACGGAACCTGACAGCTTTCCAATGAATGCAAAACCGTGGAAATCGGTTCGTGCGTTCTTGAGTTATAGCGTCAGGAAGGAGCGCCCGACTTATTTTATATTATAGATAAATCTGTCTCTCAAGTATTATGTTATGTTAATATTAAGTGTATAAGTGACTATACAACTGTGATATAACTTTTATACAAGCCACAGTACTTCAGTTCGGTATATATGTATATAGTTTTAAGACATAAGACATGGTTGTGCAGACTTTAATTGTAATTAATAAATCGGAACTTAATCTGTAAAACTGGTATTTTATTGCTTGACATGAACGCAAGAAACTTTATTTTCAATTACAGCCATGATCGTCCCACTGCAGGGCAAAGGCCTTTAGAAACTTTAGCGATTAAAATATTGTTTTGAGACATATTTATATTCCATTAAAGGGGTTTCGACCATTTAAAAAATAACATGCGTCTGCTTGTCAACACTGTAATAGAACAATGGGGCACTGGTCACAGCGACACCAACTGATAAGGAAACAAAAGAAACAAGTATTGGTGTTCACAGCTCGTACACTAACGTGTGGTATATTTTATTTGTTGCTAAACGTTTCAAATAAATGTCTCCCAATATGGAACACTTGATTTTAATACTTAAAACGAAAATAAAACGTTAATATAATTCTCGTAGCAATCGCTACGCCGAGGCTACGGTGCTACGACAAATCGTAGCATTCATATTGTAGCCGCGAACAAATATTGAGTTAAGTTGAAATGAGAATGGCGGCTTGCGTTGTGTTGACACCTCATTGGTCCGAGTGCGCAGAGGCGGGGCCAATGGGGCAGGACCAACGAGGCGGCCATTGCTATGCATAACAGTTTATGTCGTAATGGGGTTGTTTACTGTCCGTCTGGTAGATTAATTTAAAACATTAGACTCGTATTTTTTCTTTTCTTACAGAATTAAATACTTTCAACGATATATTGATTTGAAATATCGTAGCAACCACCCACTCCTAAACCTAAAATACTGGTTTAACTAATTATTGTAACTATAATGTGCATCTCTGCCTACGCATTCGGGGATGAAAGGCGTGATCATATTTGTGACCTTATAGTTATAAAAAAATATATAAATCTATATATTTTTTCATTATCTGTCAGACTACATAGATTTTAAATTTTCATACTCAGCCAACAACCGCTTCTGTCTTTATTAGCTAAAATCTGGCAACAGATAGAGGACTGATACCGCAGATTTGTAATTCTTTATGCCATTACAAGATTAGAAAGATAATCTCATAATAGCCAAAACAAACTCAATGAAGCTGAACTAAAGAGAGTGTCAAAACAAACTTTAAATAAAAACTAAGAAGACAGAAACCAGCCAGTAGCTTACAATAGAAGGGACGTTGCGAAGTTTCGTTTAATCTTCGGCCGTAGGTTTTATTGATTTACTAATAGGATTACTTAAAATAACGTGTTCTTTTTAATTCATATCAAAATCTGTTTATTTAACTTCATTTAATTTGTTCATTCTTGTTCGCGAAAGTTAACAATAAATGGAATTGTAGTTTGCAATGTGCGAAGTTTCGGACGAAACTTCTTTTTTCGTTGAATTAGAGTAGACCCCCAGGGCTCATTGTTTTACTAATCGCATTGTAAACAGATCGCCAACAATTGGTTGAAGACTCCGACTACTGGGCTTACACCTATTGTAACAAAACACCATTACTATGAACAAATAACTTTAAATACTTAAGACAATTACAATAGTCCAAATAATTATTATTATTGAAAGCAAGTGTCAAGTGTTTTAGATAAAGAAGTTGTCAAAACATGATCCGACCAATGCCAATGTACCTACAGA
Source organism: Spodoptera frugiperda (assembly GCF_023101765.2). Classification (NCBI taxonomy): domain Eukaryota; kingdom Metazoa; phylum Arthropoda; class Insecta; order Lepidoptera; family Noctuidae; genus Spodoptera; species Spodoptera frugiperda. The sequence goes on along the minus strand of NC_064228.1, from coordinate 2,477,413 downwards.
TTATAACGGCCACCGTAAGTGCGGGCCTGCGAATGGTAGGCGAGGGTAGCTCGCCGCCCGACCAGAACCAGACCAAAGAGCCATCAGACCACCACAGACGGGGCCCAGCAGGGCTGATACCTGATCCGGAGCTGCGGACTACCTAGCGGGTTTACCGGGGATCTGGTTCGAAGGGCAGAAGAAGGAACGGGGTGGTTTTTAGTCAATAAGAGTCCGACACTCCCTTCCGCCTAGCCCAAGGCGGGAGAAGTCATTGGATGATTTTCCTCCCGCAAAAAAAAAGGTTCAGATTATAGTGGCCCAGACACAGCTGTGGTGACATATAAATATACCACATGTACATGGGACCTGTTTCGTTTGCTTCTTATGAATAGGGATGCCTGTTTGAAACTTGGCTAGTAGCAATGTGGCATTTTCCAAGTTATATGTAGGTACTTTCTAAGACTATTTAGACACCACTGACATATGGTGTAGGAAAACATCGTGACGAAACCTGAACTTGTAATTTCTAATTATAAGTTTGAAATTGCCAACCCGCATTGAGCTAGTGTGGTGAATAATGCTCAAACCTGCTTTTATGAAGAGGCCTTTGCTCGGCAGTGGCCACTTATAGGCTGTTGATGGTGATGATGGGAGCTGTTGGAATTCCAACCAAGGAGGCTACACGCGCGTTCTTGGTATGGTTGAAGCGCAGCGTTACGTGAGCCATGTAATCATACGTGTGTGGCCTACGTGACCTGTTGCAAGTACCTACTCACGACGATGTTTCAGGTGCGACGGCGGCGACAGGGCTTGATCTCCGGTTTCCTCCAAGACACACACCACAGGAGCTACAAGGTTTCTTTTTGGAGAATTAGATTACTAACCACTGGACTATGGTAGATATTAGGTTTTCTTACTAGAAGAGACCATGTATTATCCTAAGTAAATTAACCTGTCGTATAGGTACCAGTAGGTACCATGAAATGCGCGAGGCGCAATTTGTTTTGTATTGCGTCGCGTATACCCGCAGACGAAATGTTAATGTGGATAAATAATTTATTACGCACAATGTTTTATGATGTAGCACAATGGTACTTCAGTGGACTACAATCTATAATTAAGCTTTTCATATAAATCTCTACAAACATTTTAACGTGATACCTGATTCAAACACATAGGGCCGTCGATCTTTTAATATTAAGGTACAGGTAATATTTACCAATTATTAAAAAATCCCACGATACAGGATTCCTGGTATTTTTTAAATAGGTTTTAAGTTGGCAAAACAGATTATAAAGACAAAAGAATGGTCAATGGTCTTGTTGTGGTTACACGAATTTGTTATTTCCCTGAATCGCACAATGGGTGTCGCCTGCACTGATAAGGTAGAAATTCAGATAAGGAACTTTTCTAAAACAAAAGGGTCAAAAACGTGTGAAAGTTTGTACATCTGAGCCCAGTGTGTTACAATTCAGTGCCATTAAGCAGTAACTACGGTCAGCCACAAGCCTTGCAGCCAGGTGTGTACATTTATTAATTAGGTACTGCTGTATCGTCAAAATCGACAGACATTGCGATGATATTCCTACGTCTCATATGAATAGAGTTTTCCTGTTCATGATGCGCCAGAATATATTAATTTGAATTTTACAAAACTAATAGCAATTCGTTAAATAAAAATTATCCTTGAACGTATGTTAAGTGGTATTGTAAATTAAATCGTATATGGTCGAATTTCGACCACTAGGCGACCAATAGTTTTTATAATTTCACATGATGGGCTGTAATTGTTTGAGGTCAATAGTGTGTCGACTCTCGCTCTCGGTCGTCAAACGCTGTATTTATTCTACTCTTTGCTTGTGACTGCGTACCTCCTCCTGTTTGTTTTTTGGATCTTCATATTCGTGGGTACTGACTGCTTACCATCAGGTAATTCGTCTGCTCGTTTGATCCATTTACTATGACAAAATTGTTCGTCTGATAGTTATCATGAATGAGATCGATTGGGGCATTTTCATCCACAAGTTACGAGTTTGTTTCATTGCTTTGCATATATCGCGGATCTGGTTGTTATTGTTAATTTTGTTGTGAACTCCTGAACACTTGTTTACAAAATTTATAGCTTCTCGTGACGGGGACTTTAGTTTGATTGTAATGGAAGCTAAAAAAATCGTTAAGATATTAGCTGTAGCTGGGTTTTGTAGTTTCTATACCCCAAGGGATAAAGGCGGTGACTTATGTGTTATGTTGTTATCATTATATAAACAACTTTTATAATTATTATTATTGACACTGATATTTATTTTACTGATTTACAAACTTAACAAATATGGCGAGACCACCACACTCCACACACACCAAGAATGACAGTGCTGTCATCATGTACAGTTGGGGCATATCCAACTTACTAATTACTTGGTAACATTAGGTACAAACATTTTTTGGCTTTTGTATAAATAATCTTTGTTTCATAATGACATAAAAGAGCCAAATACCAAATATTTCTTAACACGTTCACTGTCACCATTTTTTTTTTTTGAAGTTCATAGCGATGCCGGGGGTACTATAATACTACGCCACGTGGACACGCCTGGCGTGTTCGAGGCGTAGTTATAGAAATTCGCACGAACACGCTTGGCGTGTCGGCGGCATTGAACGTGTTAATAAGTGATATAGACCTTATAAAGTTATATGCCTGTACTAGGAAAACCCTGTGTTATAGGCGAGTATTCATTTAATCTTAAGAATAAACTATTGGGGTATAATTTCAATAAGATAAAAAATAAAACAACAATAATCCCTTTTGTATATACATTTATTGTTTTTTTTTTTCAATTTTAAGTTATTGTTTACCAGATATATACTTTCATATATAATTATCAATTGTCTATAGAATATATACAACTTAAATACCTGAAGGTCCTTATGAACAACTACATTGAGTCTTATTAACTAGGTGGAATCATTTCGTTATATCTAGTTGAACGTGAAAAATGCAATTTTCACACACAAAACGAACAATACGAGTCTGATAAAGGGCAAATTATATTCAAACTTAAAACTGCAAAATTGATATTTTACCCTGAATGTCAAGTAGAAGAAAGTGTTTGATAGTAAGATGGTGTATTATTTAATCAAGTGTTTAATAACATTTATAACTCGACAATACTAGTGTGGTCTGTCTTTTGGATTAACATTTCAATAATATTATATATGTATCTGAATTAATAGCAGCGTACACAGACGCGGCGGCATCAGTAGGTTGCGCGACGTCGCCGCGTCTGCGCACGCTGCTCATGATGAAGAGTCCCTCTGTAACTTGAAACTAGTAGAGCTTTTCTCCATTAATATACGTGAGTAAACCGTGATTTTACAATTGAAATAAAAATGTAAAAAAATAAATTAAAAATATTTCTTTTTAGTTTAATATAGTATGTCTCATGATAGTTATTATAAAAATTATATATCTGATTTGTTATGTTATAAACTATGTCAGTTATTAATGTTAATGTTTCAACTTAACGTTTTGTCAGTAACTAATGTCGCAATTAATTTGAAGAAAGTGTTTCAGCATTTTTTTAAACCAAATATTTACTAAGAATGGATTTAAAGCTCATTTCATAATGTGATGATAGGTTGTCTGTTACATAAAATTAGCTGTTATTGCAGTAGAGAAGACTCTTTTATGTAGGTACTATTTTGAAGTAACTTCTTACAAATTACAAAGCAATATCCGTCAATCTTTTAGATGTTTTCGTTTCAAACCAATCTAAAGTTATTCACATCATAATTGTCGAGTTATAAAGTTCTTTTTTAAAAAAAGCTTCAATAATAAAACTGATCATTTCTTCCACTTTGTACTATCACTGACCGTTTGCAAGAAATTGATATTTTGAAAGGTCAAATCTTTAAGTAACTTGCCTACAAAGGTCTTACACTCTTTTGGGCAGCATGAGGCTCACATTTGGAGGCGATTTGTCCATAAATCTTTGTAATACAATACGTTGGCCAACCCAGAGACGTTAAGTCAATCTTTTTCTAACACCAAACCCTTCAAAATATGTTAAAATTCGTCAAACTAGGTTTTAGTGGTTGTTATTTAGATAGGGTGGGCTTTTAGGAACTAAAAATAGTCAAGTCAAGTCAGCTTGTGACCGCATTCACTGTAACGAAAATCCACGATAATACCCGTGTATTCCATTATTTGTCAAACACGCAAAGTCTAAAATTACATACACAAAATGGAATACTTTCTGTGAGCAAATTACTTTAAAAATGTTTAGATAATTTGGCAAAACAAAATATTTAAAGAGTTCTTCCAAATCAAAGTTATATCAATATCAAAATGTTGTATCATGCAAAACCGTAAAATGTAACGCAAAATGCACGCCGCATTTCATTCTGGTTTGACTGTCAGTTAAAAATGTGTTAATCGTTAATCATCTATGTCATAAATCTACTATTCTTAATAAAACTACGGTAAAAGCCTACAAATAAAATGGCGGCATTTGCACCAGAAACCTATTTAGTATTATCATAGAACTAACTCACAGATATTTGTTCTTAAAAATATTAGGCACAGAAAATCTTACGTTATGCGACCAACATGACTGGCGGGCTAGATCATAAATAATGTATGAAAATAATATGCTATAAGAGACTTAACACTAGGGATTAGTAAATAAATGGAGCGCTAAGGTCTACGTGGCCTTACAGTGGACCATCCGTCAATGGATACGCATCACCGCTCCGTCCTGGCGAACGATAATCCGTGCCGTCTCCTTCGTACGACGCGAGTGCGAATCTACAAAAAAATATACCAATCAGCACTCCGTTCGTCACTACTCCGTATGGTAAGCGTCGGCAGTCATGTTGTCGCAACCGCGACGTCAATACGTTTGTGTAGTTCCTTGCAAACGGCCTGACACCCTAGCCCTACGTGTGACAGTGCCAGACTTACATGACGCCGTCCCGCCCTCGCGCCATCTGCAAATAAACAACACCCGAATATCTCGTACAATAATACGGACCTTCATCATCTCACTTTATACCTCTAAAACATTTTTTTTTTTTTTACTTTTTCCTTTATAATGTCTAATGATATTTTGATAACTTACGCAGCCACGATGCGTTGTCCCCGTATCACATCTATGGAGCATACAAAATTATTTGAGAATAAGCAAGACTTGATAAATATTTATAGACACAATTATATCCTACAAACATACATCCATGAGTAGGTATCGAACCCACAGCTCATGAGTTCACACTCTAGCACTAATAATATCAAAGTGCAAAAGTATGCATGCTAAATGCTTCAAAGAACACAATGAGACTACGACAACTAGGCGATTAAACAAACTGTCTACTCTACATGATTAAATAGGTAATTGTAAAGGTTTAAAGCCTGTAAAACTTACGTCGAACTAAGTTTCACGCTAGCCCGACCGATCGCGGCTGGATACCGCTGGGATCAGTGTGCAGAGCCCATTACTTGGCTATGTCATATCAATTATACTAAATCTAAAATTGTTTCACTTAAAATTCCCACAGTTGTTGAGTTATTCCAAGACGTACACCTAAACAGATATGTAAAGTATCGAATTAGGTTCTGTCCGATTGTTTCAACTCTTCTACTTAGTTTTTATTTATGTTAAGAGTTAGTAACAAATGAAGTGCTTCTATGTTGGGGGGCTTATGCGAATAATATATTACAAATATTTGATCAAATCTGACTAGTCCTATGTAGAAAAAAGGAATATTCTAAAGAGCCAAAATCCCTAAAGATCGTATGTTTATCAAAATCTATATTGGCACTCCATTTGCTAGTTACTCCGTAATCTATGAATGTACCTATAAGTTAATCATTGATCATACAAATCAATCAAATACTCACCATTATGAAACCGTCAGTACTAATCAGCAGGGCAACACCAAAACGTCACATATTTGCACCATTAAAATTGCAATAATTGTTCGAATCTTAACTATCACAAGTTCTTACTCACTATAATCACATTAGTCTGTTGATCACTTAGTTCACTGTCAAACATTTACACTCGTTTTCTGGTGAGCTTGACGTTGGCGGTTCCATAAATGAACCTGGTACGCCATTCCTCGTACTGCTACGTACAGGCGATGGAGTTTGACGTGGAGGGTGGATGCTCAGCCTTGTCTGCGGCGGGCTTCGGTCGCGCCATCTCGGCCTCCGCGCTCGCGTGCTGCGCCGCCCCGTTGTGTAAGTTCACTTCGTATACGTTAGACGAGTTTGAGTCCTCATTGAACGATAATACGCCGACTTCCTCCGTCTGTGAATTAATTATGATTAGCTTAGTAATAAATCGGTTATGTATTTGATTTCTTGTTGCCTTTACGCTTTATCGGAAGGGTTGAGTAGCCAATCATCTCGAAATTATAGGGAGTAAAATGTAGACACAAAGTGTCTGGCAGAGATTGCATACGAAGGGCTGAATATTGAGTTCAGCTCAACAGACTGCTGTTTATGATGAAAATAGCAGCAAATGCTTTAAAATCTATACGAAGAAGAATGCTGAAGAGTTTGTTTGTTTGTTTGAACGCGCTAATCTTTGGAACTATTAGTCCGAATTGAATAATTCTTTTTGTGTTAGATAGTGCATTTATCGAGGAAGGCTATAGGTTTATATATAAAACATCACGCTATGACCACTGAAAGCCGAGCAGAGCGGGTGAAACCGCGCGGAAGTAGCTAGTATTAAATAATAAGGTAGTTACACTGCTCTCGGAGAGTCGTTTGGTCTTCTTCTGTGGGCCGGGCGGTGGAGGCGGCCGGTCGTGTATCTTGCGCTTGGTACCGGAGGAGGTCCGCTCGCGACGCAGCAGGGACGCGGAGAGGTACTGGTGCAGCTGCTTACGTCGGACATGGCGCGCCTGTAATAACGTTGCAATTAATTTTTAAAATAGTTCATATTTTCTTATTTTTTATGCGATAGTTCGTGAGTTTGTGTGTATGTTTGTTACTGAATCGCGCCATAATGGTTGAAGAGAATGGTATGAAATTTGGAACAGCGGTAGATTATGATTCGGAATAACATAGAATAGTAAAGTACACAATTTATGCCAATTATTAGGTCATAAGTATGTTCTAGTTCATAATCTTTCGCTGGGGGAGGCATATCTTATAGGTGATCGTTTTGTGGTTAATGTTATGATGTTTGGTGAACTCTATCCCATTTCTGGAGACTTTTTTTTTAAAAAAACGTTTCCCCACACTAGGATTTTCTCCTATGTTGTGGGTGCGTTTACAAACATACAAGTTCACATGCACATGACACCCAGACCCGAAACAACAATTTGTGGATCACACAAAGAGTTGCTCCGTGCGGAAATCGAACCAGCTACACGTTGCACGGCAGCCGGTTACCCAACCACCGCGCCAACCGTGCAATCAAAACTGTTCTTGATGGGCCATTCTTTGGTAATGTCAACTGTCTACAGTTGGTTACAAAGACGAAGTCATATATACATATCCCAATAAACTTTTTGCGTGGTACAGGATATAATCACCCTCTCCCTATGAGATATGACATTTCGCACAAGAGGACAATGAACTTACCTCGATGGTCATGCCTTCTCGCAACATGTTAGTGTTCTCTGCCTGATAGTTGACGGCTTCAGTAAATGTCTGTATGTCACACGTGAGGTCCACGTTCAAGTTGGTCTTCTCAAAAACTAGCCCTATAAACCACATGGAACAGTAGTTCGCTATTACTTCACCCTGGAATGGAAAGAGAATTCAATATTAATGGTTTAGCAATAAAGTTGAAATTGCTTTGGCAGAAATATTAGAGTGGGGTTCAATATAAGTATTTTTTTTTACATTTAATGGGTCGACGTTACTTTTATAAGATACAGGTAACACACTTTTATCTATGTGTGTTGTCTCCTCTGGTGTTGGGTGTCCATGGGCGGCGCAGATTGCTTACCATCCAGATGATCAGTACCCTTAGTACGAGTTTGCTTTACGTTTAACGTAGGCAATCGAAACGAAAGCGGTTCGACGTTGTGATTGTAGCCAATCACAACGTTAAAAGTTTAAAGTAAACTCGTACTAAGGATACTGTCTGCTTGTTTGCCCTATTATTCAGAAACAAGTAAACTCAACGCTTATTTTTCTGACGTACTTACATTTTCGTTCTTTTTTACTTCTGGCGATGGATCAGCTGGCATTGGTGCGCCTGAAATAGATAAATAACATTTATAAATAATATTAAGGAGTAATAAACCAACAAACAAATATACAAAATTTCGTATTCATAATACTAGTGGGATTTACAATTTCTTTACATACCTGGTGGCAAGGCTAGAGGCTGTCCGTTATTAGTGTTTAATGGAACTGAGTTGTAGCACTCAGGGTTGACGTGTGCGATCGTAATGTGGGTGTTGCGCTCCAGTGTTGCTGTAACAAGTAAACATCATTATAAACTTTATGTGCATAATACATTACCATCATCGACAGCTTATGCGAAATCAGTGTTAGACTATGAGCCTCCTCTACAAAAAAAGAGCTATAGACGAGAGACGGTGGCGGGGCATTACAACCTGCCTGGAAGCCAAATCTACAATCGTGTGACACAGTGAGCGCGGTATGTAACACCGTTTTTGCGTCGACCCGGGAATTGAACCCAACACCTACGTAGCCGGCGAACGAGTCTTAACGTGCCAACATCGTCGCGCGCGCCGTAAAGTGCGCGGGATTCTAAGCATAGGGTGCGGTGGGCGACACACTGCAGTCGCCAGTAGCAGCGACAGTCGCCGCGTCGTGTTAGTGGAATGCTGCTCATGAATATGAGCCTCTAGCATGGCTTGAAACTAGTCGAGTTCCTCGTCAAACAGTTGCGTGAGTAAGCCGATAACATAATAATTAACAGAGCTATCTATAATTTCCAGTTTGCAGGCAGGTTATAGATAGTATTCCAAAAGGACGAGGTCTATCAAAGAGGTTTTTGTTAAACATTTAGTTCCTTAGTCGACTGTTCCGCTGTTACTACACTACACCCGCGTCAAGTGACGAGAGACGAGACGAGACCAATTTAGTTTACTACTATGGGGCCACAATTCTAATTACGAGTCATTGACCTATTTCACGCTGTACGTAACGTAAAGTATAAAATTTTATTATAAACAAAACTATATTTCCATACATAATCTATGATGTGCTAGGAAACTGTCGCGTCTAGTATTAAAATAGATTTTACATTATTCCTTTAAAAGGTTTATAGGAACACATGTTCAGCAGGGAGCGTCGTGTGACTGATAATTATGATGATAGAGAAAAATATGACTGCACGGTTGGCGCGGTGGCTGGGCAACTGGCTGCTGTGCAACGTGTCGCGGGTTGGATTCCCGCACGGAACAACTCTTTGTGTGATCCACAAATTGTTGTTTCGGGTCTGGGTGTCATGTGCATGTGAAATTGTATGTTTGTAAACGCACCCACGACACAGGAGAAAATCCTAATGTGGAGCAACGTTTAAAAATTAAACTAAAATAAAAAAAAATATTATGTAAAAGATATGAATATACATACTGATGAGATGTCGGATCTTGCTTTCAATGAGCCCGCACCACTGGAGTTGGTCGTCTGGACTGGCGGAGGACGCCAGCAGTACTATGAAATGCTTGTACCGCGAGAAAAAGTTGGGGGCCTCGAACAGGCGCTCCCATCCACATTTGCCGAGCATTATTTCATCAGTTATGGCCAAACCTGTGGACAATATTTAATTATTATTTAAAACATACAGAAACATTATGACAGTTCCTTGTAAGAGAAGCAAGCTTCGCCACGAATGAACCGGAAAAACCAGCGTGATATAACCTTAGATGCCTGAAGCAAATAAATAAATAACTAACTTATAAATAAATATATCTATACTAATATTATAAAGCTGAAGAGTTTGTTTGTTTGTTTGAACGCGCTAATCTCCGGAACTACTGGTCCGATTTGAATAATTCTTTTTGTGTTGAATAGTGCATTTATCGAGGAAGGCTATAGGCTATAAAACATCACGCTATGACCAATAGGAGCTAAGCAGAGCGGGTGAAACCGCGCGGAAGTAGCTAGTAAGTTATAATTATATAAATAACTATGCAGACACGTGCGGTAACCGGAGGTCCCATCCTCCTTCTATGCCCAATCGCCCAATAATTAAATCCCTAAAAGGCCGCTAACACAATTGTCAACGCCAACTCTTCTTATATTGTCGGTGTGCCGATTGATTACCATCTAGCAGCTGAAGTCTGCCGCCATATGCCTTAAAAACACTAAGAAACGACATCCTTGAATTGAGAGAGAGACTTACCAATTCTGAACTCCTCCATAATGACAGTTCTGGTGGAAGCACATACATTGAACGTCGAGTTCTGTTGCGGGTACGCTGGCGTGATGATTGGCATTAGGTGGAATCGGTCGGAAATGTTCACCTAGAACATACATACACGTTAAAATTACAGTTGCTAAACATTATTTAGTTTACGGTTAAATAGGTATTTCCGCGAAAATAGTAATTAAGTACACACTGACACTACTTTCTACCATAAATGAATTAATTTGACCTAGCTAGTTATCTGGTTTTGCTATGAACAATGAAACATTATTTTAGTACCAGAAACAGGTCAACAGTGTGTTCAATGAGACAGATTTAACATAGATAATACAGAACCTCACGCCTGACTCCCTTGGGGGTAGGCAGAGACGATGGAACGCCAATTGCTACGATTCTTACATACCTCTTTCGCTTCATCAACAGTCACATTAAACCTCAATAAAAATCGAATACTCACTCTAGGATCCCAAACGGGGAAGCCAAGGTTGACAGAATCAGGTTGTTTCAGGAGAACTGGTTGTGGCCACTTCCACTGGCTGAAGACGAGGAAGAACTTGTGCACCAACGTGGCAGGCAGCGCGTTGGGGTACAGCTGGCAGGTCCGCGCTACCAACATGGCCCAGGACACACCGCCCAGGTAGCCGAGTGTGTTTGAGTATATGCCGTGCCCTGTATAACAATAAGATTACAAAATATTATATTATTATACGAAAGTTTATTCTGTAGGTCTTGATTTTATTGTAACTTTACGTGAGTAAGCCGATAACATAATAATTAATTCTATAGGTCTTGTTATAATCTGCTAGAGTCGTAGATAGGTCGCCATTTAGGTACCGATGCCTTGGTATGGAGCAAAAGTTGGATAGGGGAGTTTAGTCAGTAAGAGTCTCGAGAGCGATCTAAAAGCGAATGTGAAGCGGTGCGGTGCCACGCGAATTCAACGCGATGCGGTGTGACACGGCGGCTATGTCCTACGTGCATGTGAATCGTTTCGTTTTGTTTCTGTTTGCGACATTAGAAACAAACACGTGACGGCACCGCGTCTAGTTCGCGCGAAAATATCAAGCAAATTGATCGCGTACGCGCCGTAGCGCGCCGCACCGCATCGCCTTCGCGTCTAGATCGCTCATACAGGACGTTGCGTTAGTTTCTGCTCTAAGACAGAATCACATCTCATACTCATTAGTTGTATTTACTACTTAATTTTGAGTAAAACATATAATAATAATATTGTAATATTGTAATTGTATTTTAGACTAGCTACTTCCATGCGGTTTCACCCGCTCTGGTTGGTCATAGCGTGATGTTTTATAGCCTACAGCCTTCCTCAATAAATACACTATCCAACACAAAAATAATTATTCAATTCGGACCAGTAGTTCCGGAGATTAGCGCGTTCAAATAAACAAACTCTTCAGCTTTATAATATGTATTAGTATTAGTATATTAGTATAGAAGTATAGATACGTACGTTTAGCCCATAATTTGATGGCGCGCAGTGTGAGTCGGAAGTTGTTTATGTTAGGCACGAGGCGGAGAATCTCATCGGTCACTCTGCATCCGTTCAGTGAACGCACACACTTCTGGTCTAGGTTCTTCAAGAGCATGTCATCGCGAAGGTCGAAGGAATCTGTTGGAAAAGCATACCAAAATTAATAAAAACATGATTATAGATTAAGTACTTAAGATAGGTACTAAAGAACAGAAGAAAAGAATAGGACCAACATTTTGTTGTGTTTTCACGTAATTTAAAACTGTTTACACCATTCAAATATTTTTTATTAATTCATTATTAAAACCAAAAATATGAAAACAAACTAATTATCCTAATAAAAAAATTGTTTCTATTCACCCCATTTTACCCGGTATATTTAATTACTGATTTAACTTTAAATATCCGATCTTATATTCTTAAATACTACATCAAAACGCCAAGTAAAGTTAAGTAAGACTAAAATCCTTGTGTTGACATTTTTCGCAAGTTATATTGTTCCCGTGGGATAAAAATGGCCATGTGAGACTATAATCTACTCCTGTTCCAAATTTCATCTCAATCCCTTCAGCCGTTTCGACGTGAAGGAGTAACAAACAAACATACAAACTTTCGCATTTATAATATTAGTAGGATTATATCATAGGAGTCAAGTCTATGAGCCTAATCTATTATTTAAAATAATAACGTATAATACTATGCTAAGCAATAGGATAAACAGTATAAATAGGATAAATAGTTTAGTCGTACTATACACTAGTTTTTAAGTTTTTAACATGTACCTTTTAACAAATAAATAAACAATTTAGTATCAGAAGTGTACAAAGTTTAAGATCCGGATTTCCCCTATATTTATACTGGACTATGTTTATTTTTAATTGACATTAAGATAAGGCGTGAATCATTATTTATATTGTACATATACGCATATTCTATCGATTAGAAGAAAATTATTGTGCAATTAATAGAGATAATAAAACATCACGCGTTTTGTTTCTGGAAAATGTTTACTCATCATGAAAGACAACATAATAAAAAGTAGTGAAAAAGACTGATTGGACATTAAAAGAAGCAAGAAACAAGTCTGATAAAGTAATAAAATATTTGACTAGTTTGACACTCGCCAGTTGACGAACAAGTCAAATATTAAACAGCTAGGTTCTATAATTCTCAATAATAATTCGAAACATTCGAAGTGAGCTCAATCACAGTCCGCCATGTCATTGGTTGTGAGAAATAATCTCGACCAATGACGGGCGAGAATTGACAATTACAGAATAGCCTATCAGGACACGAACAATGGATTGTGTGAGCAAGGATATAGATTAAATAGGATTTAATGATGAGATTACGTCTGAAGGTATAGTGGAACTGAATAAATTGCGCCAATAGGTAACTTGGAGTAAGAATAGAAAGGAAATAGACAACATAATATAAACTTCATAAAATATTTAAGACGAAATTCTAGCTTAATTAATTGAAAACTAGCTTTATTATATATCTGCAAATCTTTATAATGATCCATACAGGAGGCCCTTCTGAGAAGGGGAATCTTACCGGGTATTTCCTTGAGTGCCAATCTGGCAAAAAGCAAATCAATCTCAATCCCATCGAAGTTCATCTTGATAACGGGCACGAATGCGTCCTCTACGGCTCGCAAATCCTTTACCTGCACAAAAAAATGCATATAGTTTTGTAGTAGACCTGCCCCAATAAGCAAACTCGTTTTGAACACATTTCATTTCACGTTGGAACATACCCAGAACTTAGGATATACCTGCTATCCTTTGCAACCGTTAAACTTATTTTGAAGAAATAAGTAGAGAAATACACCTTAGGGAATCATTAAGAGAAGTCTTTCTTAAATTCTGCCTTAAAGCATTAACCGCCGAAAGATAACTGTTGAAGGCAAATCGTCGTGGCGGTTATCGTGTTACCTCGCGGACAATGTTGAGGGACTAAAACTAAATTATATTAGAACCCCTTTTATACTTTATCCAATTGATAAAAATCTTTTAAAACAAAATTCATATGAAAGTAGTGCTGTACTAACCTGAGGTTGCGCCTTCAATAACTCGTAGAACGACGCAAAATAGTCAATCCTGTCTATGTGGCGAGGGGCAACGCACAGGGCGTCAATATCGGCACCTCTATGGTGCACCTGTTGAACAAACATATCCACAAGTTAATATAATGTGAAGAAGTAGTGTTACTGAAAAGGAAACACTTTTGTCATACACATAGAGGTTTAATTGGCATGTAGCGGCATTAATACTGACTACAATAACTTGTAAAATAATGTCACAAATTCTATATTGTGAGTTTGCAAGTGCATTAGCATACATTCATTTAAGAATAAATCTTTAAACCAACTTACTCCAAGCCTATAAGATCCAAATGTGTAAATATTTCCCCCGACAGTATCAGCAACGCTGGGAGGCATATTCTTCCGCATAGATTCCTCTCTGATCCATTGTCTTACAAGTCTATGCAGGGCACCCAGTACTTCCATCCGATGATGCATCTCTTGCTCCGATTCAAACACTCCATAGGGAATCAGAGATTCTTTCAGTTCTGTGGTTTTTTCTATGTCAATGGGCTTCGGACCTGCAGTCATAATGTAGCAGTATAAATATATGATAGTTACACTTCAGAATCTTACATTGCACTGAGCGTGATATGATTAATATTAATTATTTATATGAGGAAATTTCCTTAATCACTGGAAATGATATTGTTTATAAATATTAACTGCAACAGACGTCAGGGTTACAAGTATTACCGATCTAGGTTTTCACAATCTACGCAAAACATTCGAGATTAGCTGACACAGTAAGCTAGACTAATAACAAACAAGACAGAATTAAGATGTAATATCGGACAACAGACAGTTTTTTTTATTACAAGGTCATATTGAGATAAAGCTATTTAGTATTTAGTAAAAATTAAATCGACCCTGACCTTGGTAAAGTTTTATAAATATACTTTATCATGTTTTATTTAAGAACAGGATAAATGTAGATAACTTACCTGCCATGGAAATGGCTGAGGTCATGCCCAAGGTCTTCAAATTTTGTTGGTTTTGGTGTTCATTTGGTTTTCCTGAATTGTTGGGTGCGGGCGCGTTGCTGTGAGAATACTGCGACGCCGGCCACATCTTGGACATAATTATCCAACTCTACCTCTACAAATAGAACTGCTTACGATAGCTACAAGCTTAAATTACTAGGTGGGGCTCATTTATAAAAAAAAAAGCTCTCCTCTCTGACAACTGTGGGTCTCTCGGTTAAATAAAATCTGGAACAAAGAGAAATATATATTTGGTGGTGTATTCATTTGTAAATTAATATTTTTCTGTTCTGGTACAAATCATATTAATAATTAAAAATTTCTTAAAAGAACAAATAGCTCTTTTCCTTGCTAGAATGTCTACTAAAACTGACAAGTATTTGTCACAGTTATGTAGTATATTTCATATGTAATTACTAACAATATTATTATTTTAGTAATTTGCTTGGTTTAGTAACTAATAAAATAAATCATTAGGTGTGATGAGGATGATAATTTACTGATTAAAACTATATTAATACGAGTAATACTTAGTGAATGGTTATTACTATTGACCAAGTTACAAAATGCAGAATCAAATTATTATTTATCATTTATGTACACAAAAGGACAACACAATAAGGCATGAGGTATAAATGGTTTTTGTTTAATTATTTGTAATTACAAGAAAAAGGAAACATGGGCTTAAAGTCCTTAGTGGAATATGCCTCTGTGACTAACAGAGAATTTCCCGAAATACCAGTTGCTAGCTCAATTTTGTTAACACAAAAAATATAGCTTCGAAAACTAATAATATTGGTCATTGTTGTCGTGGAAGTAGTAGGCAGTAGATGGATGTGGTCAAATGATGACGATGTTTTCATTAAAAGAATTTTTTTTTTTATTTTTACACAATCCTCAATATCAAGCATTTTTTGTCCTGAAAATTCTTCATCGTAACAGCAAAATTGTGTGCAAACCTTGTTCTAATTCTCATGAATTTTATACAAAGCCAACCTTCACACTATGAAAGGATAATAAGAGGCAAATATTGCTCCTTTGTCCAGTATATTATGTATACTACATATTTAACAATCCTACTATTGAATTTTGCATACTCATAATTTTTTACCCATTTATTTCACAATAAATTGACTTGTCTCTCAGGGGCGTAGCTAGCGCCGTATCTGCCGTATCAATTATACGGGGCCCCCAGGTTACGGGGGCCCCCAAAGTACGTGAGAAAAAATAAAACCTTCCCAATTTTTTATTTCATATCACATTCATATCACGTAAAGCATGCGTTCTTAAGTTGGCAGCAACTTTAGGAAAGTTAACGTCTATAAAATAATAAGGGCCTCCAAACATGGATTCGCTGATTCGATTATTGCCCCCCCCCCCCCAAAGAAAAATGGGCCCCAAACATTTTTTATACGGGGCCCCGCCAAGGCACGCTACGCCACTGTTGTCTCTTGACCTGATAAAGCTATTTGGAGAAAAAACTAAAGAATTAAAATGTGGTGGCTCAACCGTAACCACAATGGCTGAGCCAAAAAACGGAAAAATGTCTGATGTAAAGTATTCAATTTAA
Source organism: Spodoptera frugiperda (assembly GCF_023101765.2). NCBI lineage: Eukaryota > Metazoa > Arthropoda > Insecta > Lepidoptera > Noctuidae > Spodoptera > Spodoptera frugiperda. Next base: position 2,460,936 of record NC_064228.1, on the reverse strand, counting down.
AAGAGGGTGGATGAAAAAATAAGAGTACATACAAAAAGTTGGATTAACCTTTTGTATGCCTCTATATAAGACAACTAAAGAAAATACATTGTGTCTCACTGAGTTAATAAAAAACACAATAATTTCATCCACCGGTTGTACCGCATCTAAGGTATATGTGCGGTGTGCACTGCTCAGAGGCTTTAGAAAAACACATCTCCATTAAGGGGTACTATAATAAGTGGAGTTGGCCTACTAAGAATGACCTGGTGCCTTCTTTGGGTGCAGATAGTGGTCACCAAGGAGATTTTAGTAAGGTGAAAATACCACACTCTAGCCTTTTTTTTAATGGTATGCATGCAGTGAAGGAGCGTTTCAGCTGTGGCATCCTGTCATTACAGTTAGAATATCAACCTTACAGTGAACACAAGAAGAAGCTGTTTTGCACATCTCATATAAGTACTGATATGGGTCATTGTATTACAATTATAAATATTTTCCGTAATTGTAACTATTTTAATTAAATCAATTTTAATATTGAATAAGTACAGTTTATAAATTTATTAATAAAAAACTAATTTGTATAATAACTTGCTTTGATTTATTTATTTGATTATAAGTATGTTTTATATTACTAAACCCATTTCAACCAATTTCTATAGGAAAATGCCATAAGAATGTGCCTTAATATTGACCCACTTAAATGGGAAACTTTAAGCAAAATTATTAGAACAAGTTAGGTAAAAGGTGCCTAGGTAAAATTTTTCATTATGAAGTCAGTATTAGGTCGGTATACACATTTTTCGATAGTATGATATTTGACATTTGTATGAGTGTGTGAGTGAGTGAATGAAAAGCGAAAAACAGTGTGTGTAATATGTTTTATTTATTGAAATAACTTATTTTCTTGCATAAAATACACTATAAATACAGATATTAAATTAATCTCCTTGCACCTTGTCAATATAAACTTAGACATACATGTATATTTTTATATTCTTGCATCAGCCATACTTGTCAGGAAAAAGGGTAGAAGTTTTTCCTTCTTATAATAGTACAGTAGGAAATTAGTTTCAGATTAGTATAATAGCAATCTTAAATTAATATACCGAGCTCATAAAAGGTCAAAATCATGTTTGTTTCAGTGTACTGAAGGAATCATGACTTAAGTCTTCATTATAGTTTTTGCTTGTAAAATTGACTAGAAAGCAAACACTTATCAAGTTTATTGACATTCTTCTGATAAGAGCAAATTGCTAACATCAAGATTTGTACTGTTATCACTAACGCCATCGGAAACTAACTGTAAATATTGTGGATTCGTTTATTTTACCAACATCAGTAATAGAGAGTACTGATCTCCCAAAACCGATGTTTCATTCACTTTGCAAAAGTAAATATTTTGTCAATAAATAAATAATGACGCATTTCGCTCAAAATCTTACTACGAATCTGTGTGCGACGTTGAGAATCGGTTTCGAAGAAGCCGCTATGATGCGTAAGCAAAAATCGAACTTTTAGAAAGCACTATACTATTTGTGGATACAAAACGGGGTTCGTTCACCTACTTTTTATTGTCTTCTCAGTTTACCGACATAGCGAACATACCACTTACTCCAAAACATTTTATACTTGCAACGGATGAACAATCGCTAATAAATAAGAAAAAACATCAAGAACATTACTTGCTGACAACAGATCCATGGAAGTATTCTTTTGTTGTCTGCATGTACTAAGGTCACAACTTATGTAAATATGACCCTCACTTGTATCCGAACCTTGAATTATAATACATATTCGCAAACAAACCGTTATGATACATTATCTCAACACTTATCATGAATAACATAAAGAAAACGAATACGCATTAGAAAAGCTCACGTTGTTCCGAGCAGATTGTTATTACGTTAACGAACACTTTATATGGTCTCAACATTAATTGAATGGTACACACTCACCAATATATTATGTTATCCGCCCTAAGCTGCAATATTTTACAAATGCAGTTAATTGAAATCATAATAAACGAAAGAAACAAACATTAATTTCTAAACAAGCACCCAACAGTCGCCAACAACAAGGCAGCCATATTTATGAACATGGCGGCAAAGTTACTTGCCAGCATAAAATAAATGCCTGCAGAGTTAGCACATCTAAAAATATTTTTTACATAATCTTTCAAGAAAGGATAATTTTTTCGATTTTATAGAAAATCTATTGAGGAATATAGTGGATATATTAAAACTAAACATATTTTTCATTTATGAAATTAGAAAAATGTAAATAAAAATAAGATGTAGCGCATTAACAAAACGTCTATGGGTGCGTTCAAAGTTTCAAATACTCGCTACTTTTGCGCATGCTCCATTGGCAGTTTTTTCAGTGACGTATCACAAAACTCCGTTGAACTCGTTCACATATCACTATCTCTTTTCATGTGCTGCCAAAAGAAAGGGATTGATAGAGAGCCGGTTGATGTTTTCGTGTCAGCCTTGTGCCCATTTACGAGGAGTAGGTAAAATCCGCCATCTTGAGAGTGAATTCAAGAATGTGAGGACTTTTAGCGGAGTTAAGTGAATTTCTTTAGTAATTTTATTATTAAATGGATTTATATTTGTCCACCACGCGATTTCGTAACCTGTATTCGAGCCGGTGGCGTTAACGGAAACAGTTTGCGCGTCGTTATAAAGCTTAAACGCCGAATTCCTTGATAGTGTTTATGTGACAGGAGAAGACACCGTAAGCTTTCTAATAGTTTTTTGCGTGTCTATTTCCGTTTTCCATCTCGACGATCGTTAACATATACGTGAAAGTGAAATAGGTATCGCGTATCGTTCCACAGTTTTCGTTATAGGGCTTCGCGATGTTTTTTTCTGGTCGAAAATGCGGTTAGATGGGCGTTGTTGGTCGGCAATCGGTGGAGCTAAGTCGGGGCCTGTGTCGGCGTCCTGGTGAAGGCCTGGGCCGGTCTGGCGGGCTGAGCGCGCGGCCGCCGCAGAGGATGCGAACGGCGAGGGTGGGCTAGCAAGGTGTTAAGTGTTTGAACTAGTGTTATTGTGAAAATGTCGACGACTATGAGGCCTACTCTCCAAACTGTCCCGGAGTCGTTGCCGGCGGACCACGTGACGGCGCCAGCGCCGGCCCCCGCGGCCACCACGACCACTGCTGCTCCCTCGCAGCCAAGGCACCCCAGGCCTATGTTCAAGGTAAGTGTTCAATTATGTTTTGGTTCCCCAATCATTGTGCTTCACTACTGCTGATAAACAAATCTGATAACAATCATCAAATGCCTTACATAACTAGTTTTATCATACTGAAAACTTGTTTGTACAGATTGTTTGGATAGCAAACTAATAACTGGACCTTTTGTTTTTTTTAATTATACACACAAGCATTGCAACATTCTTATCAGAGGTTCAATATTTGAAACAGAGATAACATTGGATTAATTTATGGTTGGTATACAGGTAATCTATGGATTGTGTTTGAGTATAATACACATGAATTAGTAATTGTGTAAACTGGCAATGGTTACCTAGTTAGCCTAGAAAGTGTGGTCAGCGTAGCATGGCATCATAACTATAAAATATTACCTACATGAAAATCTTATTAGCCTTTTTCTCAAAGTGCAGTAAGCATAAAAATATTGACAAATCATTTAACAAGACTAGTTTTAATTTATCATTTCAATAAATTGTTATAGAAAGGAGAATGTTATGACCATTGCATAATTTAAGTGGATGACAACATCAGGTTTCATATTTACCTACAATATTATTTATACATTATGAAACCTACTAGGAAACTGGAAATATTAATAATATCTATCCAAACACATGTTATTTAGAAATCAAATACATATCTGGTTTGAAACAATCCTAGAATTACACAGGTTTACACCATAAACAAATTTGCAGCCAGTCAAACCTCCTTGCATAATAAAACTGGCCAGCAATAACCAGTTGATACCTTTAAATGAAAAAAAAAGTATGCCTACTGCTTGTTCAAAAGCAGCTACAATATTGTGAAGGATTACTCATTCATACAACTTATCTCTGCATTGTGATGTTATAAAAACCAGGGCTTTTGTTTGATTTTAAATGCTTTAGACAATACATTGAGTCACTGTAGCACTTGTAAATTATTTATTGAACATGATTAAGTTAGGTATTGCATGGCCAGGTAGACATTTTATGTTAAAATCTTGTTGATCTATTATAATTTGGTTGATTTCAATAGATTATGCTTTGAAAAACAACCTTATATAAATTGATATTAAAGCACAAACTCATCAATAACATAGTAAATATATTCGTAGGTAGGTTAAAAGTTTGCAAAACCACACACAAGTGTTGGAAAAAGTCGTAATCATCATAATAAAAATATATTTAAACTAGACCATTGTGCCGTGTTAGCGATGACTCATATTTAATAAGCAAACATTGCTGTTAATTTTCAATACACGGCTAAAACATACTCTTTATAATTCTCTCTATTTACTACTAACACTGCTTGAAAAATATTTGTTCAGTATTAAGTGCTCAAACCTTCTCTGTGCGAGAAGAGTTACAGATACAGCAGGACAGACATGATTAAGAGCCATTCCTTTGAGTATACACAATAAAAATTTTAATAGTAAATACAGTTCTTAGGTAACTCGATTTGTATTTTGGATGAAGTAACAATTAGGTGTTTAGAGAAGTAACTAATAACAAAATATGAATAAAATATATGTTAAATGACAATATTACCTACATACAGTGAAAAGTAAATTTATTTTGTATAAAAGTATAACATTATGTTATGTTCTGTAAAAACAAAATAAAACAGTTTAGTAGGACATTTTGTATTAAATAAGTAATAACAAAATTAAATAACAGCTGTTCCAAGACACCTGTTTGATTTTAAATTCACAATAATAAAGTAGGATTGCTTTATTTTTGTGTTAACATATTATGTATCTTATTATGACTACATAATAAGATATAATTTTGCATTCACTAGAATGCAGTAGCCATGGTTTTTCATAGACCTTGCATTCACTGCATCATTGTTTATTTATTCTAATTTTTCATTCATAATGATTTAAAAAATTGACTCAATTTGCATATTAAGAATGTGTTTGAAGGCAAAAGCATGTTGAAAGATAGTCCAATTAGATTACAGACACACATACACAGTTTATTCTTAGTTATACTTTGTAAACAATAAAAATACCTAATCAGAAAACAAACAAAACAAATCTCCTCAGGATTACATTAAGGCCCTTAAACATAGTGTAGCAAAATATTGACATAAAATAATACCAGTCATATTCTCACTACGCCCACACGGTTTATGACGTCATAATGTAAGCGAAACCAAATACTAATACCTAATTATATTACAGCAGTAGTTAATAAACTAATAATGATTGGGGAACCATATATTACGCTCTATGTACACGCTTTTCAGCCTTTCTTCGTCAAACAATGTGATTTTGTATTGTGAAGTTATGCCATGTTGTTGAAAAATGTCTTTTTAAGCTTAATAGTTATAAATGTCTCTCGTATAATCAACGACCTGTTACTTCATAACAGGATAATTCCGCCATTGTGGTGCTTAATTTTGACGTGTTTGTTCTGTCCGTGTTATTATTATTTATTGTGTTGTTACAACTTTAATTTAACTATTAAACGATGGTTAAAATTGTATACATGTGTAAACATAAGCTTGACAGATATTACGACAGTAATTTATTCATATTCTACGGAAAAAACCATTACAATATAGACTTTAAGGCAAGCATATAAAGTACAATACTTCACAAACTGTAATGTACGTAGATTCACGTGTAAACTTAATAGAACCACTTGATGAATGTTGATAAATTATTTACCAACACGTTTCATATTTAGGTCTGTATACTGTCAACTCGAAAAAGTTCCAATACATCTTTTTATTAGGCAGGGGTGTGCTGAAACTGTTTACGCGACACAGCCGGTCGTCTCATGCATAAAGCATCAGCCATAGGGTGTAGGGTTGGCCATCCAACTGCCCCAGTTTTGACCCTATATACCTAACCCACCAAGCACATAGATGTTCATGTAGCTACGTAAAATTTCGCATCATTGAATAATTTCACAGTTCACTAAACCGTTTGTTTACCGTTCGCAGATTTTAGCTTTAAAAGCGTGCGTGATTTAATTTGTTAGTGAAATTTGGATAAAATTTTCGGCTGTTCTCTTGTCTGATTCGATTTTGGTAATCTACATAATGTTGGTATCAAAGGGTGTGTTTAAGACAGAAGATTAACCTACCTAAAAGAGTATTTTGGCTGCTTACACGCACTGATTAACGTTAAGATATTCAGGACTACCTACGGAGCGCAGCAATTTAAAAAAAAAGTGACGCTCGTTTGTTAAGTTATCATAAGTTTCATGAATTTTAATGAAAATTATCGTGAGACATACTAAATTAAGTAAAAAATCTAGGTTTATTCACGTATTTTAATGGAGAAGAAGATCTACTAGTTTCGAGTCACAGAGGGACTCTTCATCATGAGCAGCGTACGCAGACAAGTAGTTAATTTTAATTAATGTTGTTAATCAAGATTTTACTCCATTTTGACTTTTTAACGTATTTAATAAAACCTACAATATAACAACTCATCTTTATTAAGTGTCGAATGAAAGATAAGCAGCAATAAGCATTAACTACCTACATAATAATAATTACCTACAATTAAGTATGTGAAACTCTGAAGTATCAAAACAAGATTTTGTTAGTCACCTCTGAATCACTCGTTTGTAAAAAATATAAAGACGACGTACCAAAGAAACATTCGTATCCTTTCATGAATTTATGTAACACTGTTGCAACGTAATGCGTAACTTGTTGCATCATGGCTGACGTTGCATCTTGCTAGAATAGGGCAACGCTCTGCAATTCACAAGGCAGTTTTGGTTACAATTGTATTTGTTTCTGCAATTCCAAAATCTTACAAAATTATGTCATACAAGATGCAAGATCTAAATATAAATATTCGACGGTCGGCGTAGGCGCAGTGACAACGAAAATATTTATAATCTGTGTAATCATTCGGCGTTTTACTTCTTTTTCCGTAATTCTAGGTACAGATAAAAATAGACAGAGATTTATGCTTATGGGATTTGTACAGCTGTTGGTCTATATTTACGTTTATCGAAGACATTTTGCGTGGCAATTGTATGTGTTTTGACCTCATTTTTAATATTAGATTAATTAAAAATACATAGCAATGTAGCTACGAAAGGTTAAACATACCACTGTCATGATATATGTTATGTTTTGCCAATTTTTTAGGTGTAAAACGATAAATAAAACATGTAAACTCTGGACCATTACGATATTGGAATTCACAGTAATAATACGTCCCCTTAAATGAACGGATAATTCAAGTCAAGCTACACAAAGTTTCTTAAGAAAAATCTAACAGGAAAACTAAATAAGATTCCGGTTCTCATTAAAAATATTCACAAAGATTCAGCTGCGTCTCATATACAAGTAAAATGGATGCTGCAAGGAAATCTAAGTTCTTCACAGGGTTCGCATTTGCAGTCTTAAATTTCCCCCTCTAATGCAGTTAGGATGCGACGAGAAAAGTTTCTGAAAAGTACTATACACAATTGCTTTTGTAATTTCATTCTAACAAACTGTAAATGGAGACTGAATTTTCTTCTAACTACTTATTGAATTTTTCACTAACAACTCTCCGGACTTATTCCTTTATCCTTTAAGCCTTTTTTCGTAATGAGGATGACTGCTATTCTTAACATTTCTTATAGGAGATTAAGTTAGTGGAAAATATGTCAAAATTCTTTTAATTACTTATGTTTTGGACGAAAATATTTATAAAAGGCCGGCAACCTGTGATTCTTCTAGTGCTGCGGGTGTCGCGACACGATCGCGAACGATGTGACAAATGTGGTTTAATGTAATAGAAATTAATATTAATTTTCTGGTCTATTTGTTTGTGATTTATCTAAACGCTTTAGTCAATTAAGCAGGTACGCTAATTTTAAATGTTTTACATGTATTTTCTCGCGAGTAAATATAATGTTTTGTAAAACGATGAAAGGATAAAGAGGTGGTTTATGTTTCGTTTGATCTACAAAGATTCCCTTGAGAAGGAAGGTTCGTGTTAATCTTTACGCGTCATAAAATTACAGAATTATTTTACGCTGTTACAGGTAATTGGCTACCTGTAAAGTAGGCTTTACACCATCCTGCTTAGAAATTATACTTTGATTACCGATATAATGATTTCTATAACTATCCTGTTTTATATCCCGGAGCTGCGGACTGCCTAGCAAAGTAGGAACGGGGTGGCTTTTAGTCAGTAAGAGTCTAACATTCCCTCTCGCTTCAACAGAGTTGAGAGAATATTGGATGATTTTTCCCCCGTTAAAAAAAGCCTGTATTATACAACACGTCTAT